>NW_006921588.1:8479616-8515644 GCF_000298275.1 Orycteropus afer afer | reverse complement strand
CTCCTCGGAAGGAAGGTTGGGCAATCCTACTTCCGTAGTGATACTGCCTCGGAAACCCAAGGAGGGGTCGCTATGAGTCAGGGCTGACTCCACAGCACATAACAACAACAAGAAGATAAGATCTCTTGTTTCTTCCTCTCCCTCCCAAACTCCATGTGGAGAACAAAAACCAAGATAGTTTTCTTGCCCATCTTACTTTTTCCACCCTTTCCTAGAAAGGAAAAAGGTAAAGACATGTAAGATCCAATTCGTTAAGCTCTGAGAAAAGTGTTCTAAATTTTGCCCAATCTCTTGTCCCTGGTCTGCCATATATGAAATGCATCCAATAGAGAAGAATGCATTGGTCTGTTTATACACCATATATTCATTCTCTTTAAGTTCAAGTTTAATTAGGAGAAATAATATTTTATGGTGAAGTGGAAGGTCAGCGAAAAAGGAGAAAATCCTCAACAAGATGGATTGACAAAATGGCTGCAACGATGGGCTCAAGCATAGCAGGGATTGTGAGGCTGGCCCCGCTGCCAGTACTTCATTCTGCTGTACATAGGGTCCTTGTGAGTTGGACCCAACTCAACGGCACCTAACAACAATCGCATTTTATTTAACAAAGAATTGTAAAATCATTATATACTAGAAACTATTCCAAATGATCTAAATACTTTAACTAAATTTGATTTTGGTAACAGCTGTATGATCTAAAAAAAACAAACAAAACTCACTGTCATTGAGTTGATTCTGACTCATAGCGGCCCCTTTTGGGTTTCCAAAGCAGAAAATCTTTACAGAAGTAGATTGCCCAGTCTTGGCAAGAAATCTTTATGGAAGTAGATTGCCCAGTCTTTCCTTCAAGGAGTGGCTGGTGGGTTTGAACCACTAACCCTCTGGTTAGCAGTTAAATGCCTTAGCCACTAAACCAAACCCACTGAGGTCAAGTTGATTCTAACACATATAGGACTGGGTAAAACTGCCCCCACAGGGTTTCCAAGGCTGTAAATCTTTACAGAAGCAGACTGCCACATCTTCCTCCAAAGGAATCGTTGGTAGGTTCCACTGCCCACCTTTTGGTTAGCAGTGAGTACTTTAACCACTGTATCACCAGAGCTTCTTTATAATAGCACACAGAGAATTTAAATAACTTGAAAGTACTAAATCTAACTCTAGAATCATTGTGCTTAACCATTAAGCCATGATGACTCACCACACTTTTATCAGACTAAGGTATTTGTGATTTAAAGATGCCCTTTTCCCTTACAATACGGATGAGATCAGCATGGAGTCATGTGGAAACCTTGCTTGAGTGAACACAAACATAGAGAAAAGGCCATGGTAAGGAGAATTAAAAATACTGAAAATAACTTCAGAGGCCTAATCTGAAGGAGATCAACTATTGCTGGGCTCCTCTGAGGTTCACTATCTATTCTCTTTCTTTAGGGTGTCTGCCTAAAAATACCTGTCAAAGAAAGCCAATCCTCAGAGGACAATGTTGTTACAAGAAAGGAGTAATCTTGACTTAGATGGTTTCCAAGCTCTTAGGACAGTGTTTGCTTCTGCATTGCAGTTTTAAGCTTTGGTGTTTATACTTTCAAATACTTAGGGGGTTTATTCTTTAATCTCATGGACTTTGTTTTGGTTCTATGTATTTTGTATCCTTTGCACTGGTTTTAGGCTTTTTTTTTTTCTTTTTGGTGATTTTATTTGAATTATTTTGCTGTAACACAACTTTTCTTGTCTTCTACTACTTTAAATTACATTCCTTCATTTGTTTCTTATAAGTCTTTTATCCCATCTATTATATTTTATTTTAAAGTTTTATTTTTATTGCTTTCAATTTTAGTTTAACGATTTTGCATAGTTTTTATTTTAAACATTGCTAAGGGCACTGTAGGAGCTCTGGTAGTGTAGTGCCTAAGGCACTTGACTGCTAACCAGAAGGATGGCAGTTCAAACCTACCAGCCACTCCTTGGAGGTTGGGCAATCTACTTCCATAGTGATGTTGTTGTTGTTGTTATTTGCCGTCGAGTCGCCCCCGACTCATAGCGACCCCTCCTTGGGTTTCTGAGGCAGTATCACTACGGAAGTAGGATTGCCCAACCTTCCTTCCGAGGAGTGGCTGGTGGGTTTGAACCGCCAGCCTTCTGGTTAGCAGTCAAGTGCTTTAGCCACTATGCTACCAGAGCTCTGCCTCAGAAACCCAAGGAGGAGTTGCTGTGAGATTCGCAGGCAAATAACAACAACAACAAGGGCACTGTATCTATATCTATCTATCTATCTATCTATCATCTATCTATCTATCTATCATCTATCTATCTATCTATATAATGTGTGACATCCATCTCTATGAATATAACATGGTATAAACCACATAAGGTGGGCTAGTGTTTCCTTCTAATCGATATAGCAGCATGCCCTTTAGCCCACAGACTCAAAAAACTCACTGCAGTTGAGTTGGATCCAACTCATAGCGACCCCTCCTTGGGTTTCTGAGGTGGTATCCCTACAGAAGTAGATTGCCCAAACTTCCTTCCTAAGAGTGGCTGGTGAGTTTGAACTGCCAGCCTTCTGGTTAGCACTCACATGCCTTAGACAGTATACCACCAGAGCTCCCTTTAGCCCACTGTTGTTGTTGTTGTTATGTGCCCTCTAGTTGGACCTGACTCATAGCGACCCCTCCTTGGGTTTCCTGAGTCGGTATCACTACCGGAAGTAGAATGCCTAACCATCCTTCCAAGGAGTGGCTGGTGGCCCACTAGGATAGACTATCCTCTTAAACCAAATGGGACTCATTGACCTTAGGATCAGTATGTTGAATACTCACAGACAAAAATTATTTCTAAAGACAGGCTTAACTTTGCTTCCAAGACAGGTACTAGCATTGCATGAAGAGTCTGTCTTATCATACCACAGACTATTTCATCTGAATCACCCAGGAAAACTATATGTTAGGACAGAAAAGTTTTATTTCAGTCTCCGCTACCAGTATAAACTTTCATTTATATTTCTTCAAGGACTGGAATAGAGGGATAGTTACTTATGCTATCCTTCATCTCATTTCTCTTATTGAGTTGGATTTTAAAGGAAGTTTGGCCTTAGATTATTGCCACAGATCCATGGACATCTATATTTTACTAGATAAATGATTACATCCTACTATTAGTTGAAGATTTATTCCTTGGAGACTAAGATTATTCTCTTGGAATGTCACAAGATGGAATTAGAAAAAAATAAATAAAAGTAGAGATTCTCATCATGCAATATTTCTTTTATACCATTATAATTTCATGTAACAATAAATAAATGCACGGTATGATCATTAGAGTATTAGGTTGTGGTGGTAGTGGTTCTTAGTTGCCATAGCGTCGATTCTGACTTCTGATCACCCCATGTGTACAGAGTAGAACAGCTCCATAGGGCTTTAGGTGGAAGGGAAAATATACAAGACTTTGAGAAATTTATTTAAAATTAAGACATTAAAAATAAATAAATAAATAAAAACCTTCACTGCCATCGAGTAATTTCCAACTCATAGCAACCCCTCCTTGGGTTTCCGAGGTGGTATCTCTATGGAAGTACATTACCCAATCTGCCTTTTGAGGAGTGGCTGGTGGATTTGAACCGCCAGCCCTCTGGTTAGCAGTCAAATGCTTTTAGGCACTATGTTGTTGTTATGTACAGTTGAGTCGGCACGGACTCATAGTGACCCCTCCTTGGGTTTTCAAGGCAGTATCACTACAGAAGTAGGATTGCCCAACCTTCCTTCCGAGGAGTGGCTGGTGGGTTTGAACTGCCAGTCTTCTGGTTAGCAGTCAAATGCCTTAGGCACTATGCTACCAGAACCCCTTTAGGCACTATAGACCAGGCTAAAAGTTCATAGCACTTAATCTAACCTTCACCCAGATGAACTTTTATCCTGATCTTTAGGCACTATAAAAGTTCATCTGGGTAAAGGTTAGATTAAGTGCTATATTTAATGTATACGTAAATGCATTATAATTTATCTATATTGTATTAGAGTTCCAAGATAGTTTCTTTCCACATTTTTAAAAAAATTTCAAATAATATCAGTTTCTGACTTCAAAAGAAATTGAATACATTTCATCTTTCTTATTTTATCCAGAATGATTAACTTTCTAAGTATCTTTTATAAATTACTGAGTTTGGATCATATTTTTTAATTCAAAATTTATTTTTAAAATTTTTATATCCCTTTTTAAAGTATATATTTGCATTTCACTAATCTTTTCTAAGGAGCTCTGGTGGTGTAGTGTTTAAAGCATTTGGCTGCTAACCAGAAGGTGAGTGGTTCAAACCCACCAGCTACTCTGTGGGAGAAAGATGAGGCAGTCTGCCTCCATAAAGATTTGCAGCCTTGGAAATCCTATGGGGCAGTTCTATTCTGTCCTATAGGGTCACTATGAGTTAGAATTGACTCAGTGGTAGTAGGTAGAATTTTTTCTAAGAGGAGTGATGAAAAAAAAACTAGATTGGTTAGTGTGAATTGGCATTCTTAGCAAATGTATGGTGATTTTGTGATTATCTATCTCCCTTTGTCTACTGATACAAGACAGATTCTAGAAAAGCAAGTATGGTAGGGCTTGACTGGATTATTGGTATGAATTAAAAAAAATACTGCTAAAAGATAATTTTTATTTTAGAACTTTAAAATGTTATTTTCTATAAATAAATTTTCATTAAAAATTTTTACTTACAATTTTTTTAGACAAAATTGTAATGCAGAAAAAGGATCAAATAAAATAGCATATAATTACACCACATAGACATATTTATTGAGTACTGATTTTATGACAAATACTGTTTTAGGATCTAAGGAATTAGGAAAGAACAAGATAGATATAACTCCTGTCTTCTTAGAGTTTTTGTTTTAGTAAAATAAGCTGAATCTCACTAATGAACACATTTCTTACTCAGTGAATGAGTACTGCAAAAAACTAGGAAAGAATGCCTCAATAATGAATGGGTGTAAGGCTGAAAGAGCTCACTTGTCTATGCCAAGAAATTTGAAGACAACTAACTGGCCAACTGACTTGAGGAGACCCATAGTTTCCATTCCAAAGAAAGATGAAAGAAATTATCTCACAACATTATTAATAATCCCAAGCAAGTAAAATTTTGCAAGAGATAATTAAAAAATGGCTGCAGAAGTACATGGGAAACTGCTAGGAATTCAAGCTGGATTCAGAAGAGGATGCGGAACGAGGAATATCATTGCTAATGTCAGATGAATCTTGGCTGAAAACAAAGAATACCAGAAAGATGTTCTACCTATGTTTAACGACTTGTGATATGCATGTGACGCAACCCTGCTTGCTAAAAGTGAAGAGGACTTGAAGTACTTACTGATGAAGTCCAAAGTCTACTCAGCCTTCAGCATGGATTAAAGAAAACAAAAATCCTCACAATCGGACCAATAAGCAACATTATGATCTAGGAAAGATTGAGGTTGTTAAGGATTCCATTTTACTTGGACCTACAATCAATGACCATGAAAGCAGCAGTCAAGAAATCAAATGATTTATTATTGCTTTGGGCAAATATGGGAAAATGTCTTTTTTAAGTTTCAAACAGCAAAGATGTTACTCTCAGTACGAAAGTGACTCTGACCCTAGCCGTGAAATTTTCAATCACCTCATGCACATGCCAAACCTGGACAGTGAATAAGAAAGACCAAAGAACTGATGCATTTCAATTATAATTTTAGAGAAGAATATTTAATATAAAATGGATTATCATCAGAATGAACAAATCTGTCTTGGAACAAGCCAGAAATCTCCTTAGAAGGGTTGATGGTGAGACTTCATTTCACATATTTTAGACATGTTATCAGAACAGACCAGTCCCTGAAGAAGGACATCTTGCTAGGTAAAGTAGAGGGTCAGAAAAAAAGAGGAAGATCCCATGGGTGAATAATGGGCTCAAACAAAACAATGATTGTGAAGATGGCACAGCCCCAGGCAACATGTCGTTGTGTTGTTTGACATGGCACCTAACAATAAGAAGAAAGAATGCCTCACCTCTTAAAAGATCTTCTTTGAAAGTTGTTTTTAAAGTCGTTATCCAGAAATTTCACATAAAATTCTGCTTATTTCTTCTTCTAATTTCTACAAAATTGTGGTGGTATACATTGTGGAGGTTTTCACTGATTATTCAATATCTGAAATATAAAAATAAATCTTTGCTCATTTCATACACTGATGAGTTTCTTAAAAGGTTAAAGTATAATTTTATTGTTAATAAATTACATTTTAATATAGATTTCTACCACTCTTACCTCACAGTTCTGAGACTAAACTACTATACACTAACACCTTCAATGAGATTTAAAAAAAATTATTTTCTCAATTTTATATGGAAACATGGCAAAGTGAATGTTTAATTTGCAGCTCGTTGAATAACAGTGAAATTATTCATTTGTTAATTTAACATCTTTTCTTTTGGCTTTGTGAATTCCTATTTATGTTTGCTCATTTTTAAATTTTATTTGTGGGTATTATCATTTTTTTTATTATTGATTTATGAGAGTTCTTTTATAATATCCCAGATGATTTTGTTTTTCTTTTTCCTTTTGGGTAGCTTATAATTGAGATGAAAGTTTAACTGGTCTTTTTTTTTCATTAACTAAAGTATGTTTCTAAAATCTGATCCAAGAAAAGAAAACGTGAGTCACTTTTTTATTAAAGGAATATATAAAACTACACATGTATGTGCACACATATATATATATGTTTAAGGATAAAAATGTTTAAATATACATTTAAGGACTCCTGTTATTAGACTCATTTGTCCTAAAATAAAGAAATCCATTTGATACTATTACTAGTAGTAAAAAACGAACAAAACAAAGACAAAAAACATTAACAAACATTAGTGAGCATCTATTAGATAGATACATAGATAGATAGATAGATAGATATGACAGCAAGTTTTTTTTTTTTATTATACCTAAGGAGTTCTGGTGGTATAGTGGTTAGTGTTTAAAGACATTTGACTGCTACCAAAAGGTTGGTGATTCAAACCCATTAGCTGCTCCTTAGAAGAAAGATGAGGCAGTACTCTTGCATAAAGATTTACAGCCTTGGAAACCCAATGGGAGTTTCTATGAGTTGGAATCAACTTGACAGTGAGTTTGGTCTGGTTATTATAATACTTGGTACTATAAATAATTCTTTTGATTCTTACAACAGTATAAGGAATTGAAGTTATTTTATATTGCAAGAATCTAATAATGGGAAAGCTTAATTAAATGGGCAGAGTTTTAGAATGTAAGGCAATATATGGCTGAACGTAGCTTAAAACTCAAATCTGCCATCTGCCCTTGTCTGTGATCATTACAGTGGTCACTACTGGGTTAACATCCACCATGCAGGTAACTAGAAAGCAGAGAGTAAATGGCATCATGTGTGTGTGTGTGTGTGTATACATATGGCAGTAAGGTTTTTTTTTTTTTTTTTTTTTTTAATATACCTAGGGAGTTCTGGTGGTGTAGTGGTTAAGGCACTTGGCTGCTACCCAAGAGGTTGGTAATTCAACCAACCTTTGACAAGACCTCCTCTGTCATCTTGAAACTCACTTTATATTCTCTGGTTTCTCCTAAACCAAAGGACTGCAGTTGTTTGAAACAAAGATGTGTTTAGTCCACTGAAGGCAGGAATGAGAAAAATAATGAAATGCAATCCAAATTGTAGGGAACAAAGAAGAAATAGTGGTAATGTCAATAATATCTTCCTTCAGTTCTGTGAAAATGATTCACCTGTGCTCAGAGAATATGAGACTATTAATGGTAAATTACTGCCCTCTACTGACAGCATAGTATATACTCATATTCTGTTAGAAATATTAAATGAAGATGAAATCTCATCCATACAGATGAGTAATTAAATCCCTAAGAGTTGCAGTCCCTTGCCCAAACATCCATACCTTGGTAATGACACAAGGAAGAAAAGAATTCGGGTGTCATGACCTGCAATTCAGTCTTGTGTTGACTAAATTTAAGCAGCATGTGTTTTCCCTTGACAATATTTTCTCATTTTCTGAGACTGTAATATAAAATTTCCAATAGTGAAAGGAACTAAATTATGAAAAAAAATGCACACACACACAGGTGAAAAAGCAAAACATATAGTACAGAAAACGGTGAAGTTGAAAATAAACATTTTATGTCATCCCTCTTACAGAGGTGGACACTGGTAAATGTTTCTTTGTTGTTTCAGAAATTATTTATATCTGTATTTTATTTCAAAATTGTGTTACTGTTATATAATTTCTTATTTTAAATTGAAAACATACACCATAGGGTATACTTTATATCAGCCTATACACGTATAGGTTAGTTTTGATATGGTTACCTTTATTGGGAGAATTATAGGCCAGATTAACAACAAAAAAAACTCACTGCCATTGAGTTGCTTTTGACTCATAGTGACCCACTTTGGGTTTCTGAGGCAGTAAACCTTTATGGAAGTACATTTTCCAGTCTTCCTTCAGCAGAGTGCCTGGTGGGTTTGAACCACCAACCTTCTGGATAGCAGTCAAATGACTTAGGCACTATACCTCCAGATCTCCTTTATAGTCAAGTTTAGAATGTACTTAATTTAGATTCATGTAATGTTTCCTCAGGAGCTCTGGTAGCGTAGTGCCTAAGGCACTTGATAGCTAACCAGAAGGCTGGTGGTTCAAACCCATCAGTCACTCCTTGGAAGGAGGAAGGTTGGGTAATCTACTTCTGTAGTGATCCCATCTTGGAAACCCAAGGAGGGTTGTCACTACAAGTTGGGTCCAACTCAATGGCACATAACAACAACATAACAACACAGCATTTCCTCATAATTAAATGCAGGTTATGCGCCTCTTCTAAAACTAATAGATGACAGGTTTTTTTTTTCTCACTTCATTCCATCAGTAGATGCTTGATTTTGGTTGTCTCATTAATAATGATGGATGTCTACTTTGATCACTGATTAAGGTGGTCTACCCTATTTTTCTGCTTCTGTGCATGGAGAGGATTTGACTGACGGAAGCAGGAATGCAATCATAGAATATACGATATAGAATAGATATAGAATGCTAAGTATTATTTTCCCAATAATTTTGCATCTCTTTCTTTGCTTCCCATTTGATTCCAACTCCTCTTTCTGGGGAAGCACATAAATTAGTGAGGTATTTGCAAGAATGAAGGCTGAGATACCCTTTTGCCATATCAAAAAATCATATAATAGTGAAATGTGTTAATATGCAGGTCTAGATGTTGCATGTAAAGTGCAATAAAGATCCTGTTCATTGGCAATTAGATGAACATTAAACATTAGAGTTACAGACAGTTTTATTTTTCTTAAAACATTTAATATAACTTAGTTAAAATTTTAAAATTTTAAAACTTTTAGCTTCATATGATTTGATTTGTTTTTTATTTTATTTTTTTTTAATTTGCACTTTACATTTACATTTTTTTAATTTTTTTTAAGAGCTTGTTTTACATTCAAAGTCATGCATACATTTAGTTTCATTCCGCATTCACCATGTCCAACCCTAACCCAGTTTCTTCCCCTCCCTCCCCTACAACACTTACCCTGTGCCCCTCATAATTATGCACTCCTGTTTGTCCTGCATTTCCTCAGTTTGAATGTTGGTCCTTTGTTGCCCCATGATCTATTGCTCTAAGGGATGTATTACCATTGAGTGTGTGGGTGTGGCACCCTGGGTTGAGTGGTCTGCGTGTACATCTTGTTAACTATTGGGCTGAGAGCCCACCCCTGGGGGTGAGTTTTATTACAGGCACCGAATGTATTTCAGGGCCATAGTATTGGGAGTCTCACCAGATTTCATATGACCAGTAATTCTGGTTATAATTGAGTTTTTGGATTTTGTTCCACGTTTTCCCTCCCATTCTATCCAGGATCTCCAGATTTGATCCTTTCCCGAGTGGTTGGCATTGGTAGGTGGGCACCATCTGGTTCTTCTGGTCTTGAGGGCCATTGTGTCCTAGGGTTGATTGCTTCTAAATGCCTTTTTGTGTGTGTGTGTGTGTGTGCATTCTTCTTCACTTCCAATGCTAGGAGACCATTAGCTGCATCTTAGATGGCCGCTTGAAAGCTTTTAAGACCCTAGTCACTACTCACCAATCTAGGATATTGAGCAACACTTTTATGTATTTTGTTGTGCCAATTGAGTCTGGTGTCCCCTAGTACTATGGTCCTGAGGTAGTAGCTCTATTGGATCTCTCTCCTATGGTGTTGGGAGTGTTCCATAGTGTTTACATTTACATTTTAACAAATAATTTGAACACTTTGAAAGAAAGAAACATTTTTTGAAATGACTATAATGAAAAATAAGAGGGGCCAGGACAAAATCAGCAGCAGCAGGGATCCAGGTAAGGGGAGGGTGGAGAGGTTTTGAACAGCTAAGAGAGAGAAATTTGTCTGTCAGTTTGCCATACTGTGGTGTGGTGTTGCTTTGAGGCTTGAGGTTGTGCCACTGGTGTTTCAAATGCTAGTGGAGTTGCATGTGGTGCACAGGTTTCAGTGAGGCTTGCAGACTGAAACAGTCTAGGAATAAGGAAGAGGCCATCCACTTCTCAAAGAATTGGCCAGGGAAAATGTTATGAATAGCAGAGAAACACTATCTGATACATTACTGGGCAACTTTGTGTATAGCCTGAAACATTGTCTGGTACAGTGCAGGAGGATGAGCCACTTAGGTTGGAAGGCTTTCAAAATACAACTGAGAAAGAGCTGCATTATCAGAGTAGAACCAACCTTACTGATACAGATAAAGTAAAGTTTTTGAGATCTCCATTTGCTGCTGTGGCATGACTCAAATTGAGGAGAAACAGCTGCAGACATCCATGAAAAATCAGAACATGGAATGTATGAAGTATGAATCTAGGAAAATTGGAAGTTGTCAAAAATGAAGTGGAAAGCATAAAGATTGATATCCTATTCATTAGTGAGTTGAAATGGATCAGTTTTGGCCATTTTGAATCAGACAACCATATGATCTACTGTGCCAGGAATAAAAATTTGAAAGGGAATGGGGTGGCATTCATCAACACAAAGGATGTTTCAAGATCTGTCCTGAAGTACAATACAGTCAGTGATAGGATAATATCCATATGCCTACAAGAACGACCACTTAGTATGACTATTATTCAAAATTTATGCATCTATCACCAAAGTCAAAGATGAAGAAATTGAAGATTTTTACCAACTTCCGCAGTCTGAAATTGACTGAACGTGCAATCAAGATGTGTTAATTATCACTGGTGACTGCAATACAAAACTTGGAAACAAAGAAGAATCACTGGTAGTTGGACAATTTGGCTTGGGGAGGGAAATAATGCTGGAGATCACATGATAGAATTTTGCAAGACCAACAACTTATTCATTGCAAATACCTTTTTTCAACAACATAAATGGCATCTATACATGTGGACTTCACCAGAGGGAATGCATAGGAATCAGATTGACTATATCTGTTGCAAGAGACAATGGAAAAGCTCAGTATCTTCAGCCAAAACAAGGCCAGGAGCTGATTGTGGAACACACCATCAACTGCTTATATGCAAGTTCAACTTGAAGTTGAAGACAATGAAAACAAGTCTACAAGAGCCAAAATATGATCTTGAATATATCCCTCCTGAATTTAGAGACCATCTAAAGAATAGATATGATGCATTGAACAGCAATGACTGAAAACCAGAATTGTGGGATGACATCAAAAACATCATCCATGAAGAAAGGAAGAGGTCATTAAAAAGATGAGAAAAAAGGAAAAGACCAAAATCGATGACAGAAGAGATTCTGAAACTTGCCTTTGAGGAGACAGTAACTGAAGCAAATGGAAGAAATGACAAGTAAGAGAGCTGAACAGAAGATTTCAAAGAGCTGCTTGAGCAGATAAAGCCAATTACTGTAATGAAATGTGCAAAGACTTAGACTTAGAAAACCAAAAGGGAAGAACTCACTTGCTATTTCTCAAGCTGCAAGAACTGAGGGAAACATTTAAGCCTCAAGTTGCAACATTGAAATATTCTATGGGCAAAATATTGAATGATGCAGGAAGCATCAAAAGAAGATGGAAGAAATATACAGAGTCACTGTACCCAAAAGAACTGGTCGACGTTCACTCATTTCAGGAGGTGGCATATGATCAAGAACCAATGGTATTGAAGGAAGAAGTCAAATCTGTACTGAAGGAATTGGCAAAGAACAATGCTCCAGGAATTGACGGAATACCCATTGAGATGTTTCAACAAACAGATGCCCCACTGGAGGCACTCACTTGGTTATGCCAAGAGATTTGGAAGACAGCTACCTGGCCAACTGACTGGAAGAGATCCATATTGGCACCCATTACAAAAGAAGATGATGCTACAGAACGTGGAAATTATTGAACAATATCATTAGTATTGCATCCAAGTTAAATCTTACTGAAGATGACCCAAAAATGGTTGCAGCAGTATATTGATAAAGAACTTCCAGAGGTTCAAGCTGGATTCAGAAGAGGACGTGGAACAAGGGATATCATTGCTGATGTCAGATACATCTTGACTCAAAGCAAAGAAAGATGCTTATTTGTGTTTTATTGACTATGCAAAAGCATTTGGTTGTGTGGATCATAGCAAATTGTGGATAACATTGAGAAGAATGGGAATTCCAGAACACTTCATTGTACTCATGAGGAACCTATACATAGACCAGAAGGCTGTTGTTCGAACAGAACAAGGGGACACTGCATGGTTTAAAATCAAGAAGAGAGTGTGTCAGGGTTGTATCCTTTCACCATACTTATTCAATCTTTGTGCTGAGCAAATAATCTGAGAAGCTGGACTATATGGAGAAGAATGTGGCATCAAGATTGGGGACGAATCTTTAACAACCTGTGATACACTGATGACACAACTTTGCTTGCTGAAGGTGAGGATGACTTGAAGCACTTACTGATGAAGAATGAAGAATACAGTCTGTAGTATGGATTACATCTCATATAAAGAAAACAAAAATCCTCACAACTTGACCTATAAGCAGCATCACAATAAATGGAGAAAAGATTGAGGTTGTCAAAGGCTTCATATTGCTTGGTTCTACAATCAACAGTAATGGAAGCAGCAGTCAGGACATTAGACGACATATAGCACTGGGCAAGTCTGCTGTAAAGGAACTTTTTCAAGTACTTAGGGGCAAAGATGTCTCCTTGAGGACTAAGTGCACCTTACACAAGCTATGATATTTTCAATTGCCTCACATGCATGTGACAGCAAGACAATGAATAAGGAAGACTGAAGAAGAATAGGTGCTTATGAGTTGTGGTGCTGGTGAAAATGCTGAAAGTAGCATGGACTGCTAGAAGAACTAACAGGTCTGTACTGGAGGAAGTGCAGCTGGAATGCTCCTTGGAAATGAGAATGGCCAGACTTCATCTCACCTAGTTTGGCCATGTTATCATAAGGGACCATTCCCTGGAGCAGGATGTCACGCTTGGTAAGGTGGAAGGGTGACGAAAGAGGGGTAGTCCCTCAAACCTGAGATGGATTGACACAGTAGCTGCAGCAATGGGCTCAAGTATAGCAAGGATCATGGAACTGGTGCAGGACCTGGTGGTGTTTCATTTTGCTGTGCGCAGGGTCGCTATGAGTCGGAGATGACTCAACAGCACCTAACCACATAGCAACAACATAATGAAGATCTGTAAAGTTAAAAATCTTTACATTTAATTTGCTTTTTTGACAAAATATATTCAAATTATGTACACTTAAATGCAATTACCTCATACATTTTAATCTTTCACATAATTATTGTTAGTAGTAGACAAACTGGGAGCTCTGGTAGCATAGTGCCTAAAGGACTTGACTGCTAACCAGAAGGCTGGCAGTTCAAACCTACCAGCCACTCCTTGGAAGGAAGGTTGGGCAATCTACTTCTGTAGTGATACTGTCTCTGAAACCCAAGGAGGGGTAGCTATGAGTCAGGGCTGACTCAAAGGCACATAACAACACAACAACAACAGTAGACAAACTGTATGTTGACTTTGATTATAACATAATTGTTAATTTTATTGAGCAAGAAAACTCATTACTATGGAATATATAAATGCTTATGAATTGTTTGCATTTAATTTATTATTTATCTAAACATTATAAACTAAGTAATAGAATAGTTAAATATGCATAATACAAATTCAATCACAGTATCTTGGTATCTTATCAACTTTCAGCCATGTGAAATTGTAGCATTACAATATATCTTTCAATTTTATCTTTATGAAATATTTTTCTCTATGTAAGAAATATTTTTATTTAGTAATTTTAGCACAATTTATAACTTGTAGTTACTTAATGCCTTGCTACCTCCCACCTTATGGTATACTGAATCATTCATTCACTAGTTCATTATTGATCGCCTCCTATATACCACTACTAGGGCTATTGTAGTAAACAAACCAGATAAACACTCCTGTTTCTTGGTACATGCATTTTAGTATATCCTTCATGACAGGTCACAAGTATATTCAAGCATACTATACAACTTTGGTTGTATAGTAACATAATGTCACACATAAACCTTCCTAATTCTTGTCAGTGGCATGGCAAACTGTTGCTGAATTAATGTGTAGTTTTGATTGGATGCAGTCGTAACTGCAGATGAATTTACCAGAATAGTTGGAGCAAAAATGGCTTGCCTTGGAGAAAATCTCATGGGGGCAAAAATAAGCAGAAGGATAAATCAGAAAGTGTCATTGCAACCAACAATATTCTCAATATTTATTGAGTAGAATTGAAAGTGGACAGAAATAGGGAAAATATATATTTAAATTGAGATTTTGTTTCCAGTTAGAGAGATATTGTAGAAAGTAAGCAGAAAAATGTTGATTAATTGGTACTATAACATGGAATTAACAATCCCAAAGCCACATGCTCTTTATCTCCATGGAAACATAGTGATAAACAGCAGCTGTCCATTTTGCATACACAGAAAAGTAATTAAAAATACTGTACTTGCAAATTCTGGCCCATTAATATTACAACCAATTCAAGAAAGTGTATTTTCATGGTATGATTTTTTTTTCCTGAATACAATTACTGTTGTGTCAGATTCATATATTAGAAATTTATTAGAAGGGTTAGAAAGTGAAGTGCTTGCTGAAACCTCACCTGGCTTGGGAAGAAATCTATTTTCACTGCTTTCACAAGAGTCATTTTTCTTTCTTTCAATGTAACCTTCATTCAGAACCCAGGTGACATTCATTATAACCAAGAATCATATTAAACAAAGAAAGTATAAAGGCAATACTCAAATTTTACTCCCTCACACAACTTTAAATAATGAAATGCATAAATGACATATCAGTCCAAATTTTTCTGTTTATCTAAAAGTTAGAGAATATTTGCATGTTTTCTATCACAACTTTAGATGACAACAGAGTACTGAATTTACTTTTGAGTGTTCTTTTAAGTTCAATTACCTGTGTGCTCCTAAACCTGGAAATAATCTTCAGTGAGCATTATGTTCCTTTATGGATAAAAATTAGGGGGCCATTTTCTATCTGGAAATGTTTCTCCTGATACTTGTTCTGATTGTGCTTTTCAATCATTTTTTTTCCCCAAACTTAATACTTGTTGGTAGCAGTTACTACTCACAATTAATAATTACTAATTATAATAATTGATGTTGGTGTTGTTGTTAGTTCCTGTTGAGTCAGCTCCAACTCATAGGGACTTTTTGTTATTGTTGCTGTTGTTAGGTGCAATTGTGTCAATTCCAACTCATAACCCTAAGTACAACAGAACAAAACACTTCCTGATCCTGTGCCATCTTCACAAATATTGCTATATTTGAGCCCATTGTTGTAGCCACTGTGTTAGACCTTCTCGTTGAAGGTCTTCCTCTTTTTCTGTGGTCTTTACTTTACCTAGCATGACATCCTTCTCCAGAGTCTGGTCCCTCCTGATAACATGTGCAAAGCATTTGAAGCAAAGTCTTGCCATCCTCACTTCAAAGGAATATTTTGGCTGTATTTCTTATAATACATATTTATTCATTCTTCTGACAGTCCATGGTATATAAACTATTCTTTGCAACAGCGTAATTCAAAGACATTACTTTTTATTTGGTTTCCTTATTCATGGTCCAGCTTTCCCATGTTTAAAAGGTGTTTTGGTATTATAGTGACACTCTAACAGAAAATACCGCAGTTGGGAATTTTAACAAAAAGACTTGTTCTCTTATACTTTAAAATGGGAGCTCTGGTAGCATAGTGGCTAAGGCACTTGACTGCTAACCAGGAGGCTGGCTGTTCAAACCCACCAGCCACTCCTCGGAAGGAAGATTGGGCAATCTACTTCCGTAGTGATACTACCTCAAAAACCCAAGGAGGGGTTGCTATGAGTTGGGTCCTACTCGAAGGCACATAACAACAACAACAATACTTTAAGAAGCTAGAAGTCCAAGTTCAAAATGCCAACTCTGAGGTTTGGGTGAAAGCCCCTTGACCTTGGGCTTCATCTCTGCCTCTTGCTCCCAGCCCTCTGAAGCTGGAGGGTTCTCTTAACTCAAACAGGTGCTGGCTGCTGAGGCTGACAAACCCAAGGTCAACAAGTAAAATGGCACAGTCCTAAAATTATGAAGCAACATGAGAGACCACTAATTCAAGTCCATTAACTGTCCCAAGATTGGCAGACAACATGGCTGGCCATTGAGATGAAGACTAGGGGATATGCAGGATCCAGATGGGTCCAGATCTGGAGACCTTCCTCAAACTTCTTCTTATATACTGAAAGCAGACCACATCCCTAAGGCAGCTACTCAGCTTCTCAAAGTAGATTCCACCATTGAGTTGATTACCAGTCTCATCTTGGAGAATAAATACATCCGGCTGCCCAGCTACTCTATACCAGGCTTAGACAACTTGACATGCAACCTTAACTACCACATGAAAACAAAACAAAAGAAAAAAAAATCACTGCCAATTAATTGATTCCAACCCAGAGCAACCCTCTTTGGGTTTCCAAGGTGGTAAATCTTTATGGAAGTAGAATGTCCAATCTTCCTTCTGCAGAGTGGCTGGTGGGTTTGAACCATCACCCTTCTGCTTAACAACCAAATGCCTTAGGCACTACACTACTAAATGAGGCAACTGAAAATACCATAGCTTGGGTTGTGCACACCTCAGTCCTCAAAGTGATATCTTGGCCTTTTAACACTTTAAAGAGGACTTTTGCAACAGATTTGCCCAACACTGTACCTCACTTCATTTTTTGACTGCTGCTTCCATGGACATTGATTGTGAATGCAAGTAAAATGAGATCCTTGACAAATTCAGTATTTTCTCCATTTATCATATTGCTTACTGGTCCAGTTGTGAGGATGTCTGTTTTCTTTATGTTGAGTTGTAATCCATAATGAAGTCTGTAGTCTTTGATTGTCATCAGCAAATTCTTCAATTTCATTTTGCTTTCAGCAAGCAAGGTTGTATCATTCCCATATCACAAATTGTTACTGAGTCTTCCATGAATCGTCATGCTGTGTTCTTCTTCATAAAGTCCAGCTTCTCCAATAATTTGTTCAGTTTACAGATTGAATAATTGTTGTAAAAAGATACAACCCTGACACACACCTTTCCTGATTTTACACCATGCAATATCTCTTTGTTCTGTTCAAATGACTGCCTCTTGGACTTTGCACAGGTCCTGTGTGAGCACAACTAAATATCTTGGAATCCCCATCTTTGCAATGTTATAAATAATTAGTTATAATCCACACAGTCAAATGCCTGTGCATTTTTAATGAAACATAGACAAATATCTTTCTGGTATTGACTGCTTTCAGCCAAGATTTATATGACCTCACTAATGATATCCCCTGTTCTATATCCTTTTCTGAATCTAGTTTGAATTTCTGGCAGTTGTTGTATTGCTGCAACTGTTTTTTTATCTTCAGCAAAATTTTACTTATATATGATATTATTGATTCAGTTTGATAATTTCTGCATTTCTGTTGGACCACTTTTCTACGGAATGGGCAAAAATATGAATTTCTTCCAGTTAATTGGCTAAGTAGCTTTCTCTAAATTTCTTGGCATAGAAAAGTGAGCACTTCCAGCATCACATCCATTTGTTGAAATATGTCAATCAGTACTCCATCAGTTCCTGCATTCTTGTTTCCTGCAACTTAACTTCTTTCTTCCTTCAGTGCTATTGGTTTTTGATCATACGCTTCCTCCTGAAATGGTCAGTAAATTCTTTTTGGTACAGTAACTCTGTGTATTCTTTCCATTCTCCTTTTGATGCCTCCTGCATCATTCAATACTTTGTCCATAGCATCCTTCAATATTGAGACTCAGGCTTGAGTTTTTCTTCAGTTCCTTAGGCTTGAGAAATATCAAGCACATTCTTCCCTTTTGGTTTTCTAACTTAAGATCTTTGCACATTTCATTATAATGCTTTACATTGTTTTCTTGACCCCTCTTCTGACATCTTCTCTTCAGCTTTCACTTCATCATCCACTGGCTTTAGCTACTCTATGTCCAAGAGTAAGTTTGAGAGTCTCTTCTGACATCTTTTTTGTTCTTTTCAGTCTTTCTTGTCTTTTAATGACCTTTTACTTATCATGTATGATGTCCTTGCTGTTATCCCACAACTCATTTGGTCTTTGGTCATTAGTGTTCAATGTATCAAATGCATTCTCAAAATTTTCCCTAAATTAGGTGGGATATACTCAAAGTTTCACTTTGACTGTCATATACTTGTTTCAATTTTCTTCAGCTTCAATTTGAACTTGGATATGAAGTTCTGTTCTACAGTTGGCCCCTGCCCTTGTTCTACCAAAGACACTGAGCTTCTCCCTTGTCTTTCTCCACAGAAGTAGTTGGTTTTGTTCCTGTGTATTATCTGGTGAAGTCCATGCATATAATGGATATTTATATTGTTTTAAAAAAAATGTATTGGCAATGAATAAGTCATTGGTCTTTTAAAATTCTATCATATGATCTCTGGTGTCTTTTCTATCATCAAACCCATATTTTTTTGACTAGAGTTACTTCTTTGTTTCCAGCTTTCACATTCCAGTCACTAGTAATTATCAATGCATCTTGATTGCATGTTTAAGCAATTTCTGACTGCAGAATTTGGTAAAAATTTTCAATTCTTTCATCTTTGGCATTAATAGTTGGTGTGTAAATGTGAATAATAGTCTCATTAGCTAGTGTCCTTGTAGACTTACAAATATTATCCAATTACTGACAGTGTTGTACTTTAGGATACATCTTGAAAGTCCTTTTTGAAGATGAATGCCATATCACTCTTCTTTAATTTGTCATTCCTGGTATAGTAGATTGTATGATTGTCTGATTCAAAATGGCTAATACCAGTCCATTTTAGATCTCTAATGCCTATTTCTGTGTTCTATTTCATTTTTGATGACTGCTAATTTTCCGAGATTCATACTTCATGCATTCCACCTCTGATCATAAATGGATGTTTGCAGTTGTTTCTTCTTATTTTGAGTTATGCCATATTAACAAATGAACATGCTGAAGGCTTTACTCTATCTGCATCATTAAGGTCGACTCTAGTTTGAGGGGGCATCACATCTCCAGTAGTATTTTGAGTGCCTTTCAACCTAATGGGTTCATCTTCTTAACATAGAGCAAATATGTTGTCTGATTGTGTCACATCTTCATGATTGTTGGTATGTTTGAATACCTTGTAATCTGAGGGCTCATTTTCTAGGAATGAGAATATCCTGTTCTCATCCCTAACATTTTCATTGGCTAAGTTTTGGAATTATATTGCCAGACCACTCTTCTTGGGAACTCTGGTAGCATAGTGCCTAAGGCACTTGACTGCTAACCAGAAGGCTGGTGGTTCAAACCCACCAGCCACTCCTCGGAAGGTTGGGCAATCTACTTCCATAGTGATACTGCCTTGGAAACCCAAGGAGGGGTCGCTATGAGTTGGGTCCAACTCGACGGTACATAATAACAACAACAACAATGACCACTCTTCTTAAACTGTCTTAGTCTGGAATTTCCCATGAAACATGTCCACCATGGGTGGCCTTGCTATTTGGAATACTGTTGGTATAGCTTTCAGTATCATAGTAACAAGCAAGCAGTATAGCAAACTGACAGATGGGTGATGGTCTGTTGTGGATTAAATTGTGTCCTTCCAAAATATGTGTTGGAACTTTAAATCCTATACCTATGAATGTAATCTTGTTTGAAAATAGTTTTTTCTTAGTTATGTTATTAAGACTATGGCAGTGTAGGGTATGTCCTAAACCTAATCACTTCTGAGTTCTAAGAAGTAGCATAGACCCAAAAATAAGAGGTACAAATGTGGTGAAGTAGATGCCACATAATGATTGCCAAACAATCCAGGAAAATGGGACTACACATATAGAAAGAGACAAGGATCTTCTCCTAAAGCTGAAGAGAGCAAGCCTTTCCCTAAAATGGTTGCCCTGAATTTGGACTTCTAGCTTTTTCTGGTAATTGTGCTACATAAGAACTAGGAAACTAAGACATGGTCATAGTCAATAAGGACCTAAATTTATTTTGCTCTGAAAAAAAATTTAACTCCAATCCATTCCTGAGTCCTTACTGCTATCGGCCATTCTAGTAGATGTGTAGTGGTTTCTCACAGCTGTTTTAATTTTCAATTCCTTATGACATATGACAGAACAAGGTGATACTGAATGTTTTAAGATCAGGAAGAGTATATGTCAGGGTTGTATCCTTTCACTATACTTATTCAATCTGTATGCTAAGCAAATAGTCCAAGAAGCTGGACTATATGAAGATGAACATGACATCAGGATTGGAGGAAGACTCATTAACAACCTGTGATATGCAGATGATATAACTTTACTTGCTAAAGGTGAAGATGACTTGAAGCACTTACTGATAAAGATCAAAGACTACAGTTTTAGTACGGACTACACCTCATCATAAAGAAAACAAAAACCCTCACAACTGGACCAATAAGCAACATCATGATAAATGGAGAAAAGATTGAAGTTGTCAAAGATTTCACTTTACTTGTATCATAGAAGCAGCAGTCAAGAAAACAGACGTGCTGCACTGGGTAAATCGGCTTTAAAAGACCTCTTTGGAGTGTTAAAGAGCAAATACATCACTTTAAAGACTGAAGTGCACCTAACCTAATCCAAGATATTTTCAATTGCCTCATATGTATATGAAAGCTAGACAATGAATAAGGGAGATCAAAGAAGTGTTAATGCCTTTGAATTGTGGTGTTTGTGCAGCATATTAAAAATACCATGAACTTCCAGAAGAACAAAGAAATCTGTCCTGGAAGTAGGCAGTTGGAATGCTCCTTGGAAGTGAGAATGGACAGACTTTGTCTCTCCTACTTTGGTCATATTGTCAGAAGGGACCATTCCCTGGAGAAGGCTATAATGCTCTGTAAAGTGAGGGTCAGTGAAAAGGGGGAAGACCCTCAAGATGATGGATTGACACAGTGGCTGTGATGATGGGCTCAAGCACAGCAAGGATTGTGAGGATGTTGCAGGATTGACTCAAGTATACCTGTTCTGATTACCCCGTGCCGCTCTGACAAGGATACACCACAAATGGGATGGCCTTAACAGACATGAGTTTATTCTCTTACAGTTTGGGGGCTTTAAGTCCAAGTTCAAAGTGCCAGGCTCTAGGAGCTGGGTGAAAGCCCTTCAACCTTGGGTTGCAGTTCTGCCTCCTGCTTCTGGCCCACTGGAGCTAGAGGTGCTTCTTCACTCAGACAGCTGCTGGCTGCTGAAGCTGACAAACCCAGGGTTGACAAATAAAAAGGCACAGTCCTGATGTTACCAAACCACACAGAAGGCCATTAATTTAAGTCCATTTGAAGTCCCAAGGTTGGCAGAGCATGGCAGGCTGGTGAACAATGACATGGCTACATGCAGGGTTCAACCATGCCATAAGCTAGAGACCATTCCACGAGGCTTTTGCTTATATACAGGAAGCAGACCACATTCCTTAAGGCAGCTACTTGGCTGGTTAAGGTAGATCCCACCATGGAGTTGATTGCCAATCTCATCATGGGGAATAATTACCACCAGCTGTTCAGCCACTCAACCAGGCCCAGCCAAGTTGACACACAAATATAACCACCACAATACCTAATAACAACATGACATGTGACACTGATCATCTTTTTTTTTTTTTTGCCTATTTGCCATATGAATACCTTCCTCAGGGATTATTTATTCAGATGGTTTGCCCATTTTTATTTTTTTTCTCATTTTTGTATTAAGAATGTGTTGTATATCTTGATTATGAGTGCTTTATCAGATACATGCTTAGCAAGTATTTTCTCCCAATCTGTGGCTTATTTTTTCATTTATTTAATGATTGATTTTTTTTTCAGCCAATAATGTAGTTAAATTGATGCCAAAATAAAACAGTTAAAGTAAACAGAAAAAAAAATTTGCTGTAGAAGATGTAATAATTCATTTTTCTTTTGCTTACATAGCAAATCTTAATTTTACTCCTAGAATGAATCTGAATAGTCACTGGATGTCACTGTTGCTTTACCAAATGTAAGACTTTTGTTCATAAAGACAGAGATTTATAATATTTTCTAAATAAGCACTTCATTAAAAAAGCAAATCTACATCTTAAGTCCTGTCAATTAGGTTTAGTTCTAACTACACAGGATAGCATGAACTAGAAAAATATTTTATTACCTTACATGATATGTTTGTTTCCTCCTAAACTTACAGACATGCTTCAAATATCATTATGAATTCATTAAAAAATTCTTGTAGGAGTAAATAAGTTATTTGAACAATGATTATTTTTTTCCAAAAGGAACAAGAGTTAGTCTACATGTAGTTGATTCACATGTGGTATTTTTTAAAAATTGAAAAAAAAAATGTTACTTACAAAGTATTTTAAAATCAAATTCAGAATTCATAACTTTATATACATTATTTTCCATTGTGATAAACTTCAGAATATAATCCTACATTATCATTATTGAGAAAATAAATGTCAAATATTTTTATATATACTTGATCAATATAAATATGATTTTGATATAAAATTTTGGATTTTATATATTCTATTTTTCCTAGGACATTCCTGAATTTCAGACCAAAGGCATTATAGGCTCTCTTGTACCTAATTCCTAGACTCAGCCATTTTTCCAAAGAGCGCTGCTGGTTCCTTTTATTAGAGTATGGTGTTTAAAGCAAATATCTTTTCCCAGGTCACTCACTGACGTATCTATAAACTAGCAGGTCCAGCGTAATATTAATTATATCACATACTATTTTTGAGCCTTGAAATTTTGAATACAAGTTATATAATAGATTTATATCATAAAAATGAATCCCTTAATTTTTCCTATGTTAAGTTCTCTCAACATTAAACATTCTGTAGGCACAGAATCAGAACAGGAACAGTCTTCAGTGGTGGCTGTAGGTACCTCAGAAGACAAATGAAAGCTGGAGCCACACTGAATTTTCCAAGGGATAAAAAATTGTTTTAGATATTTGGACTTCCAATAGGAATTGGAACATAATTTTGGATTTCTGCTGAATAGTATGCAACAAGATGAAAACACTGTCGTTTCAAGAGAAGAATCGATACATCAAGTTTCTGGACACTAAAACTGACATAATAAAAGAAACACAGAATCAAAACAAAACAAATAGACACAATCCCCAAAATAAAATAACCAAGTCACAAAACCCTCTCTTAATATACTAAAAATGCTTTCCTGTGTCCTATCCTTTGTTCTTTAGTAAACACTTATGCAATAGTAATTATCTAGTTTACAGACCTGTTCTACTGAGTATATTCTGAGGGATATATAGACACATGAGACATGGCCTTAGACATTATCTATCAGTGCTATTCATTGTTGGTCCTTGGAGTATGATTGCTAACAAAAGCCTAAAATGTAACTGACAAAACTAATCGTATTCTGTAAGTCATAGATATTAAAATATATGTGGAATGATATATTTATTCAAAGAAAACCAGAAATCCTGTGACTCATGATTTTTTTTTTATTATTTTTGAGAACATACATAGCAAAATATACACAAACCCAACAGTTTCTACATGTACAATTTCATGAAACTGGTCACATTCTTTGAGTTGTGCAACCATTCTTGCCTTCCTTTTCTGAGTTGTTCTTTCTAAATGAACATCAACTCATTGTCCACTAATCTTTTGAGTTGCTGTTTTCAAGTTGATCCCATATTTATAGTTCTTAAAAAAGCATAATCTCAAGGCAGACATTTTTTCCTAGCTGAGCTACATTACTATTTAGTTTTAAGGAGATTTCAGAGGATGTTTTTGTTTTAAGGTTTAAAAATAATCTCAGTGCAATAGTTTCAGGGATTCCCCCATCTTCCATGGCTCCATAAAGTCTGGAGTCCATGAGAATTTGAAATTCTGTTCTATATTTTCCACTTTTTGATCAGGATACTTCTATAGAATTTTTTTTTAATCGATGCACAATTTTATTAGTGAAATACAACCACTACCAAAAAATACTGCTTTACCCTCTTGTACTCTCTTTTTAAATTATTTTTCTTAAAATCTTTTATTGTGATGTGGGTTGCAAATTTACAGAGCAGGTTTGTTTTACATACAACAGTGCATGCACATCTGGCCTCACGGCCATATTACAATCCCCAACCATAACAATCTCCCCACCCCTCTCCTGCCTGTGATTGCCCTTCCCTGTGCCCTATGCACTCCTGTCTGTGCAGCTTTCCCTCTATGCAAACGCTGCCCTTTTGTTGTCTATCTTTGATGGAAATGCTCACTAACAGTAAGTAGCCTGGCACCATCCAGTTGTTCTCATCTCATGGCAGAGGAAGCAGTTGTCATGGAGGTAATTTAGTCACGCATTCCATATCCTTCTCCTCGTCCTGACTCTCCTTCTTTCTCTATTGCTCCCGGTGAATAGAGAACAACTGCTGTGCCTTGGACAGCCACCTGTAAGCTTTTAAGACACCGGAAACTACACAACAAATGAGGAGATAGAACACAGAACTAAACATGTTTTTAGATCAATTAACTGGGATGAACCATGAAACCATGAACCTAAACCCTTCAAACCAAGGAACCAAACCCAATGAGGTGTTCGGTTGTACATAAGCAGACTTAACAGCTACTCTTTTTTTTTTGTCTTTGTTGTAAATATATCTATCACATAACTTCTGCTCATTCAAAAATTTTCAGTTCAACTTTTTACAAGTTGGACAGAGGAAAAACTAAACTTATTGGCAGTAATTACAATCATCAGCAGTGTGATCCTACCCTTAATCAATGCAATTTTTCCATCTGTGTTAAACCCCCTTTCTGCTGACCTCAGTAATCACTAATAAACTTTGGTCTCTATATATTTGCCTTTTCTTGCTTTTTTATCTAAATGATGTCACAATGAAGCCAATTACTATAATGAAATGTGCAAAGACCTGGAATTTGAAAACCATAAAGGAAGAACACACTCGGCATTTCTCAAGCTGAAAGAACTGAAGAAAAAATTTAAGCCTTGAATTGCAATATTGAAAGATTCTAAGGATAAAACATTGAATGATGCAGGGAAAATCAAAAGAAGATGGAAGGAATACACAGAGTCAGTGTACCAAAAAGAACTGGTCGATGTTCATCCATTTCAGGAGGTGGCATATGATCTAGAACCAATGGTACTGAAGGAGGAAGTCGAAGCTGCAATGAGGGAATTGGCAAACAAGGCTCCGGGAATTGATGGAATATCCATTGAGATATTTCAACAAACAGATGCCTCACTGGAGGCACTCACTCGGTTATGCCAAGTGATTTGGAAGACAGCTACCTGGCCAACTGACTGGAAGAGATCCATATTTGTACCCATTCCAAAGAAAGGTGATCACACAGAATGTGGAAGTCATCAAACAATATCATTAATATTTCATGCAAGTAAAATCTTACTGAAGATAATTCAAAAACGGTTGCAGCAATATATTGACAGAGAACTTCCAAAAATGCAAGCTGTATTCAGAAGAGGACACGGAACGAGGGATATCATTGCTGATGTCAGATGGATTTTGGCTCAAAGCAAAGAATACCAGAAAGATATTTACTTGTGTTTTATTGACTATGCAAAAGCATTTGATTGTGGGGATCGTAACAAATTATGGGTAACATGAGAAGAATGGGTATTCCAGAACACTTAATTGTGGTCATAAGGAACCTGTACATAGACCAAGAGGCTGTCATTAAAACAGAACAAGGGGACAATGTATGGTTTAAAATCAAGAAGGGAGTATGTCGGGGTTGTATCCTTTCACCATACTTATTCAAGCTGTATGCTGAGCAAATAATTCAAGAAGTTGAACTACATGAAGAAGAACGTGTTATCAGGATTGTAGGAAGAATCACTAACTACCTGCGATACACTGACGACACAACTTTGCTTGCTGAAAGTGAGGGGGACTTGAAGCACTTACTAATGAAGATTGAAGACTACACTCTGCAGTATGTTTTACACCTCAGTATAAAGAAAACAAAAATCCTCACAACTGGACCTATAAGCGGCATCATGATGAAAGGAGAAAAGATTGAAGTTGTCAAAGACTTCACATTGCTTGGTTCTACAATAGATGCCAATGGAGCAGCAGTCAGGACATCAGACATTGTATGCTGTTGTTGTGTGCCGTCGAGTCGGACTCGATTCACAGCAACCCCTCCTTGGGTTTCTGAGGCAGTATCACTACAGAAGTAGATTGCCCTATCTTCCTTCCGAGGAGTGGCTGGTGAGTTTGAACCGACAGCCTTTTGGTTAGCAGTCAAGTGCCTTCTTTAGGCACTACACTACCAGAGCTCCCTCAGACGTTGTATGTTGTTGTTGTTGTTATGTGCCGTCGAGTCAGCCCTGACTCATAGCGACCCCTCCTTGGGTTTCTGAGGCAGTATCACTACGGAAGTAGGATTGCCCAACCTTCCTTCCGAGGAGTAGGCTGATGGGTTTGAACCGCCAGCCCTCTGGTTAGCAGAGACATTGTATAGCACTGGGAAAATTGGCTGCAAAGGATCTCTTTCAAGTACTGAAGAGCAAAGGTGTCTCCTGACACAAGCCATGATATTTTCAATCACTTCATATACACTTAAGAGCTGGACAATGAATAAGGAAGACCAAAAAGTTCATGCTTTTGAGTTGTGGTGCTGGCAAAGAACGCTGAAAGTACCATGGACAGCTAAAAGATGTAACAAATCTGTCCTGAAGGAAGTGTAGCCAGAATGCTCCTTGGAAGCAAGAATGGCCAGACTTTACCTCAGCCACTTTGGCCGTGTTGTAAGAAGGGACCATTCCCTGGAGAAAGATGTCATGCTTGGTAAGGTGGAAGGTCAACAAAAGAGGCAAAGGCCCTCAACAAGATAGGTTGATACAGTGGTTCCAGCGATGGGCTCAAATATAGCAGGGATCATGGGGCTGGCACAAGACAGTGCAGTGTTTTGTTATGCTGTGCATAGGGTAGCTATGAGTCAGAAACAACTTGATGGCACCTAACTACAACAAATATTTGTGCTAGCAAACACTTCTATCATAAAGTAATGAAAGTTATCACCTTGCAAAAGTTGTTTATCACATGTGAAATTCATGGCATATACTAAAGTCTATGTGATAAAACCAATAAACCAAACTCCCTGTTACCAAGTCTATTCCTACTCCTAGTGACCCCCAGTGGATTTCCAAGGCTGTACATCTCTATGGAAGCAGACTGCCTTATCTTTCTTCCATGGAGGAGCTAGTTCGAATCACTGACCTTTTTGGTTAGCAGCCAAATACCTTAACCACTATACTACCAGAGCTCCTTTATGTAATAAAGGAAATTTTAAAAATTGGGCTCACTTCAATGAATAAGTATTTTGTAAGGAACAAAAAGGAAAAAAGCCATGTGAATTTTAGTATTGTTAACCTCAGTAATACATATTCAAAAACAATTTTAAAATCTCCTTTTTGCTTTTGTGATAAAACCTGGATTTATAAAATTATTATCTACACTAACAAGAGCTGTAGATTCTTTTAAGTATATTCTTGTTATTCTTGGTTACTGCCAAGTCAATTCTGTGCAATAATTAGTATTGATTCTTTAGAGTGACTCATGCAACCATCTCCTACATGGAACTCTGCTGATTTCTAAAGTATTTCATACTTCAATCTTACTTGTCTTGGCAAACTTGTAAATATATTTGAATAATGTTAATAAAAATGATGATAAGAGCTTTTGTCCTGCAAGGATCTATAATTAACTTATTATTGGAGGAAAAAACATCTCTATCATTATAAATTATCTGATAATAATGTAGAAATAACAAAATATAACAGGGTCAAATTTTAATCCTATCACTAAATAAATGGAAGAATCTGACTACACATCTGAGAAGCAGGGAGAATATAAACATAAGTGAAGTAGAATTCGGAATTGAAACTACTTACCATGGAAAGTAAAGCCCAGAATTAAGGAAAGAACTTTTTAATATAATATTGTCTGTGGCAGAAACTACTAGTTTCCTCCAGTATTAGGGTATCCAGACAGTTTCGTTTCTAAATTGACAGTCTGCTGAGAGTGAAAGAGGGTTCAAACCTAAAAGAATTTTCAAAGCACAGGTGTAAACCTAAACTTACACAGCAGACTGGAACATGTGGTCACACTTGAGATCCATTGTCTCCTTTCTTCTATAATAATAATGTTAAAAGTGAACTTACATCCCCCTGAATAAAAATTACTTATTGCAGTCACTCTTGAAGCTATATGTAGCCATATAATTTAATTCTGTTGGCTAGAATGCCATTAATGGTGAACCTTCTTGTGTAAGGTGGACAAGGACATCAGCTAAGAATGGCAAGGAGAATGAATGAAAGGAGCCCGAGTTCCTGATATTATCAACCAACATGCCAATCTACTATTCCTGATTTTTATGGAACAAAGCCACTGCAATAGCTAAAATTTCTTAAGAAGATATAAACTTTTCAAAAAGTTGCCGTTATTGTGGGCCAGATTTTGCAATTTAATTTATCCTCACTAATACAGAGAAAATATAATAATATCTGTAACAGAAATTTTATAATAAAGGATAATAATGTATGATAGTGATATTGATTTCAGAATATAGGAAATAGCAAGACATATTTTTGGATAAATGTTGACTAATTTAATCCTTTAGAGTAACAACCTGGGAACAGAAGTACAAAATTTGTATCAGGGAATCCAAGCACTTAATGATAATTTAAAGAATGGATCAGTTTTAGAAAATTATGGAGAACAAAGAACAACTAAAAAAATTTATATCTATATCATCTATATATATGTACCTGTGCCTGTCCCTGGTTCAAAGAATTATTCTAACTCTTTGTAAACCTTTTTTTGACTTTTGATTTTTACAGTAGTGATCTCATATAATATGTATCCTCTTGTGATTGACCAATTTCACTCATCATGAAATTCCTGTTAATCCATGTTGTCAAATGTTTTACAGATTCATTGTGATTCTTTAATGGTGAATAATATTCCATTGTGTGTATTTACCATAGTATATTTATCCAATCATTTGTTGATGTGCACTTCAGTTGTTTCCATTTTTTGCGATTGTGAATAATGCTGTGATGGATCTTATTGCTGTTGATGTAATGCATCTTATTTCTCTAAGATATATGCCTGGTAGTGGGATTGCTGGATCGTATGGTATTCTATTTCCAAACTTTTAAGGGGCACTATACCATTTCTTGGGAGCTCTGGTAGTATAGTGGCTAAGACACTTGCCTGCTAACCAGACGGCTGGCGGTTCAAACCCACCAGCCACTCCTCGGAAGGAAGGTTGGGCAATCCTACTTCTGTACTGATACTGCCTTGGAAACCCAAGGAGGGGTCGCTATGAGTCGGGTTTGACTCGATGGCACATAACAACAACAACAACATACCATTTCTTAAGGTGTTTGGAACATTGTATAGTCCCATCAGCAGTGTATGAGGGGTGCAGTCTCTTCATACTCTTGCCACAATTAATTGTTTCCTTTTTTGAACTTTCCTAGTCATGCTAGGGTGCAAAGATACCTCATCATTGTTTTGATCTGCATCTCTCTAATGGACAGTAATCACAAACATTTTTTCATGTGTTTGTTAGTACCTGAATGTCTTCTTTGTTGAAGTGTCTGTTCATGTCCTCTACCCATTTTTTTAATTGGGTTGTTTGTCTTTCTGTTGTTGAGGTGTTGAACTTTTGTATAAATTTTAGAGATTTGTCCTTTGCCCAGTACGCTGTTGCCAAAATTTTCCCAATCTGTAGCTTCTCCTTTGACTCTTTTGCTGAAGTCTTTTGAAGTGCATAAATATTTAATCTTTAGGAAGACCCAGTCAGCTAGTTTGTCTTCTGTGCATTTTCAGTTATATTTGATAGTGTGTTTAAGACATGTATAAAGACCCTTATGTTTGGCTCTGTTTTTTCTTTGATGATATTTATAGTTTTAGGTTTTACATTTAGGTCTGATTTAACTCGAGCTTCTTTTTGTATATGGTGTGAGATATGGATCCTGTTTCATTTTCCTGCAAATGGATACCCAATGTGCCAGTACTATTTGTTAAAGACACTATCACTTCCCCATTTAATGGTTTCAGCTCTTTGTCAAAATCAGCTGTCCATAGGTAGATGAATTTACTTCTGGGGTCGCAATTCTGTGCACTGGTCTATGTGTCATTGTACTAATACCAGGCTGTTTTACTACTGTGCCTCTACAGTAGGTTTGGAGTTCCAGGAATGTGTTGCCTCTTACTTTCTTCTTATTCTTTAGTTGTTGTTGTTGCTGGTATGTGCCATCATGTTAGACTCTACTCATAGCAACCTCTCCTTGTGTTTCTGAGGTGGTATCACTATGAAAGTAGATTGCCCAACCTTCCTTCCTAGGAGAGGCTGGTGAGATTGAACCGCCACCCTCTGGTAAGCAGTCAAGTGCCTTAGGCACTACGCTACCAGAGCTCCTTATTCTTTAGTAGTGCTTTATTTATCTGAAGTTTCTTTCCTATTCTTATAAAGTTGCTGGTTACTTTTTCTATCTCTTTAAAGTATGATAATGGAATCTGGATTGAGATTGCATTGTATTCTTAAGATTGTTTTGGGTTACACTGACATTTTTCACAATGTTAAGCCTTCTTATCCATGGCATTACCCTGTAATTTTTTATTATCTTCCCAAGTTTAAAGCAGTCCATTCTATCTTGATATCAACTTGACTTCTTCATTTGGAAGTTCTGAAACTATACAATTTATTCCCTTTTTTGCTTGGTAGTTATCATCATTTAGAAATTAACATCTCTGGTTTCCCATTTTCAGTCTTGTAGGTCTGTTTTATTTTTGATACTTCTAAATCTAGATTGATTTCTGGGTGATGTTGTCATGTGTCTTAATCTCTGGCATTGTCTGACATTGTTGGTTTTCTGTCCAATGGATTCCCTTTAAGATGTTCATTTTGGATCTTTCTTCTTTTTTGATATACGTGTTTATTGCTATAAACTGTCTTCTGGACACTACATTTGGTTTGTTCCAAAGATTTTGGTATATTTTACTCCTTGGAGAGATCAATCATGGGAGAATAGAAGGGCTGTGTATGTACAGGGAGATAGCTCAGTGGAGCAGGAGTGCATGGAAGAGAAGGACACAGGGAAGAGGTGGCTATGGGGAGGAAGTGGAAGGACAGTTGTTGCATTATGGGAGGTTACAGTAATGTCATGAGACAAAGTGTATGTGAAGTGCTGTATGGAAGATGAGTTTGCTCCATCAACTTTCACTGAAATCACAATAAAATTAAAAAAAAGTGGTATATTGTGTTCCCATTTTCATTTGATTCAAGGAATTATTTTTATTTCTTCTATTATCCAGTAGTTTTTAAGCAGTATGTTATTCAGTCTCCATGTATTTGATTTTTTTCCTTCATCTTCCTGTTGATAATTTCTAATTTTATAGCATTGTGATTCGAGGATAAGCTTTGTAGTATTTCAATGTTTTAAAACACATTGGGCTTACTTTGTGGCCTACCATATGATCTGTTCTGGAGAATGTTCCACTTGCACTGGAAAAGAATGTGTATTGTGCTTTTGTTGGGGAGAGTGTTCTATATACATTTATGAGGTGTAGTTGGGTGATTGTTGCGGTTTAGCTGTACTGTATGTTTATTGACTTTCTTTCTAGTTGTTCTGTCCTTCACTGAAAGCAGTGTATTAAAATCTCTTACGATTATTGTGGAGTTTTCCATTTCTTTTTTCAACTATGTTAAAGTTTGATTTATGTATTTTGAGCTTCTTTTATTGTGTGTATAGATGTTTATTATGGTTAAGGGCTTTTCTTGGACTGACCCTTTATCAGCATATAATGTCCTTTCTTTTCTCTTTTGTTGATTTTTTTCTTCAAGTCCATTTTATCAGAAATTAATATTGCCACTACTGCTCTTTTGTGGTTGCCATTTGTTTTTGTTTTTGCATCCTTTGATTTCTAGCTTCTTTTTGTCTTTGTGTCTATGGTGTTACTCTTGCAGATAGTATATTAATGGGTCTTGTTTCCTTATCCAATCTGCTACTCTTTCTCTATTGACTGGTGCATTTAATCCATTTAAATTTACTATAATTTTATAAGTGTGAATTTACTGCTATCATTTAGCTATTTTTGTGTATGTGTGCATGTGGGGTGTTGATACTTTCTTTGTTCAGTATATTTTTCTTTGCTAAATTCATTTGGTTTATTTGTTGATTTATTTTATAATTTTCTTCATTACTATTGTTTTAGTGTTTACTGAAACTTTATGACTTCCTTCTTTTTTTATTTTGGTGAAAAGATTTATTAATTTTCTTTGAGGTTACCTTGTAATTTATCATTATCTACCTAAGTTTAAAACAGTCCATTCTATCTTGATATGGACCTGACTTCATTTCTATTTGTAAATTCTGAAACTATATCACTTATTCCTTTTTTTTTTTTTTTCACTTTATAGTTATCATCATTTAGAGATTGATATCTCTGGTATCTTATTTTCAGTCTTGTAGGTCTATTTTATTTTTGATACTTCTAAATGTAGATTGAATTCTCAGTGATTTTGTCATGTGTCTTAATCTCTGATTGTTGTCTGCCATTGTTGGTTTTCTGTCCAAAGAACTACCTTTGGCACTTTTTTTTTGTAAAGCTGGTCCAGTTTTTACAAGTTCCCTTAATTTCTGTCTATCTGAGAATGTCCTAATTTTGGAATTTTATTTCAGGGACAATTTTGCTGTATGTATAATTATTGGTTGGTAATTTTTTTCTTTCAGGTTTTATAGATGTCTTCCTTGCCCCTTTGCCTGTATGGTTTTGCCAAGAAATCAGGTCCTTATTGGTTCTCTTGTTGGGTAACTTTTCACTTTTCCCAAGCTGCTTCCAGGATTCTTTCATTGTAATTGATTTTGGAAAACTCCTTGTATTTGGTTTTGGAAAATTTGATTATGACATGTCTTGGTAATTTTCTTTTGAAGTCTAATTTATTCAGCATTCATTGAGCTTCATGAATGCATATCTCCTCCCCTTTCATGATATTAGGGAAGGTTTCTTCAAACAAATCTTCAGCAATTTTCTCAGGATTTTTCTTTTATGTCTCTTCCTGTTCTGAAATTCTGATTACACATAGGTTATTCTTCTTGATAGTGTCTTCTATAATTCTTAGGCTTTCTTCATTTTTGTTGTTCCTTTTGCTGATTGTTTCTCTCATAGAGCAATATTAAGGGATTTGCCTTCATTCTCACTAATTCTGTCTCCCATTGATTCAATTCTACTCCTTTGTTCTTCCAAACTAACAAATAAGATAGTTCTTATCTATTTCTGAAATTCAATTAATCTCATGGATTTTTATTTGCTGCTTTTGTATGTTTTTCTAGTTTTCCACTTATTTTGTCAATTTATTTTTTTTTTATTGTTCTAGATTTTTGTCCGTGTGTTCCTTTATTTCATCTGTAGTCTCCTCAAACTTTCTCTCAATCTGTTGAATGAACTTAAATACCATTTATTTGAATTGTTGGCCAGACAATTCCAATAGCATTTCTTCTTCTGGAAGATTTTCTGGCCCTATATTATGGTCACTTGTTTGAGCCATCTTGTCCTGTTTCTTTCTTTCTTTTTTTTTTTCTGTATGTGTGTATGTGTGTGTGTGTGATCTGAAGTCATCTGTTGTCTTTGAAACATTGTATTGTTATTGCACTAATTTGTTGATTATGTGCTGGTTTGCTTCACCCTGATTCCTTGTTTGATTTTGTCTTAATGTATCAATGCAACAGGGCAGGCGTGCTAATCTGATTAGTATTTTTTCAGCACTAGGGTAGTCACTACCTGTCTTCAGGTGGATTGGTAGCAGGAGGCAGTGTAAGTGTGAGCCTCTGATCAATGATCATGCGTAGCTGCTGAAGGTAGCCTGGGTGGGAGTTGCCCACTTTCTGTGATCAATCTATTGGTGCCACAACAGGTGATGGCACTCACTTCCTGCATGGAACTGCAGGGGTGATGCGTATGGCTAAGTACAGTCAGTTCTTCCAATTTCTGGGGAAAAATAGAAAAAAAAAAAAAAGGTGGGAAAGGAAAAACAAGGAAAAGAAAAAAACAAGAGTGGCAGATGAGGAGACACCTATGAAGAAGGAAAAGGAGAAAAAAAGAGGACATGAAAAAGAGTTTGAAAAAGAAACAAAAAACAAATGCAGCACATTACTGGCATCAATGACAACTGCCAAATATGGATGTGGCAGAAATGTGGCCCTCACTCTGCAGTAGCATGCACCACCATATATGGAGGGTCTGGGGCAACACCACTAAATGCTGAGGTGGTGGGGGTGAGGCACTTCACCAGCTGGATTTAAAAAAAAGAAGAAAGAAGAAGGGGAAAAAAAGGTGAGAGGAGAGAAAAAAAAAAAGATGAAGAAGAGGGAAGAACTAAGAATAAAGGAAAAGAAGTAAAGAAAGTGACTCAAGTGTTAGTTGCCAAATACAGCTGCAGCAGGAACCTGGCACTCACAACCTGTAATATGCAGGTTACACAACCTTGCTTGCTGAAAATGCAGATGACTTCAGTAATGAAGATCAAAGACTCCAGTCTGCCGCATGGTTTACACCTCAACATAAAGAAAATGAAAATCCTCACAACTGGACTAATAAGCAGCATCACAAGAATGAATAAAAGATTGAAGCTGTCAAGGATTTCATTTTACTCAGATTCACAATCAACATCCATGAAAGCAGCAGTCAGGAAATCAGATGTCATATTGCACAGGGCAAATCTGCTGCAAAAGACACTTTAAAAGTGTTGAAGAGCAAAGATGTCACTTTGGAACTAAGATTCGCCTAACCCAATCTATGATATTTTCAATCACCTCATGTGCATGGGAAAGCTGGACAATGAATAAGGAAGACAAAAGAAGAGTTGATGTCTTTGAAATGTGTCAGTGAAGAGTAATGAAAATACCATGGACTGCCAGAAGAATGAACAAATTTGTTCTGGAAGAAGAGTAGCCAGAATGCTCCTTGGAAGTGAGAATGGTCAGACTTCATCTCTCCTACTTCGGTCATATTGTCAGAAGGCACCATTCTCTGGAATAGGATATCATGCTTAGTAAAGTGGACAGTCAGCAAAAAAAGGGAAGACCCTTAACAAGGTGGATTGATACAGTGGCTGCAACGATGGGGTCTAGTATAACAAAGATTGTGAGGATGGAGCAGACGAGGCCCTGTTTCTTTCTGGTGTACATAGGATCACTATGAGTAGGAGCCAGCTCAACAGCACCTAATGACAACAACAGTTTATCAGATATTGTTGTTATTGTTATTATGTGCCATCGAGTCAGCCCCGACTCATAGTGTCCCCTCCTTGGGTTTCCAAGGCCATATCACTACGGAAGTAGATTGCCCCATCTGCCTTCTGAGGAGTGGCTGGTGGGTTTGAACCGCCAGCCTTCTGGTTAGCAGTCAAGTGCCTTAGGCACTATGCTACCAGAGCTTCCAT
>NW_006921588.1:8471725-8477736 GCF_000298275.1 Orycteropus afer afer | reverse complement strand
TAGCCTCATATGCATGCTGGGCCATGAATAAGAACATTGAAGAAGAATTGATGCATTTGAATTATGGTATTGGTAAAGAATATTGAAAATACCAGGGACTGCCAGAAGAGTAAACAAATCTGTCTTGGAAGAGGTATAGCTGGAATGCTCCCTAGAAACAAAATGGCCAGGCTTGGTCTCACATACTTTGGTCATGTAGTCAGAAGGAGCCCGTCCCTGGAGGAGAATATCATGCTTGATAAAGTAGAAAAAGGGGAAGAACTTCAATTAGATGGATTGACACAGTAGCTGCAAAGACTATGAGGATGGTGTAGGATGGCCATGTCCCATTCTGTTGTACATAGAGTCACTATGAATCAAAAGCAACTCAATGGCACCTAATAACAACAATCATTTGTGTAAGTCAGAAACATGTTCACCAAATAACTTCATTTCTTTCAAATAAGGGTCCATGCACACCAAAGACACATACCAGACACATTAAAATGGATAGAAAATGGAGGACAATGGAGGGATAAACCAATGTTGAGTGGAAAAGAATTAAATGTTAAGTAGAAGACAAGCTCTTGTATAGATGATAATAATGTGCCATATGATGAAAGGCACAGTGAATTAGTTCTGCTCCTTATGTGATCATAATTCATGTAAACATAGTTTATATATGTATATAAAATGTGGCATTCATGTATGAATGCATTGTATATACTGTTGAACATCACATGATATAACAAATTATTCATTTATTTCCTGAATAACTTAGAAATTGGATTTTGTTTTTTACTTTCTTGAGGCTTTTTCTCTGAAAAATAAGAATCAATAAAGGGCCATTTATTCATTTATTTAATTTTCTTTCAATTATTGGAACTATTTCCTTAATCTGTAATTTTTCATTGGATGTTGGGATGAACAGACAAAATGACTTTAAATATATGTTTGAAATTCAATTCTTAGTCATAAAGAAAAACAGAAGCACAGATACACAGAGTAAAATTGATGATGTACAGTGGAGCAACATTGATTAGTTACATGAATAAATGTTTTTTAAATTACCTTTTGACAATCTAAATCAGCTCCTGACACAGCTTGCAATGACTCATATAGACTGATTCTTCAATATTTTAATTGGCTTGGCTATGTTTGAATTTGGCTTTTGTGAAAAAACCTGTAAAAAGAAGCAAGATTATACAAATAAAAGTGAAAATAAGTTATTGACATTGGACAATTACCTCAAATAAAAATTCTGGCAAAACTTACAGTATATCTCATATTTTGCTGCAACAATAAAACAGTTATGTTCTTAGAAAAAATATATTCATTAAGGAATTTCTTTGCTAATTTTTCTAATATTTCCTGACTGCCTAGCTATTGAATCTCCCAATTGATTTTATTAATTTATATTAATCATCCAATTTATTTATAATAGTCCTATAATTTTATGTTCAGTATGAAAGAAATTGAGGATAATGGTAATCCTTCCAGCTAGTTTAAGAGACAGAGATTTACTACAGGACACATGTGCTTAAAACTTATGGAAATGGCTGGAGGATCAGTCATAGGGCAGGTCACTATGAATCACTTCTGCAAAACACTACAGAATCACCCCACTACTGGTTCCATATGTGACAATCAGGAATCTGGTGAATCAGGTCACACAACTTTAGTTAAACTTGATGTAAGGTTGCAACAAGCAGAATTGATGGTTCTAAGAACAAATTCTTCTGATATCCATTTTGATCTTTTCTCTTTCTCATCTTTTTAGAGTTTTTGCTTTCTTCAAAGATGAAGTCCTTGATGTCATCACATAGCTTATCTGATCTTTGGTCCATAGTGTTGAATATGTCAAATCTATTCTTGAGATGTTCTCTAAATTCAGGTGGAATACACTCAAGGTTGTACTCCAGCTCTCAGGAATGTTTTAATTTTCTTCATCTTCAACTTGAACTTGTGTAAGAGTAATTGATGATCTCTTCTGTAATTGATCGCTGGCCTTGTACTGACTGGTGGTGTTGAATTTCTCCATTGCCTCTTTCAACAGATGTAGTTGATTTGATTCCTATGTTTTCCATCTGTGAAGTTCACTTGTATAGTTGTCATTTATGTTGTTTTAAAAAGGTATTTGCAATAAATAAGTCATTGGACTTGCAAAATTCTATCATGTGAGGATATGAGGATGGTACAGAAGTGGCCAGTGTTTTGTTCTGTTGTACATATGGTCAGTATGAATTGGAACCTACTTGATGGGACCTAAGAATAACAACAATAATTGGAACAAATTGCTTTGGGTCAGACTAGTAATTAGAAAGCTACTAATGAACCCTTGGTTTCTACATGACATTCATAAGGAAAATGGACACTTTTAACCTATTTTCTTTAGCAATTTACTTCCTAAATCTAAGTCTCAATTAATGCATCTCTTTAATAAAATCTAAGTCACATCTAGAACTTTAGATGCAAGGAATCTAGGAAATAACCCTTTTAATTTGCTGCCTATGTATATTGGAAAGAAGTTAGACCTTGTAATTTAAACATATGTTCTCATTGCAGTATATGTATATATTTTTTTTAAATTGTGATTTGGGTGAAAGTTTATAGAGCAAATTCACTTTCCATAGTAAATGACTCATATAGACTCACATACACTTTGTCTCATAACATTGACTACAATTTACCCCAATGCAACCACTCCCTTCCCACTTCTTCCTGATAGTTACCTCTTCCTGGTGTTTATCCTTAAATGCACTCCTGCCCCATGAGATGTCTCCCTGTGAATAAACAGCCCTTCTTTCTCCCATGATTGTTTTCTCCAAGGAGTGTATCTACCTCAGGTAAGTGTTCAATTCATACGCCTGTCTTTTGTTTGGCTGGAAGCCATAGGCATGGGTTCAATTCCAGACTTGAAGGTTATCTAGGGTCATAGTCTCAGTGGTTCCACCAGGCTCCATCAAACCAGCAAAACTGGTCCCCCCTCCTTTTTTTTCCAAATGATTTTGAGTTTTGTACCACATTGTTCTCCCTCTCTATCCAGCATCTCCTACAGAGATCTACCTCTGAGTGGTTGACAGTGGTAGCCAGGCACCATCTAGTTCTTCTGTGCTCATAGTCATATACGCTGTGGATCGCATGGTGTACCAGTCACTAGGACTAATTATTTCCATGAATCTTTGGTTTTCTTCATTCTTCTTTGCCCTGGAGAAGGAGAGACCTATCGTTGCATCTAGATGGCTGCCTGCAAGCTTTTAAGATCTCAGTCACTACTTGCCAAAGTAAGAGATGGAACAAAGTTTTGTGTAGCATGTTATGCCAATTGAGCTTGATGACCCTTGTATCTATGGTCCCAAGTCCATAGGTTCAACTATTCACTCCTTCTGGGTAGCTGGCTGTCACCAAGAAGTGACTACAAACTTGTTTCTTGTCAGCTCTACTATACACCTGGGAATTCTTACATAACATACAAATACACTTGTAGAATTATTGTCTGCCAACCCTATACATGGTCTTGGGTACACTCCCTGCTGCATAGACATACCTAATCATTCAGCCTGTCCACACATCTATCCACCCATACATCCATGTTTGCCTTCATTGACAAGTAGTACTGTATGTGCAAAAGGGTTCATGTTTGTTGTCTGCACCTCCCATATATGTCTTCCTCTTCCTTAATTCCACCATGTTGATCACTCACATTTGGTACATTGCCCTTTTCTTCACTCAAATCAGTACTTATCTCTACCTATCTAACAGTGTTCCCTCTCCTCCCCTTCCATCCCTGGTAACCAACAAAGAAAATTTCCTTCCATATATAAACCTTTTCTTGACTTTTACAATAATGGACTAATACAATATTTGTCCTTCTGTGATTGACTTGTTTCACTCAACATAATGACCTCCAAGTTCATCAAAGTTATGCGGTGTTTTGCAGGTTCGGTGTTATTCTTTAGGGTTGCATAGTATCCCACTGTGTGCATGTACTGTAGTTTGGTTATCCATTACTCAATTGATGGATACCTAGGGTTGTTTCCATCTTTTAGCTATTGTAAATAGTGTTGCAATGAACATGGGTGTGCATATGTCTGTTCTTGTCATGTCTCTCACTTCTTTAGGATATACCTAGCAATGGAATGGTTGGGTCAAATGGTGTTTCTAATTCCAACTTTTTCAGGAATTGCCATACTGCTTTGTACCATTTTACAGTCCCACCAGCAGTGTGTGACAGTTCCAATCTCTCCTCATCCTCACCAGCATTTGTTATTTTCTGTCTTGTTGAACTTTGCTACTAGTGCTGGGGATAAATGGTATCTCACTATTGTTTTGATTTGCATCTCTCTAATGGCTAATGATCATGAGCATTTTTCATATGTTTGTTGGCTGCCTGAATATCCTTTCTGTGAAGTGTCTATTCATGCCTTCTACCTATTTTTTAATTGGATTATTTGTCTTTTTGTTATTGAGGTGCTGGAGTTTTCCATAAATTCTAGAGATAAGTCCCTTGTTCAATATGTCATTGCCAAATATTTTTTCCCATTCTGTAGATTTTCTTTTGACTCTTGGAGAGTCTTTAGAAGCACATAAAAATTTAATTTTTAGGAGGTCCAATTCATCTAGTCTCTTCCACTGCTGTTTGTGTATTTGAGGTTATGCTTGATAACCCCATATTTATTTATGCCATATATTAAGGCCCCTAAATTTGCCCCTAGGTTTTCCTTGAGGAACTTTATACTTTTAGGTTTCACATTTAAGTCTTTGATCCATCTGGTGTTAGTTTTTGTGTATGGTGGGAGGTACAGATCTTGTTTCATTTTTCTTTTCTGCAAATGGATATCCAGTTTTGCCAGCACTATTTATTAAACAAACATTCTCTTCCCCATTTAATGGATTTCAGCCCTTTGTCAAAGATCAGCTGACCATAGGTCAATGGATCTATTTCTGGGTTCTCAATTCCATTCCATTGGTCTATGTATCTGTCACTATACCAATACCAGGCAGTTTTGACTATTGTGTCTGTACAGCAGGTTTTGAGATCCAGCAGTATGAGACCTCCTACTTTGTCCTTCTTCTTCAGTAGTGTTTTGCTTATCAGAGATTTCTTTCCTTTCCCTATAAAGTTAGTGATTGACTTTTCCATATCCTTAAAAAAATGTTGATGGGATCTGGATTGGGATTGCATTGAATGTATTGATTGCCTTGGATACAACTGACATTTTCACAATGTTCAATCTTTCTATCCATGAGCATGGTATGTTCTTCCATTTATGTAGATCTCATGGTTTCTTGAAGTAGTTTTTTTTTATAGTTTTATTTGTACAGATCTTTTGTGTCCCTGGTAAGATTGATTCCCAAGTGTTTTATTTTTTTGATAGCTATTGTAAATGGTATTGATTTCCTTATTTCATTTTCAGCCATCTTTTTGCTGGTGTAGAGGAATCCAACTGATTTTTGCATGTTGATCTTGTATCCTGCCATGATGCTAAATCTCTCAATAAGTTCCAGTAGATTTTTGACTGAGTCTCTTGGGTATTCTATATATAGGATCATATTATCAGCAAACAGGGATAGGTTGACTTCTTCCTCACCAATTTGGATGCCTTTGATTTCCCTTTCTTGCCTGATTGCCCTGGCTAGGACTTCCAGTACAATGTTGAATAGAAGTGGTGATAGAGGGCATCCTTGTCTAGTTCCTGTTCACAAGGAGAATGGTTTCAGTCTCTCTCCATTGAGAATGATGTTGGCCCTTGGTTTTTCATAGATGCCATTTATTACATTGAGGAATGTCCTTCTATTCTTATTTTACTGAGAGTTTTGATTAGAAATGGTGTTGGATTTTATCAAATTCCTTTTCTGCATCAATTGATATGATCATATGGTTCTTTTTCTCTGTTTTATTTATGTGGTAGATGATGTTGATTGTTTTTCTAATGTTGAACCATCCTTGCATACCTGATATGAAGCCCACTTGGTCATAATGAATGATTTTCTTGGTATATTGTTGGAGTCTATTGGCCAGGATTTTGTTG
>NW_006921588.1:8470438-8471625 GCF_000298275.1 Orycteropus afer afer | reverse complement strand
TATGTGGACCTCACAGACATATGAAAATGATCATTAGATGGATCCAAAAACTAAATGTGAAAGGTAAAATATGCTACTAATAGAAAAAGAAGGGAGAGAGAGAATATTTTTGTTACCATGAAATGAAGAAGTATTGTTATTTAAGTTCCCCAAAGCAAGCAATATATTTACTTATCTTTCTCGTCAGTGAAGGACACAATAGAAAAGAAAGCTGAATAATAGGCTGGGAAAGGTGACTGAAACCAAAGGTTTTAGACTTAAAATACACAGGAAACTTTTGTCCATTAATAAGAAAAACACAGGAAACTGGAGAATAAGGTAAAAACTACACAAATATGTATTTATTAGAAGATTTATCTGATGGCTAATGTATTTAGGAGGAAACATTCAAGTTCATTGATAATCAAAGATCTGCTAATTAAAGCATTAATGACATTGGTGACTTTCCTGGTTTGTCCAGAATTATCTCAGTTTATGACTGATATCACTTTGGAGTTATTATTATTGCTCTTCTGAACTCAAAAAATGCCTTATTTTGGAGAGATGAATTGGATATCTTCTTAATAACTATAACTTTATATGCATTATATATATATATAATAGCAAGGAGCTCTGGTAGCATAGTGGCTAAAGCACTTGACTGCTAACCAGAAGGCTGGCAGTTCAGACCCACCAGCCACTCCTCGAAAGGAAGGTTGGGCAATCTACTTCCATAGTGATTCCACCTCGGCAACCCAAAGAGGGGTCGTTATGAGTCGGGGCTGACTAGACGGCACATGACAACAACAACAACAAGACATATTAAAAAGATATAATAAAACCCTCCTGGTATGTGTATGTGATTGGACAACTAGAACCATGAGTAATACAGTCCAGGGAAAATTGTTCCATCAATGTATTGAAACTTGTTGCATGATAGAAGCTGTGATGGTGCAGTCACTAAATAATTCAATTGATAACCCAAAAGTCAGTAGTTTAAACCCACTTCATGGAGAAAGATGAGGCAACATGCTTCCATAAAGATTTATAGTCATGTAAATTGTATGGGCAGTTCTACTCTGACCTATATGATTGCTCTGAGTTGGAATTGAGTCAATGACAGTTTGGTTTGGTACACGACAGGCTTGGCTTAAAAAATTTCTATGTAAAGCACAGATTGTATAAAGGGTAACATTGAGAAATACCTT
>NW_006921588.1:8467004-8467764 GCF_000298275.1 Orycteropus afer afer | reverse complement strand
TATAAGGTCAAGTTGGTGGATTGTATTGTTTAGCTCTTCTGCATCTTTGTTGAGTTTCTTTCGAGTTGTTCTATCTTTCATTGAAAGTGGTGTATTAAAGTCTCCTACTATGACTGGGGAGTCATCTATTTGCCTTTTCAACTCTTTTAAAGTCTGGCTTATGTATTTCGGGGCTCTTTCATTGGGTCCATAGATATTTATTATGGTTATATCTTACTATTCAATTGATCATCATATAATATCCTTCCTTGTCTCATATATTGTTATCAAGATTATGCTTGCTTAAAGTTAATTTGATCAGAAATTAATATTGCCACTCCTGCTCTTTCACAGTTGCCATTTGCTTGATTATCTTTTTCCAACCTCTTATTTTTAGTCTATTTTTGTCTTTCTCTCTAAAGTGTGTCTCTTGTAAACAGCATATTGATGGGTTTAGGTTTCTTATCAAATGTGCAATTCTCCATCTCTTGAGTGGTACATTTAATCCATTAACATTCAGTGTAATTATTGACAAGTATGAATTGATTGCTGTCATTTTGGTATGTGTTTTTTCATGGTGTCCCTGGTTTTTTTTTGTTCCATATTATTTTCTGTACTGAGCTCATTATGTTTATGAATTGTGTCATCATTTCATTTGTTGCTGTTGTTTTAGTATGTGCTGAATATTTATTTATTTTTTTATTGTGATGTGAAGGTTTATCATTTTTCTTTCAGGTTACCCTGTGGTTTATAACTTAGAGCAGTCCATTCTGTCTTGCAA
>NW_006921588.1:8465175-8466257 GCF_000298275.1 Orycteropus afer afer | reverse complement strand
TTCCATATTATTTTCTGTACTGAGCTCATTATGTTTATGAATTGTGTCATCATTTCATTTGTTGCTGTTGTTTTAGTATGTGCTGAATATTTATTTATTTTTTTATTGTGATGTGAAGGTTTATCATTTTTCTTTCAGGTTACCCTGTGGTTTATAACTTAGAGCAGTCCATTCTGTCTTGCAACTCTCTTGACTTCCTAACCATTTAGAAGTTCTGTAATTACACAGTATTTTCCCTCTTTTTGTTTTGTAGTTGTCCTCATTTGCCACTTGAAATCTCTGGTTCCCTTTTTACAATCTTGTGAGCTTACTTTACTTTGAATATGTCCATAGCTGTGGTTTCTGGGTTATGTCATCTTGTGTATTAGTGGTTGGCTGTTGTTTGCTACTTTTGGTTCTCTGTTCAAAGGACTCCCTTTAGTATCTCTTGTAAGGTTGGTCTGATTTTAACAAATTCCCTTAGTTTCTGCTCATCTGGAAAGTTTCTAGTTTCACCATGATATTTGAGGGACAATTTTGCCAGGTATATAATTTTTGGTTGAATATTTCTCTTTCAGAGTTTTATATATATCATCCCATTCCCTTCTCACTTGCATGGTTTCTGCTGAGAAATCAGAGCTTATTCTTACTGGCTGTCCTTTGTGAGTCACTTTTTGTTTTTCCCATGCTGCTTTCAGGATTCTTTCTTTGTCTTTGGTTTTGATGAGTTCGATGATGATATATCATGCTCATATTCTTTTGGGGTCTATCTTGTTTGGGGTTCATTGGCCTTCCTGAATGGATATATTTTCATCTTGCATCCTATCAGGGAAGTTCTCTTCCAACAAATCTTAGACAATTTTCTCAGTGGTTTTATTTTTCTCTTTCTGTTCTGGAACTCCAGTGACATGTAGATTATTCCTTTTGATGGTATCCCACATGAACTTTCTTCATTTTGCTTTGATCTTTTTTTCTGATTGATCCTTTTCCAAAGACGTATTCAGGTATTTGTCTTCAATCTCATTAATTCTGTCTTCCATTGCATCACTTTTACTCCTTTGCCCTTCCAATGTGTCATCTATTTCTGACAATTTAGTATTAAT
>NW_006921588.1:8460980-8463556 GCF_000298275.1 Orycteropus afer afer | reverse complement strand
TTAAGAAAAATAATGAAAAATTTCCATTCTTAACTAATAGACAATACTTTAATGTTAAGTTTGGAGTTGATATAACCTTCTAGTTTCTAAATTAGATAGGATCTATAATGTCATAAATTCTAAAAATGCTGTAATAAATAGCAGTATTATGTATAAAACTACATGATTACTACTTACAAATATTTATAAGCCTATATTTTAGAACCACCACATCTGACAGTTTATTGTACTGTCATGCCTCGTGTGAGGCTGGAGTCTATGCCACAGGTATTTCAAATACCTGCAGGGTCAAACATGGTGGACAGGTTTCAGCAGATCTTCCAAACTAAGACAGACTTGGAAGAAGAAAGAGGCCATTCACTTCTCAAAGAATTGGCCAGTGAAAACCTTATGAATAGCAGTGAAACACTGTCTGACATTTTACTAGAAAATTTTATAAATAGCCATGAAACATTGTCTGACATAGTGCCAGAAGATGAGCCCTCAGATCAGAAGGCACTCAAAATACACTGGGGAAGAGCTGCCTCCTCAGAGTAGAGCCAACCTTTACTCAATCCATGTGGATGGTGTAAAGCTTTTGGGACCTCCATTTGCTGATGTGGCACAACTTAAAATGGGAAGAAGTAGCTGCAAATATCCATTAATAACTGGAATATTGAATGTACTATGTATGAATCTAGAAAAATTAGAAATGGTCAAACATGAAATAGAAGAAATAAAGGTCAATATCCTAGGCATTAGTGAGCAGAAATGGACTGGTTTTGGCCATTTTGAATCAGACAACCATATGATGCTGGCAATGCGAATGTGACGAGGAATAGCATGGCATTCATACAAAAAAGAAAGTTTTAAGATTTATCCTGAAGTACAGTGTGGTCAGTGATAGAATCATATCCAAACACCTACAAGGAAGACCAGTTAATACTACTATCATTCAAATTTATACACCAAACCCAAAGATGAGGAAATTGAAGATTTTTTTTTACCAACTTCTACTGTCTGAAATTGACAAAACACTCAATCAAGATGTATTTATTATCATTTGTCATTGGAGGGCAAAAGTTGGAAACAAGGAAGAATCACCAGTAGTTGAAAAACACAGCCTTGCAGATAGAAATAACACTGGAGATCACATGATAGAATTTTGCAAGACCAGTGACTTATTATTGCAAATACTTTTTTCAACAATGTAAATGGTAGCTATACACATGGACTTCACCAGATGGAGTACACAGTAACCAAACTGACTACATGTGTGGAAACAAGCAATGGAGAAACTCAATATTTTCAGCCAAAACAAGGCCAGGAGCGACTGTGGAAAGACCATCAATTGCTCATATGCAAGTTCAAGTGGAAGAAGAAGACAACTAAAAGAAGTCCACAAGAGCCAAAACATGACCTTGATTATATCCCTCCTGAATTTAGAGACCATCTAAAGAATAGATTTGAAGTATTGAACATCAATGACCAAAAAAGCAGAAGAATTGTGTGATGACATCAAGAACATCATCCAGGAAGAAAGCAAAAGGTCATTAAAAAGATAGGAAAGGAAGAAAAAAACAAAATGGATATCAGAAGAGACTCTGAACCTTGCCTTTGAACAGGGAGTAGCTAAAGCAGTTGGAAGAAATGACAAGATAAAAAAGATGAACAGTTTTCAAAGAGGAGCTCAAGCAGACAAAGCCAATTACAATAATGAAATGTGTAAAGACCTGGAGTTAGAAAACCAAAGGGAAGAACATGCTTGGCATTTCTCAAGCTGAAGGAACAAGAAAAAGTTCAAGCCTTGAGTTGCAATATTAAAGGATTCTATGAGCAAAATGTTAAATGATGCAGGAAACATCAAAAGATGATGTAAGGAATACACAGAGTCACTGTACCAAAAATAATTGGTTGATGTTCATCCATTTTAGGAGGTGGCATATGATCAAGAACCAATGATATTGAAGGAAGAAGTTGAAGTGGCACTGAAGGAATTGGCAAAGAACAAGGCTCTAGGAATTGACAGACTACCCATTGAGATGTTTCAACAAACGGATGCTGCACTGGCAGCAGTCACTCATCTATGCCAAGAGATTTGGAAGAGAGCTATCTGGTCAACTGACTGGAAGATATTCATATTTGTACCCATTGCAAAGGAAGGTGATCCCACAGAATGTGGAAATTATCAAACAATATCTTAATATCACATCCAAGTAAAACCTTGCTGAAGATGATTCAGAAACAGTTGCAGTAGGATATTGACAGAGAACTTCCAGAAATGCAAGCTGGATTTAGAACAGGATGTGGAATAAGAGATATCACTGCCGATGTCAGATGGATCTTGGCTGAAACAAAGGACAGCAGAAAGATGTTTACTTGTGTTTTATTGACTAGAAAAAAGCATTTTTTGTCTGGATCAAACAAATAATGAATAACATTGAGAAGAATAAGAATTCCAGAGCATTCAATTGTGCTCATGAGGAACCTGTACATAGACCAAGAGACTGTCATTTGAACAAGACAAGGGGATACTACATGGTTTAAAATTAGGAAGGAAGTAAGTCAGGGTTGTATCCTTTCACCATATTTATTCA
>NW_006921588.1:8459318-8460772 GCF_000298275.1 Orycteropus afer afer | reverse complement strand
ACCCCTCCTTGGGTTTCTGAGGCATTATCACAATAGAAGTAGATTGCCCCATCTTCCTTCTGAGGAGCTGCTGGTGGGTTTGAACCTCCAACCCTCTGGTTAGCAGTCCAGTTCCTTAGGCACTACGCTACCAGAGCTCCCACCATCATCATAAATGAAGAAAAAATTGCTGATGTTAAAGGTTTCATATTACTTGGTTCCACAAACAACACCAATGGAAGAAGCAGTCAAGAAATCAGACTACATATTACCTTTGGCAAATCTGCTTCAAAAGACCTCTTTAAAAGTGCTAAAGAGCAGAGATGTCTATCTGAAGATTAAGATGTGTGTAACCCAAACCATGATTTTCAATCATTTCATATTCATGTGACAGCTGTATAATGAATAATGAAGACCGAAGAAGGGTTGATGCTTTTGAGTTGTTGTGTTGGTGAAGAATACTGAAGGTACCATGGACTGCCAGAAGAACTGAAAAATCTTTCCCGGAAGAAGTGCAGCCAGAATGCTCCTTGGAAGTGAGAATGGCCAGACTTTGTCTGACCTACTTTGGTCATATTGTCAGAAGGGACCATAACCTGGAGAAGGATATCATGCTTGGTAAAGTGGAGGGTCAATGAAAAAGAGGAAGGCCCTCAACAAGGTGGATTGACACAATAGCTGCAGTGATGGGCTCAGATACAACAAGGATTGTAAAACTGGCACAGGACAGGGCAGTGTTTCATTCTGTTGTGTATAGGGTACTTATGAGTCTGAGCTGACTCGATGACACCTACCAAAAACAACGACGTACTTTAGAAAATAATGAATTTTTCCTCATAGTCCAAATCAACAGGATAAATACCTCTCATCCCTCTCTCCTCTGACTTCTACTCAGAGAATCTAAAGTTTCATCACTTTCTGTTGTGTTTGCTCTAATTAAGCTAAAATACCACACTGTGATATAATTTTGATATGGAAACTTTAATCCCTATATAGTAACTAATAATAAAACTTTGTTAATTCATCTATAATAGTTTTATTCACTTTTAATGAAAAAGTTTTATCTTTTATTAACTCATTAAATTGATAGTTGTCTATTTCAGAGTGATTTCTGAAGGAATCTATTCATTTATTTATTTGTTCCTTCATTATGAGATCTACCTAGAACCCAGCATAATAGAATCATAATGAATGATTTTTTTTTTAAGAGAGTTTTGTTTGATTTTTTAAAAAATAAACATATTGAATATTAGAACTGGCATTTGGAACTTTTTGTTATAGCAGAAGTAACTCTGTATCCCTTTCCAAGATATGATAGAGTAAAAAAATTGGTTCAAGCCAAAAACTCACAAACACTACTTTCAAGAGAGCAAACACTAATTTAAAGGGAAAGTAAATATGCTGTGATAAAAAAAAAAAAAGACATCACACTAATAAGTAGAGTTGTGTTATGTAACTTGCCTCCCCTTATTGTT
>NW_006921588.1:8452926-8458998 GCF_000298275.1 Orycteropus afer afer | reverse complement strand
AACAACAACAACAACAACAAAACTTACTGCCATAGAGTCAATTAGACTTATAGTGACTCCTCCTTGGGTTTCTGAGGTGGTATCTCTGCAGAAGTAGATTGCCCAATCTTCTTTCCTAGGAGTGGCTGGTGAGTTTGAACCACCAGCCTTCTGGTTAGCAGTCAGCACAAAATGACCAAGATAAAGAAGACCCTGGGAAGAGCAAATGAGTTAAATGCAACAAAGTAAGTATTATTAAGTACACAGTCCTGCAACAACAGTAATAACAATAATCTAAGAGTGGATACATAAATTGACATGCAAGTTAAGGAGTGGGAAGTAAAATGGATCTACATCTTTGAATACATGTAGGTTTGATAGAGGATATTTTTACAAATGTGTTTATATGTGCTGCAAATATATCCATGAATATACTAGAAAATACAGGTACAAAGTTATGAAATGTTCTTAGCCATAATGAAACATCTTTAGGAAAAGAGTTGCTGGACCTCAGGGCTCAGGATCATAGTCTCAGGGAACATCAGTATCAATGGGCATAACATAGTCTACAAAGCAAGGCTCTACATCCTACCTAGGTGAATAGCAACTGAGGTCTGAAAAGCTTGTGACTGGCCATCTAAAGTGCAACTATTGGTCTATTCCCATCCAAGGGAAAGAAGAATGAAATAAATCAAAGATGCATGGAAACATCTGGAACAAAGAAATGTGAAGAAAATCAAAGACACGCATGGAACTAAGTAGTCCAAAGGACTAATGGAGCATGAGAAACTCAGACTGCATGACCCAGAGATCAGAAGAACTAGATGGTACCTGCCAACAGTGTCAACCACTTGGAAAGGGATCAAAATTGAAGATCCTGGATAGAAGGGGAGAAAAAATGAGGAACAAACTTAAAAGACATAAAAAAAGACCAGGTTTACTAGTTGGAGAGAGACTGGTGAAACCCTTGAGACTATGGTACTGAGTCACCCTTTGGGCTGGAATTGAACTCACCCTGGGGCTTAACTGTCAGCCAAACAATAGACAGGCTTTTCAGCTGAACAACTACACCAGGGAGATGAACTTCTTAGAATAATAAACCATGAGAGATCAGAAGGACAACATTTGCCCAGGGGAAAGTAGGGAGGCAGGAATGCATAGGCAAGAACAGAGGGAAAAGTAACCACAAGGAGGAAGTGGAAGAAGAACTGCCACACTGCAGGAATGTGATTAATGTCAGAAAACAAAATGTGTATAAACTGTTGAAGATAAAACATATCTGCTTTATAAAATAATGCATGAAAATAGTCCAAAGGACTAATGGACTACGTGAACCTCAGCCTCCACAACCCTGAGACAAGATGACCTAGATGGTGCCCATCTATCACTACAGACTTCTCTGAAAGAGATCACCTTGAAAGGTCCTGGATAAAATGAGAAAAAGATGTGGAACAAAACTCAAAAGCATAAAAAAGATCAAGCTTCCTGGTCTGATAGAAACTGATGGAACCCCTTAGACTATGGTCCTTCATCACCTTTCAAGCCTGGAACTGAACTCACCTTCATGTATCATCTTTTGGCAAATAGCAGACAGGCACAAGAGATGAACAATAACACCAGGGAGGTATGCACTCCTTTGAACAATCAACCATATGAGATCAAAAGGGTTGAACTTGCCTTGGGGGACTGGGGAAGAACACAGAAGGCAGGAAAAGATAGGAAAGAATGATGAGTGGAAATGGAAAACACAGGGAAGAAATGGGAAGAGTGCTATTACATTGTGGGGACTGCAATGAATATCAAAAAGCAAAATGTTTATGAATTGTTGTATGGAAAACCAATTTGCTTCGTAGATGTTCACAATAAAAAGAAGAAAAGGAAAATAAATAACACATGCATGCAAAAGTTAAACAGTGAAACAGGAAGACAGAATTGATGCATTCAAACCGTTGTTGTTTGTTGTTGTTATATGCAGTCAAGTCAGACCCGACTCATAGCGACCTCTCCTTTGGTTTCCAAGGCAGTATCGCTACGGAAGTAGATTGCCCAAACTTCCTTCTGAGGAGTGGCTGGTGGGTTTGAACCACCAGCCTTCTGGTTAGCAGTCAAGTGCCTTAGGCACTATGCTACCAGAGCACCCATTCAAACTGTGGAAAGACCAATTGCTAGAAAGGCCATTGCAGTTGCTAAAGTAGAGAGAAACGGAGGGAACTCCTCAATGAGATGGATTATCACAACAGCTGAAACAATGCATTCAAATATATGGTTAATCATGAAGATGAGCAGCACTGGGCAACATCTTGTTTTGTTATATATGAGTTTACCAAGAGTCAAAGCCTACTCAATGGCAACTAACAACACTAACAAGTCACTTCAGATGATAACATAGTTTTAACCTAGTTACTGTATACTTAACTATACTCCTGGGTAGTGTCAGCAGATAAAATGCCTGTCTGCTAACCAAAATGTTGGCAGTTAGAATCTACCAGAGATACCACAGAAGAAAGACCTGATGATCTATTTCTGCAAAATCAGGCTTTGAAAACCCTGTGGAGCACAGTTCTACTCTGACACACATGTGGTCAGCATGAGTCAGAACAGACTTGATAGCAAAGAGTTTGGTTTGGTTTAACCATATTTACATCTGCTTACCCACTTCTCCGGAGCTCTGGTAGCATAGTGTCTAAGGTACTTGACTGCTAACCAGAAGGGTGGCGGTACAAACCCAACAGCCACTCCCTGGAAGGAAGATGGGGCAATCTACTTCCGTAGTGAAACTGCCTCAGAAACCCAAGGAGGGGTAGCTATGAGTCGGGTCTGACTTGATGGCACATAACAACAACAACAACCCATTTATTGGAAGTTCTGGGGCATAATGCCTAAGGCATCTGATGCTAAGCAGAAGGCTGGCAGTTTAAACCCACCAGTCACTCCTCAGAAGGAAGATTGGGCAATCTACTTCCATAGAGATACCACCTCAGAAACCCAAAGAGGGGTTGTTATGAGTCTGAAAACAACTCCATGGCAGTGGCTTGGTTTGGGACTCACTTATCACAATACATAAGTTCCTTTGTTTTGTTTGTTCATTTGTTTTTAATTTAGGACCTTATTAAAACAAACCTTAAAACAAAAATAACATGTTAATAACACACCCGATAGTGTTTAATTGCAAATTAATACTATACAAAATATTATAATAATATATATTTATTTATAATTTTTCTTTTTTACACTAAAAAAACCTCACTGTCGTCTAGTTGACTCTGACTCATAGTGACCCCTCCTTGGGTTTCCGAGGCCGTATCTCTACGGAAGTAGACTGACCAATCTTCCTTCCCAGGAGTGGCTGGTGGGTATGAACCATGAGCCTTCTGGTTAGCAGTCAAATGCCTTTGTACACTAAGAAATTGAAATACCCTTGTTCAGGTGTGGTTACAAGAATTGCCTTGCACTCCCCCAGGATAGCTTTAGCTTCTAATAGTGGTCAAAGGCTGCTGATTCTGTGTTGTTTGTTCTCTGCAGGTGCTGATTCGTGCTGCAATGTCTCTTTCTCATATTTGTGCTATTTTCAGGAGAAAGTTTCTATAATCTGCTTGCCTGATCTCTCACAGGTTATTTTTTTAAAGAGTGTTAATTCTATTTCTTTAATATGGAAAGTGATTGCTACAAATTACATGATATGCAATTAATAGCTTACTTTCCCTGGTTGCTTCCAAACTTGAAGACTTATTTCTCTGTCCTGGTATCCTTGTTCCTGTGTATATCTATTTTCTGATTTTTTTTTTAACGACTGAAATGTGTTCTAGCTTCATTATTTTCTAATATTAGGATAAAGTGAAAATGTTGTTGTTGCCCCTGAGGGAATTCTGACTCCATGTGAATACACAGTAGAGTTGCTCCATGGAGCTGTGACCTTTCAGAAGCAGATCTTCTGAGGTGTGTCAAAGTAGATTTGAACCACCAACCTTTTTGCTAGTAGTCAAGCACTTAACCATTTGCACCACCATGTCCCATACAATATTTCTAGAAGAAACAGATAGTTTTTTATATTTTTAGATAATTCAATGATAGTTGATTTCCAATGGACTAATTATAAAGGTTTGAGTGGGATACAAGAATAGTACAGGGATCTAGGCCTGTCAGTATTCTTATAGCTAACATTTTAGAGTGAGAGAAAGGACAGGAATCTTTTCTTTCCTTCCCTTTCCTTCTTGCCCTCCCCTCACCCTTCTCCTCTCTCTCTCTCCTTCCCTCTGTTCATCTTTCTGCCTAATCTACCAGGATTCCACAAAGAGAATCCAACTCCAAACCAGCAGCAATAGTGGCCCTATTGATGCAGTCCATGGATATCAGCCTCCTGAAGAAATAGAGGAGGATGGAGTAGGGATTGAAGTACATATGGAAATATAAAGAAACCTGGCACTATCCTCTATTTTTGCCTTTAAGCATTTACTCTTGTCTTCCTTCTGGGTGAAAATTTTGTGTGTCCAAATACAAGAAAGCTCGAAGTTCAGTCAGATATCATATTAAAAGAAAGACAACAACAAAAACAACAAAATCCACTGGCATTGAGTTGATTCTGACTCATAGCAATGCCCATTGGGTTTCTGAGGCAGTAAATCTTTATGGAAGTAGATTGCCCACTCTTGCTTCTATGGAGTGGCTGGTGGGTTTGAACCACCAACTCCTGGTTAGCAGTCAGATGCCTTAGGCACTATGCTACCAGAGCACCTTCTTATCATAAAAGGGAGACACAAATTAGGTCTTGTTCCTACCTGAAAATTAAAACTTTAAAGTCTCCTGTGTTCTTTATATGAACTAGAAGAGAAAACTAAATTTTCTCTTCAATGGGAAGAACAGATTAATAAATATGAACTATAGCTACTATAGTCCCTTCCTATTTATCATTCATGAATGCCAGGTTAACAATTATAGCTGCCTTCCATGACCATTCATGTTTTCTTTACCCCCTGCCTTACCCAAATGAAACTCTTCACCTGGTGAATGACCCAAACCTTTGTTTCTGAAGAATTCATATTCCTATTTGTTCTTTGTTTTCTCTGTTGTTGCTGTTTTCCATGGATCAATATTATGGACATGGGGACACTAAAAAGGCACCCAAGGGCATCCCCTGGATTCTAAGTTTCAATGGCCTCATTGAACTTTGAGTAGGAACTCAAATTTCCTTCAGTAATCGGGATCAGTTACCCTGCATGGTACAGGGACCCTTTTCATTACCTGTTGGTTCAGTGTCATAGAAGATCAAAATGGCCAGAGACAGCTTCAGTTTCCAGTTCTTTGGAACTACAACCATTTCTAGGGAAGCATTCTTCTAGTGAACAATAAAATCTCTAAATCTATAGACTAAAGCTCTTCATGAAGGAAGATATCCTAGTTCATATTGCCAAAGAATAGGTTATTTATATTGCACATTTTTATTTTTAATTAAAAACTCAGAAAGCCTTAGGATAAAAATTAATGTGGAACATTTATTTTGAAATAGAAAATGCTTCTATTGCATAATAATTAACTAGTGGTTATGAAACTATGTTACATATAAGAGATAAGAGATATAAAAATATCTCCTTTAAAACATACAAAAACAACCTCTACTTACATACCCTCAGAAAATAGCAATCTCATCTCTAAAATTATCCTCACTTCCTTCAGGGTTCAGTCTAACTCTTGTTCTGTTGAGTCTTTGATCAAAAGTAATGAAAATCTGAAAAAAAAGTCAATATTCTGTGCTAGAATTCTTCACATATTGGCATCAAAAGCTTAGTGGAGAGAGCACAGGCTTTAGAATTTGACAGACCTGGGTTTTTATCTTGCTTTTGCCACTCAGTAATTTTGGAACCTCTGACAAATGACATAAACTCATTGAGAATGAGATTTATATTCTATAAAATGGAAACACAATATCAAATTTGATGCCTAGTTCTAGTATTCACCACCTTGAGCACTCTATCTAACCATTCTGTGACTCAGTTTCTTCTTTGTAAAATGGTAATAATGATAATATTCCTGCCTGAGGCAATTAAGTGGCATTGAGGAGGTCCTTCCAAGGTCTGTATCTAATTATATATATATATA
>NW_006921588.1:8447422-8452826 GCF_000298275.1 Orycteropus afer afer | reverse complement strand
TGTATCTAATTATATATATATATATATATATATTAATAATTTATATGATTTTTCATAAAGACAGCCTCTCGAATTAAATCTTCAAAAAATTTGTATCCTCCTCCATCTACTTGCTGGGGTAGTTTTGTATTATTATTTGTCATGATTACTATCATCTTTCAAGATGTCATGATATTATACATTTTGTTTGGAACAATGTAGATGCACAATGAAAGATAGCTCTACTAATAATATTAGTAGCATATTATTGCTGTTGTTCTATAAAGACAAAGATATCTCATTATCTCTAACTGCACAGTTTTTGCATATGCAATTTATGACACTAAAATTTTACTTAACCAAAGACAGTTTTCATTTCAGTTAATTCTTCTTTGGAAAAATACTCTTTTGACATGACAGTTATGTATTTTATTGGATAAAAACAATAGTGCTCATTTATACTGTCATAGCTAGCAAGTAGCAAGGAAATTGCCAGAAATTTAAGCTGGATTTGGAAGAGGACTTGGAAGGAGGGATATCATTGCTGGTGTCAGATGGATCTTGTCTGAAAGGAAAGAATACTGAAAAGATGTTTGCCTGTGTTTTACTGACTATGCAAAAGCATTTGACTGTGTGCTTATAACAAATTATGGATAACGTTGCAAATGATGACATTTCCAGAACACTTCATTGTGTTCATGAGGAACCTGTACATAGACAGAGAAGCAGTGATTCAAACAGAACAAGGGGCTACTGAATGGTTTAAACTTAAGAAAGATGTGCATCAGGGTTGTATCCATTTACCATACTTATTCAATCTGTATGCTGAGCAAATAATCTGAGAAACTGGGCTATATGAAAAAGAACATGGCATCAAGATTGGAGGAAGACTTCTTAACAACCTGCTATATGCAGATGACACAACCTTGCTGCTTGTTGAAAGTAAAGATGAAGCACTTACTGATGACAATCAAAGACTATAATCTTCAGTATGGATTACACTTCAACATAAAGAAAACCAAAATGCTCACAACTGGACCAATAAGCAACAACATGATAAATAGAGAAAAGATGAAAGTTGTCAAGGATTTCATTTTACTTGGATCTAAAATCAATATCCCTGGAAGCAGCAGTCGAGAAATCAAATGATGTGTTGCATTGGTCAGATTTGCTGCAAAAGACCTCTTTAAGGTCTTCAAGGATGTCACTTTGAAGATGAAGGTGTGCCTGATCCAATAGCCTCATTTGCATACAAAAGCTGAACAATGAATAAGGAAGACTGCAGAAGAATAGATGAATTTAAATTATGGAGTTGGTGGTGAAGATTATTGAATATACCAGAACAATATTGACTGCCTGAAGAATAGATAAATCTATCTTGGAAAAAGTACAGCTAGAATGCTCCTTTTAAGCAGGAATGGCCAGACTTCATCTCTCATAATTTATTCTTGTTATCAGGAGGGACCAGTCCCTAGAGAAGGATATCATGCTTGGTAAAATAGAGGGTCAGCGAAAAAGGGGAACACTCTCAGTGAGATGGATTGACACAGTGGCTGTAATGATGGGCTCAAGCATAGCAATGATTGTGAGGATAGTGCAGGACCTGGCAATGTTTTTGTCCTGTTGACTCAAAACTGACTTGATGGCATCTGTGTTAGACTGGGTTCTCTAGAGAAACAAAAAACAGTAAAACTTATATATATATATATATATATATATATATAGAGAGAGAGAGAGAGAGAGAGAGAGAGAAAGAGAGATTTGTCTTAGGAAAATGGCTCACACACTTATAGAAGCTGGCAAATCCCAAGTTCCTAGATCAAATGTCAAGCTGGAGGATTTTCCTGGCTCTTGCAACTGCAGGGGCTGAGGAGCTCAAGGCTGGCAGGCAGTACACTGGCTGTTGACTGCAACAAATGATGAATCCAAGATCTCCAGGCCGAATAGTGGACTGTTCACTTATGGACAGTTGTAGACAGCACAACAGAATCCCGATCCACAGAAGAATGTCTCTCCTCCCAGGATGTCCTTGGGTATACTGGAAGTAGGCCACACCCCTAGGGAAACTCCTGTTCAACAGATTGGCCACTCAGAAAATAGTCATCTCATCCCATCATGGGAACAACCACACCACAACAGCTCAAACCACAAAGAATTGTGGTCCACCCAAGTTGACACACAGCTCCAACTCTCACAGTCCACCCCTTGTCAACTTGGCAGTTTTACACATCTTCTTAATCATATATAATCTCTAAATAAGGACAATTATAAAGTCATTTGTGCCTAACATGATACGCTAACACACATACAACCAAAATGCATTAACCTTATTTACATTTCACAGTTCATAACAGAAGGGAGCAAAAATATTTGATGCACATATACAATGAAGAAATATAACAATCACAGTCCTCGCTTCTGCAGATGGTCACATGGTCATAGCTGATATTCAGAAGTACCTTCTTCCACCACCCATTCTGTAGTTCCCTTGCCCTCAGCAAGTACCTCAACTGGTCATAGTTCTTTGCCTGGTGGGGTGACCCAAACCTTCATTCCTGAAGGGTCTGGGCTGTTAGTAGTCATATCAGAATTGGGTTGCTGTCATTTTCCATTGACTTTAATCACAGGGCATGGTAGTACTAAAAGACATCCTAAAGAATCTCCTGTATTCCAGACATATTCGTCTTTACCTCCATTATGTAAAGCCAACCCAGTTTCCCCTTGGTAATGAGGATCTATCACATTAGATAGCACAGTAATGCCCTTCTTTGTCTGTTGATCCAGAGGATGAGGAAGCCAAAATGGCCAGGTGGCATTCTTAATTTCCAGTTCAATGCAATCAGTATTGTGTCTCCAGGTGGGAGTGTTCCTCCCTTTGGGACTAAGATCTCCAGACCCACAGAGCACAGGGTAGCAGGGACAGGAAGCAAAAATTTTTTGAGTGGGTCACTAGGGGTAATAGTGAGTGGTACCACTCCTGTTACCATCCCTTGGTTCCTGGACCCATGAATCCTGGCTATTGGAGAAACAGAACCATATATTGGATGCTGGCTTAGAGCATATACAGCCTCCTGGAACATTGCCTGAACCCTTCAAGATATTGCCACCTAGCTGGTGCCGTATTTGTGTTTTAAGAGGCCATTCCATTGTTCTATGAAGCCAGCTGTTTCAGGATGATGGGGAACATGGTAAGACCAGTGAATTCCATGAGCATAAGCCCATTGCCACACTTCACTTGCTGTGAAATGAGTTCCTTGATCCAAAGCAATGCTGTGTGGCATACCATGACCGTGGATAAGGCATTCTTTAAGTCCATGGTTGATAGTTTTAGCAGAAGCATTGCTTGCAGGGAAGGCAAATCCATATCCAGAATAAGTATTCCAGTAAGAACAAAATGCTGTCCTTTCCAAGATGGAAGTGGTCCAATGTAATCAACCTGCTATCAGATTGCTGGCTGATCACCCCGAGGAATGGTTCCATATCGCGGACTCAGTGTTGGTCTCTGCTATTGGCAGATTGGGCCCTCAGGAATGACGGTAGCCAAATCAGCCTTGGTAAGCAGGAGTCCATGTTGCTGAGCCCATGCATAACCTCCATCCCTGACACCATGGCCACTTTGTTCATGAGCCCATTGAGCAATGACAGGAGTAGCTGCGGAAAAAGGATGGCTGGTTTCCACTGAATGTGTCATCCTCTCCACCTGATTGTTAAAGTCCTCCTCTGTCGAGGTCATGTTTTGGTGGGCATTCACATGAGACACAAATACCTTTACTCCTTTGGCCCATTCAGAGAGATCTATCAACATACCTCTTCCCCATACATCTTTATCACCAATCTTCCAATCATGCTTCTTCCAAGTCCCAGATCATGCAGCTAAGCCATTAGCCACAGCCCATGAATCTGTATATAATAGCACATCTGGCCATTTCTTATTCCATGCAAAGTGAACAGCAATATGCAAGGCTTGAACTTCTGCTCATTGGGAGGATTTCCATTCACCACTGTCCTTTAAGGAAGTCCCAGAAAGGGGCTGCAGTGCTGCTGCTGTCCACTTATGAGTAGCGCCTGCATATCGCGCAGGACCATCTGTAAACCAGGCACGAGTTTTCTCTTCCTCAGTCAACTGATCATAAGGAACTCCACATGGCCTCGGTGCACACTGGGAGATGGAAGGTAATGTGACTGGAGTGGAGAACATAGGCATTTGGGCCACTTCCTCATGAAACTTACTTGTGCTTTCAGGTCCTGCTCAAGCCCGATGTCTGATATACCACTTCCATTTAATGATGGAGTGCTGCTGTGCACGTCCAACTTTATGACTCTGTGGGTCAGACAACACTCAGTTCATGATGGGCAGCTCAGGCCTCATGGTGACTTGGTGGCTCATGGTTAGGCGTTCAGTCTCTACTAAAGCTCAGTAACAAGCCTAAAGCAATTTCTCAAAAGGAGAGTAGTTATCTGCAGAGGATGGCAGGGCTTTGTGCCCAAACCCCAAGGGTCTGCATTGTGATTCACCAATAGGGACCTGCCAAAGGCTCCAAACAGCATCTCTATCTACTACAGACACTTCAAGCACTATTGGATCAGCCCGATCATATGGCCCAAGTGGCAGAGGAGCCTGCACAGCAGCCTGAACCTGTTGCAGAGCCTTGTGTTGTTCTGGGCCCCACTCAAAACTAGCAGCTTCCTAGTCACTTGATAAATAGGCCACGGCAACACACCCAAATGAGGGATATGTTGCCTCTAAAATCCAAAGAGGCCCACCAGACATTGTGCCTCCTTTTTAGTTGTGGGGGAAGCCAGATACAATAACTTATTCTTCACTTTAGTAGGAATATCTCTACATGCCCCACACCATTAGACCCTTAGAAATTTCACTGAGGTGGAAGGTGCCTGAATTTTGGTTGGGTTAATTTCCCAACCTCTAGTATGCATACGTCACACCAATAAATCTAGAGTCATCAATACTTCTTCTTTACTAGGTCCAACCAGGATAATGTCATCAATATAATGGACTAGTGTGATGTCTTGTGGAAGCGAAAGGTGATAAAAATCCCTACGGACTAAATTATGACATAGTGCTGGGGAGTTGGTATACCCCTGAGGAAGGACTGTAAAAGTGTACTATTGGCCTTGCCAGCTGAAGGCAAACTGCTTCTGATGGTCTTTTGAAATTGGTATCGAGAAAAAGGCATTGGCTAGATCAATAGCTGCATACCAAGTACCAGGAGATATTCTAATTTGCTCAAGCAATGAAACCACATCAGGAACAGCAGCTGCAATTGGAGTCACCACCTGATTAAGTTTACGATAATCTGCTGTCATTCTCCAAGATCCATCTGTTTTTTGTACAGGCCAAATAGGTGAATTAAATGGGGATGTGGTGGGAATCTCCACCCCTGCATCCTTCTAGTCCTTTATGATG
>NW_006921588.1:8445219-8445737 GCF_000298275.1 Orycteropus afer afer | reverse complement strand
ATGCCCTCACTTTAACATCAGACACCATTCTGGATTGACAATTTAATTGGTGTTGTAATTCAGCCACCTTACTCTGGGTTTGGTTTTCAGCAATATCAGCTCTGTTACTAGAGTTTCTTTCAGAGCACAACTGGAAGCACTGAGGTCTTTTATGTGGCGCTTAAGCCGAGACTCAGCAGCTCTGAGCTTATCTCACTCTTTCACCACTTTGTCTAGTATAAGTAGGAACAACCAACCAGCTTCCTTATACTCCTCATGCTGACAAAATTGTGGAAAAGTATCAAATATCTGATCACACAGAGTGTCACTTCTCACAAGTACTTGATCTCTTGGTGGTGCTATTTCATGTATTAATGTTGCCACCTCACACCACGGATTAGCAGGGCCCACTTTACTGATAGACTCAGGGTCACTAGTATCTTGAAGATTAATCAAACTGGAGAACCAATTTAGGAAGCCCATCCTTATGATTTTGTCTCTCTAGAACCACTCTCGGTACCAAATGTGTTAGACTGGGT
>NW_006921588.1:8429703-8433858 GCF_000298275.1 Orycteropus afer afer | reverse complement strand
TCAACCCTCTACCTTACCAAGCATGACATCCTTCTCCAGAGAATGGTCTCTTCTGACAACATGACCAAAGTATGTGAGATGAAGTCTGGCCATTCTCACTTCCAAGGAGCATTCTGGCTGCACTTCCTCCAGGACAGACCTGTTCGTTCTTTTAGCAGTCCATGGTACTTTCAACATTCTTTGCCAACACCACAACTCAAAAGCATCAATTCTTCTTTGGTCTTCCTTATACATTATCTAGCTCTCACATACATATGAGGTGATTGAAAATACCATGGCTTGTGTCAGGTGCACCTTAGTCCTCAAGGAGACATCTTTGCTCTTCAGCACTTGAAGAGGTTGTCTGATGTCCTGACTGCTGCTTCCATTGGCATCGCTTGTAGAACCAAGCAATGTGAAGTCTTTGACAATTTCAATCTTATATCCATTTATTGTAATGCTGCTTATAGGTCCAGTTGTAAGGATTTTTGTTTTCTTTATATTGAAATGTAATCCATACTGCAAATTATATTTTTCAATCTTCATCAGTAAGTACTTCAAATCATGCTGACTTTCAGCAAGAAAAGTTGTGTCGTCAGCGTTTCACAGATTGTTTACGATTCTTCCTCCAATCCTACATTCCTTCATATAGTTCCTTTTCATATAGTCCAGGTTCTCGGATTATTTGCTCAGCATACAGATTGAATAAGCATGATGAAAGGATACAGCCCTGACACACTCCCTTCTTGATTTTAAACCCTTTTTCTGTTTGAATGACAGCCTCCTGGTCAATGTACAGGTTCCTCATGAGTACAATGAAGTGTTCTGGAATTCCCATTTTTCTCAGTGCTATCACAATTTGTTTTGATCCACACAATTAAATGCTTTTGCATAGTTAATAAAACACAAATAAACATCTTTCTGGTGTTCTTTACTTTCAGCCAAAATCCATCTGACATCAGCAATGATATCTCTCATTCCATGTCCTCTTCTGAATCCAGCTTGAATTCTGGAAGCTCTCTGTCAATATACTGCTGCAACCATTTTTGAATTATTTTCAGTAAGATTTTATTAGCATGCGATATTAATCATATTGTTTGGTAATTTCCACATTCTGTAGGATCACCTTCCTTTGGAATGGGTAAAAGTATGGATCTATTTCAGTCAGTTGGCCAGGTAGATGTCTTCCAAATGTCTTGGCATAACCAAGTGAGTGCCTCCAGTGGGGCATCCGTTTGTTGAAATATGTTAATGGGTATTTCATCAATTCCTGGATCTTTGTTCTTTAAAAATTCTTTCAGTGCAGCTTCAACTTTGTCCTTCAATACCATTGGTTCTTGAACATATGCCACCTCCTGAAATGGGTGAATATTGACCAGTTCTTTTTGATACAGTGAGTCTGTGTATTTCTTCCATCTTCTTTTGATGCTTCCTGCATCATTAAATATTTTCCCTTTAGAATCTTTCAGTATTGCAACTCGAGGCTTAAATTTTTTCCTCAGTTCTTGCAGCTTGAGAAATGTCTTCCCTTTTGGTTTTCTAACTCCAGGTCTTTGCACATTTATTATAGTAATTGACTTTGTCTGCTTGAGCTGCTCTGAAATCTTCTGTTCGGCTCTTTTATCTTGTCATTTCTTCCATTTGCTTTAGCTACTCTTTACTCCAGGACAAGTTTCAGAGTCTTTTCTGACATCTGTTTTGGTCTTTTCTTTCTTTCTTGAATTTTTAATGACCTCTTGCTTTCTTCATGGTTGATGTTCTTAATGTCATCCCACAATCCTTCTGGTTTTCGGTCATTGGTGTTCAATGCATCAAATCTATTCTTTATATGGTGTCTAAATTTAGGAGGAATATATTCAAGGTCATATTTTGGCTCTTGTAGACTTGTTTTAATTGTCTTCAATTTCAAATTGAACTTGCATATGAGCAGTTGATGGTCTGCTTCACAATCAGCTCGTGGCCTGGTTTTGGCTGAAGATATTGAGCTTTTCCATAGCCTCTTGCCACAGACGTAGTCAATCTGATTCCTATGTACTCCATCTGATGAAGTCCACATGTATAGCCACTGTTTGTGTTGTTGAAAAAAGGTATTTGCAATGAATAAGTCATTGGTCTTGCAAAATTCTATCATGCCATCTCCAGAGTTATTTCTGTCATCAAGGCCAAATTTTCCAACTACCGGTGATTCTTCTTTTTTTCCAACTTTTACATCCCAGTCACCAGTGATAAGTAACACATCTTGATTGCATATTTGGTCAACTTCAGAATATAGAAGTTGATAAAAATCTTGAATTTCCTCATCTTTGGCTTTGGTGGTTGGTGCGTAAATTTTAATAATAGTGGCATTAACTGGTCTTCCTTGTAGGCATATGGATGTTATCATATCACTGACAGCAGTGTACTTCAGGATAGATCTTGAAACATCCGTTGTGATGGTGAATGCTATGCCATTCCTCTTTAATTTGTCATTCCCGGCATAGTAGATCATATGGTTGTCTGATTCAAAATGGCCCAAACAGGTCCATTTCAGCTCACTAATGCCTAGGATACCAATCTTTATGCATTCCATTTCATTTTTGACAGCTTCCAATTTTCCTAGATTCATACTTCGTACATTCCATGTTCTTATTTTTAGTGGATGTTTGCAGCTGTTTCTCCTGAATTTGACTTGTGCCATGTCAGTACATGGAGGTTCTGAAAGATTTACTTTATCCATGTCATTAAGGCTGGATCTACTCTGATGAAGCAACTCTTTCCCAATCTTATTTTGAGTGTCTTCTGACCCAAGGGGCTTGTCTTCCTGCACTGTCAGACAATGCTTCTAAGCTATTCATAAAGTTGCCCTGTATTGTATCAGACATTGCTTCTATGCTATTCATCAGGTTTTCCCTGGCTATTTTTTGAAAAGTGGATGGCCTCTTCCTTCTTCCTAGTCTATTTTAGTCTGTAAACTGTGTTGAAACCTGTGCACCATGTGCAACTCTGCTGGCATCTGAAACACCAATGGCAGAACCTTAAGCCTCACAGCAACGTACAAGCCCCACAGACAACCAAATGACAACCAAGTTTGTCTCCCTTAGCTGTTGGAAACCTCTGTGCCCCCCCCCCCTTACCTAATTTCTACCTGGAACCTGCCACTTTGTGGTCACTGGCCACTCCCTCCCTTTCCTGGCTTTAGGGAGGTTGGGGCCTAGCCATGCCTCTCTCCCCTTTACCTGGATATCCTGCTGCTCTGGATGTCCCTGGTCCCTCCTGCTTCTTCCCTTCCCTGACTCTATGGGGTTTGGGGCCTAGCCTTGCCTCCCACCCCTTTTACCTGGATATCCTACTGCTCCACAGGTTTCTAGCCTCTCCTGCTCTCTCCCTTTCCTGGCTCTTGGGGTCTTGGGGTCTAGCCTTGCCTCCCACCCCTTTTACCTGCATATCCTGCCATTCCAGAGGTCCCTGGTCTCTCCTGCTTCCTCCCTTTCCTGGCTCTAGGGGCCTTGGGGTATCCTACACAAAGGATAGTATATAGATTTGGATGATGATCACATCTCTGTTTGTCAAGGGTCTTTGAAAAACTCTTCTTTATAGAAATAATAACAGTGTTAAGCCTGCACACTTAGTAAATGATCTAAAAAGAAAAACAATAAAAATCTTGTAACTCTTTTAAGAGGATAATTATAACCTGAATGGGTCATTATGAAAGGGAAGCAATTAAGTTGGTCTCCAGAAATCACAGGTATGAGCTGAGAAAAGTAAGTTATAAGGCTGTGTTAGAGATTTGTTTTTCATTTAGTGCTTAAATCCTTGAAGTTATATGACTCAGAGCTTAATGCTTTAATAGTATAGACACTCTACTGTAATAAAAGATATTAAATAAAGCAATGGTAATTTACACAATAGGGCAGGCAACCAGTTGTCTCTAGTGTTCACTTGTCTGAAAGAAACTTTGCTGTACTTACAACCAGCAAATTAAGAAACTATATCTCCAAAAACAGGACTTTTTAAAAAATAAACTAGCTATGTTACATGTCAGTAAATGAGTTTTGTTATACAAAAGTAAGAAAACAAGCTAAAAGAATTCAGTATTATATTTGGGCACAATATTCATAATATATAATCTAATAGTTGTTGTTGTTGTTATTTGCCGTCGAGTCGCCCCGACTCATAGCGACCCCTCCTTGGGTTTCC
>NW_006921588.1:8423506-8429603 GCF_000298275.1 Orycteropus afer afer | reverse complement strand
CAGTCAAGTGCTTTAGCCATTATGCTACCAGAGCTCCTAATCTAATAGTAATAACTCTTTTATCAGTAAGATCCCTTATAGTTTCCTGATGCAACTTATCATAGAAGGTGAACTATCTCCTGGTTTTGAAATTGTGATAAAAACCAATGCAGTGTCACATAGAAAGAATAATATCTACTAGAGGAGTAATAAGATAAACCAATGATGTATTTTTTTTAAGAATGAGAGTCAAAAGCAGCCTTCATGTTAATACTGAATGATTATTGCTTCAATTCTTTCTCTTCTTTGTGTATTTCTAATTTAGGGCTCATCACCTTATTTTATAAACACCTCAAGTAGAATTTAAAATAAATTCTTGTAGAGGTATTATTTTATGCTTTTAAAAGTAGAAATGATCCTTAAATTAAAAAGAAAAATAAAAAAAAGAAATCCTGGTTTTCAAGGATATTTTCTAATATTATTTCTAAATATTTTTCTAACATTTTTCTAATATTTTCTAAAGAAGATAGTTTGAGAACATCTAAAAACAAATTTGACTCTTAAAACTGCTGTAGGTAAATTGTGAGGTTATTTATTTTTCTTTGCATTTTTGTATCTGAGATCATCTGAAGAGAGTGCTCTAGGGATTTATAAGGCTGTATTATTGCCATGAGTTGGAATCTCAGGACATGATGTCAGTGCGTTTTTAATGTCATTGAATCCAGGGTCTGAGTGGTTTTGCTCTAATTAATTCTTCAGTGTCTTACATAGTACCTAGTTGGTACATACTGTGGATTTAATGCGTATTTATTGAATAAATACACCAACATAAAAAAGCTGGCAGTATAATTTCAGAAGAAAATCAAGGTATTTATTAATTTGCCTAGATCTAAAAAATCAAACCCACTGCCACTCAGTCAATGCCAACTCATAGTGATACTTCAGAAGAAAGTAGAACTACCCCATAGGGTTTCCAATGTTATACATCTTTAGGGAAACAGAATACCTCTTCCTTCTCCCACAGAGCATTTCGTAGGTTGGAATTGTTGACCTTTTGATTAGTAGCGAAATGCCTTAACCACAGCACCACCAGAGTGCCTAAATTTGCCTACAGAAAATAATAATAATGTTGTTGTTTTTGTTATGTGCCGTCAAGTCAGACCTGACTCATAGCGACCCCTCCTTGGGTTTCCGAGGCAGTATCACTACGGAAGTAGATTGCCCCATCTTCCTTCCAAGAAGTGGAGTAACTTTCAATTTTCCTTTTACAACACACTTGTATTTTGTGTGGATTAAATTACATGATCCTCAAAAAAGGTCTAATGATTATCAATATTTTAAAGACAGGAGAACTGACACAAAGAGTGGTTAAGATATTTGTCCAATCATACCTAGCTAAGTTAGTAAAACTTCTCATCAAGTCTAAACCTAAACTGTTTAAACTCCACCCCCATCTACCTCATAAGATTATTTTGAGGATTAAATGAATTCATACAGGCAAACCACTGAATAAATTGCCTGACAGGTGGTGAGCGCTCAATAAACGTTTGTAGTTGTCATTCTCCAGGAATACAAAAGGGATGGGACATTTTCATCACTTCAGAGATATGTTTCTGTAGCAATGCTTGACTCCTCTCCAATCACTGAAACTTTCTCATACTCTTAGAAACACTACTTGAAGGAGAAGTTACATTATTTTCTCTTAGGCAAGAAATGTTTCTGTTTTAATTTATTTTTATTAATTCAATTGATTAATAAATTATTAACTTAAATTTATTGTTTAACTTATGGTTTCCTTAAGCTTCTCGGAAAACTCAGAGGAGAACTTGAGATAAGCTATTCTCTGTAGAGGTTCACCCAGGTAACCAAAGCAAGCCTTAATTTGTAACGTAAGGCTGAGGTCTCTGGATGGTGGGATATACAGCCTTATAACTCTGAGAATAGGTGTTGTAAGGTGATATGGACCAAAGCTAAAAGATAAATGCATTGTTGTTCTTTTCTGAACAGTGAAATTATTGTTTTTAAAGTTCAGTTGAAAACATACAATATTGAAAAATGTATTTCCATGGTGACAAACTCTGAGTAACCTGCCTTCTACTAAAATTTTTGAGGCCAAACTAAAATTTATATATTTTAATATTTGTGACTTTACAATATTGGGAGATATTTATAATGTGATGGTGGGAACACAGCACATGAAAATTTAACTAAAAAACAAAAAAGTTTACCAAGCTGAAGATGTAATCAGCTATAAGCAGTTTCTATTGTTTATTTTTGTATATGTAATTTATTGAATATTGCTTAATCAATGACTATTATTATTTCATAAAGAACCCTGGTTCTCAATGGTTAAAGCACTTAGCTGTTAAGTAAAAGGTGGGCGGTTGCAACCCACCAGCCCTCTGAACAAGAAATATATGGCAGTCTGCTCCTGCAAAGACTTATACTTTTGGAGACCATGTGGGGAAGTTCTACTCTGTCTAATGGGGGGGGGGTTATGAATCAGAATCTATTTAATGGCAATGGATTTGGTGTGTTTTGGTAATATTATGTTATGTCTTAGTCATCTAATGAAGAGTAAGCATTGTAATTAAAAATGATGGAGGAGGCCTAATTATTCTCACATATTCAAGATTATAGACATTAATTCTAAGGACTAAATGTTGAATATATGAATCATTCCTTTCTAGTTTTTTACTTTATTCTTTATTGGAATATTAAGTGAAGCAGAATATATTGACTAAATCAGGAAGGATAGCTGCTCAAAGCAAAGACTTTCTTGCCAAAGTAGATGGCTGTTAACCAAGCATAACTAAAATAACTGAATTGTCCAAATGATGAGAACAGCAAAAATAAAGTCAATAAAGTGTGAAATTAAAAGTTAAGCTGAGTAGCTAAAATGAGCATAAGTAGATTTCTTTCTAAATCACAAACTAAAACCAATTAAGAACATCAATTTGTTAACAATGAACATATTTTGTGTACTTCTGTCATTGTATTTCAGAATATCCCCCTAAAAACAGGGTGCAACTGTGATGTTTTTTGTTTCAGGTTTTGAGGGAAACAGCCAAAGCAGAATGACATTTTAAAATACACACTAATTAATACATTTCCCCATTTTAAGAGGAAGAAGACTCACAAAGCTTCAATAACACCATGAGGGAAGGAAAGGAGTACACCCACCTCTCCAACTGAGCTTAGCTGCATTGGAGTCATACTCGCAGGGCACCAGGAGAAGTTTTGGAAGAGGAAATGGCATGAGAATAACCATTCCAACCATGTTGGCATCTGTGGCGGCCGGCTTCATCTGAGTATTCTGCCATTCATGTTGGAAGCACTTCTAATATTCTCTGGTTTTCCCATTGTGAAACAGTGAAAGAGATCACTAGCTTACTTCGCATAAATAACTAGTGACTAAACCAGTGTTCTGGTTAATAGTCAAATGCCTTAGGCACTATACCACCAGAGCTCCTTAGTATAGCACAGTGGTTGTAAATGTAATACCTACATGGGTTTCCTTTGAAAAGTTATTAATTATTTCTTCCACGTCTCATTTTCCATCTTTTATTTATTTATTTTATCATTATTATTATTTTAAATTTTGATTTAGGTGAAGATTTACAGAGCAAATTCACTTTCCATATAGCAGTTCACATGTACTTTGTCTCATGTCATTGACCACAGTTTACCACAATGCAGCTCCCCTCCCACTTCCTCTCCATAGTTACCTCTTCCCAGTGTCCATCCCTCCATACACTCTTGCCCCCTGAGCTGTCTCCCTGTGCATAAGCAGCCCTTCTTTCTCCCATGATTGTTCTCTCCAAAGAGTGTATCTACTCATATGCCTGTCTTTTGTTTGGCTGGAAACCACAGGTGTGGGTTCCATTCCAGACCTGAAGGGCAGCTAGGGCCCATAGTCTCAGTGGTTCCACCAGGCTCTATCAGACCAGCAAACCTGGTCCCCACCTTTTTTTTTTTTTCTCCAAATGATTTTGAGTTTTGTTCTACGTTGTTCTCCCTCTCTATCAAGGATCTCCTACATAGATCCCCTTCCAAGTTCATTTTCCATCTTTTATAAAGTGATGTTAATAATGCCAAAGTCTCAGTGTTCTATGAGGCTTAAATAAAATGAGATAACAAATATAATTTCCTTTTATATGCATATAAACTCACCACCATCCACTCAGATCTGACTTACAGCAACCCCTCCTTTGGTTTCTAAGATAGTATAACTATGGAAGTAGATTACTCAACCTTCCTTCTGAGGAGTGGCTGGTGGTTTTGAACTGCCAGCCTTCTGGTTAGCAGTCACATGCCTTAAGCACTACACCACCAGAACTCCCTTTATACACATATAAATTCCAGACATAGGTGCATTGTATGTTTTTTTAAATTGTGATTTGTGTGTAAGTTTACAGAGCAAATTCACTTTCCATATAGCAGTTCACATACACTTCGTCTCATGACATTGACTACAATTGACCCCAATGAAACAGCTCCCTCCCACTTTCTCCTGATAGTTGCCTCTTCCTTGTGTCCATCATTCCATGCACTCCTGCCCCCTGAGCTGTCTCCCTGTGCATACACAGTCCATCTATTTGCCCATGATTGTTCTCTCCAAGGAGTGGATCTATCTAATGTAAATGATCAGCTCATACGCCTGTCTTTTGTTTGGCTGGAAGCCACAGGTGTGGGTTCAATTCCAGACCTGAAGGGCGGCTGCAGGCTATAGTTTCAGTGGTTCCACCAGGCTCTCTCAGGCCAGCAAACCTGGTCCCCAATCCTTTTTTTTCTGTTTTCCCAAATGATTTTGAGTTTTGTTCCACATTGTTCTCTCTCTCTATCCATGATCTCCTACATAGATCCCCCTCTGAGTGGCTGACAGTGGTAGCTGGGCACCATCTAGTTCCTCTGGTCTCGTAGTTGTATAGGCTGCAGATTGTATGGTGTACCAGTCACTTGGACTTAGATTCCATGAATCTTTGGTTTTCCTCATTCTTCTTTGCTCTTGACGAAGAGAGATCCATTATCACATCTAGATGGCTGCTTGCAAGCTTTTGTTTTGTGTAGTATGTTATGCCAATTGAGCTTGATGTCTCCTGAAACTATGGTCCCAAGCCCACAGGTTCAACTACTCACTCCCTCTGGGTAGATAACTGTGACCAAGAAGTGACTATAACCTTGTCCCTTGTCAGCTCTATTATACACCTGGGAATTCTTATAGAACATACAAATACACTTGTAGAACCATTGTCTGCCAATCTCATACATGGTCTTGGGTACACTCCCCACTGCATATACATACCTAATAGTTTAGCCTGTCCCCCCATCTATCCATGTTTCCCTTCACTGAGAATGCAGTACTGTATGTGCATCTTTGTTGTCTGTACCTCCCATGTATCGCTTTATGCCTTTCTCTACCTCAATGCCACCATGTTGATCACTACATTTCATTGCCCTTCTCTTCATTAAATCAATACTTGTCTCTACTTATCTAATAGTGTTCCTTCCCCTCCCCTCCCACACCTGGTAACCAACAAAGAAAATGTCCTTCCATAGATAAAACTTTCCTTGACTTTTCCAATAATGGACTAATACAATATTTGTCCTTCCGTGATTGGCTTATTTCACTCAACATAATGTCCTCCAAGTTCATCCACGTTATGCAGTGTTTTGCAGATTCTACATTATTCTTTAGCATTGCATAGTATTCCATAGTACGATAGTTTGATTGTCCATTCCTCAGTTGATGGACACCTAGGTTGTTTCCATCTTTTGGCTATTGTAAATAGTACTGTAATGAACATGGGTGTGCGTATGTCTGTTCTTGTCATGAGTCTCACTTCTTTGGGATATATATATAGTAGTGGAATGGGTGGGTCAAATAGTATTTCTAATTCCAACTTTTTAAGGAATCGCCATACTGCTTTTCACAGTTGTATCATTTGGCAGTCCCACCACCAGTGTATGAGAGTCCCAATCTCTCCACATCCTCACCAGTATTTGTATTTTCTGTCTTGTTGAACTTTGCTACTAGTGCTGGGGCAAGATGGTATCTCATTATTGTTTTGATTTGCATCTCTCTAATGGCTAATGATCATGAGGATTTCTTTGTATG
>NW_006921588.1:8389197-8415436 GCF_000298275.1 Orycteropus afer afer | reverse complement strand
TATATATATATATATGGTAGCCAGGAATCCAGATATGGGGAGGGAAAGGCAATCCCACAGAATGTGGAAATTATCAAGTAATATCATTAATATCACACACAAATAAGATTTTACTGAAGATAATTAAAAAACAATTGCAGCAGTATATTGACAGAGAACTTCCAGAAGTGCAGGCTGAATTCAGAAGAGGTTGTGGAACAAGAGATATCATTGCTGAAGTCAGATGGATCTTGGTTCAAGGCAAAGAATACCAGAAAAATGTTTACTTATGTTTTATTGACTATGCAAAAGTATTTGCTTGTGTGGATCATAACAAATTGTGGGTAACATTGAGAAGAATGGAAATTCCAGAACACTTAATTGTACTCATGAGGAACCTGTACATAGACCAGGAGTCTGTCATTCGAACAGAACAAGGGGACATTGCATGGGTTAAAATCAAAGAGGGAGTGCATCAGGGTTGTATCCTTTCACCATAGTTATTCAATCTATATGCTGAGCAAATAATCCTAGAAACAGGACTATATGAAGAAAAATGTGGCATCAGGATTGGAGGAAGAATCATTAACAATCTGCAATATGCTGATGAAACAACTTTGCTTGCTGAAAGTGAGGATGACTTGAGGCATTTACTGATGAATATTAAAAAATACAGTCTACAGTATGGATTACATCTCAATATAAAGAAAACCAAGATTATCACAAATGGACCTATAAGCAACATCTTGATAAATGGAGAAAAGATTGAAGTTGTCAAAGATTCACATTGCTTAGTTCTACAATCGAAGCCAATGGAAGCAGTAGTCAAGACATCAGACGACATATAGCATTGGGCAAGTTGGCTACAAGGGACCTCTTTCAAGGGCTGAAGAGCAAACATGTCTTCTTGAAGACTAAAGTGCACTTGACACAAACCATGATATTTTTAATTGCCTCATATGCATGTGAAAGAAGACTGAAGAAGAATTGATGCTTTTGAGATGTGGTGCTGGCGAAGAATGTTGATAGTGCGATGGACTGCTAAAAGAACTAAAAACTCTGCCCTGGAGGAAGTGCAGACAGAATGCTCCTTCGAAGTGGGAGTGCCCAGACTTTATCTCACCTACTTTGGTCACATTGTCAGAAGGGATCATTCCCTGCAGAAGGATGTCATGCTTGGTAAGGTGGAGGGTCCACGAAGGAGGTGAAAGCCCTCAATGAGATAGATTGACACAGTGAATGAGATAGATTGACACAGTGGTTGCTGCTATGGGGTCAAGTATAGAAGGGATCGAAGAGCTGGTGTGGACCTGACAGTGTTTCATTCTGCTGTGCATAGGGTCACTATGAGTCAGAGGCAAATCGATGGCCCCTAACAACAACTACAACAACGTAGTCACTCCATGTTTAACTTTTTGAGAAAGTGCCAAACTCTTTTCCATAGTGGCTGTAAATTTTGAAAGAAGTTCCTGGGAGATTTTGTGAGTATAATTAAGGAAAGCATAAGAGAAAAGGTCTCATAAAATAACTATTTTCTCTTTTATAAGATGCGATAGCTGAACTTCTTTACTGGAGACTGTTTCATTTCATGCATGGTGGTGCTAGCATAACAACCCTTCTGGTTGTGTAACATTGCTGTGCAGTGCTCACAATCACCCACTATCAGTGGGATAGATAGTTACTGGTTTGTAACTACTGGCCGTTTCAAAATTCTCTTATTCTAGTCTGGACTCCAATTCTTCTTATGTCCTTTAGCATTCAGCTAACAGAAGACTGGATTTCTAAATATCTAACTTCAAATTAATGAGTCATGTAAGTCCAAATTAATGAGCCAAAAGAATTTCTTCATTATCAAAAAATTCTAATTTTTTAAATTTATGCATAATGAATAAGTGAAATGATGATTACAAATTAAATATCAACATTTTTTTAAAAAGGTGCAATCTCAATGTAAAATATAATTTAGATCCATTAAAATTAATAAAAATGTGCATGTAAACAGCCTAATAACAGAATAAATTTAATTTAAAGAAATGAGTTTTAAAAGACTATTTTAAAATGCAGTTTAGTTTTATACTTCTCTCGTCTTGCTCATTAAAATATGAAGTTATATATTTTATTAGTAATATTTGATGACTATAAATATGAAAACTTTCTCTAAAAATGTTACTTTTAGATAATGTTGAATAAAATGTTGAAAGGAAAAGGAAGGCAGAGGATGTAGAAGCAGTAAAGAAGATTGAGCAGTTTATAAGGGACATGTTTTAAAACAAAAAGTTACACAAGAACAAATCCTATAAAATGTGTAAGATCTCTTTACTGAGACTATAAAGCAATACTGAGAGAAATTAAAGAAACTCTAAACCAAGTAAGAGATGAGCCAAGTCTATGGATTGCAAGTCTCAACATTGTTAAGATGTCACTTCTCCTCCAAATTGATCTATAGTTTTAATGCAATCTCATTCAAAATCCAAGAAGAATTTGTGCAGACTTTAATGAACTTATTCTAAAATATTGTGGAAATACACAGGACCTAGAATAGAAAGGAAAGAAACTAAACTTTGAAAAAGAAAACAAAGTTCAAGAACTTATGCTACCCCCTTTAGACTTACTGAAGCTACAGTAGGACTTTCGGTGGTGTAGTCATTAGAGAAGTTGACTGTTAATCAAAAGGTCAGCAGTTCAAACCTACCAGTCACTCCATGGGAGAAAGATGAAGCAGTTTGCTTCAGTAAAGATTTATGGCCTTGGAAACATTATGGGCAGTTCTACTCTGTCCTAAAGGGCTGCTATGAGTGGGCATTGATGCGATACCAGCTGGTCTGTTTTTTTGTTTTTTGTTTTTTTTTGGCTTAAAAGGTATAGTAATCCAAGACTGCTAGATACTGGTAAAAGATAGATCAGTGGAACATAATAGAGGCTATAGATATCGACTCCTTCATATATTATTAATTGATAGTCAACAAAGTTACTAAGATTTAATGGGAATGAAAATTCCTTTCAACAAGTACCTACATTTCAGAGTTGTATTATCTGTTGCTGTATAAAAAGTTACCCCCAAACAAAGTAGATTAAATAAAACCAAACAAAATGATATACATTATCTCACACAGTTGGAGAGGGTTTGGAATCCAGGAGTAGCTTAGCTACATCCACTGGCTGAGAGTCTCTCATGAAATTACATTCAAGCTGTCAATTGGGGATATAATCATCTCACAGCTCAAGTGGGGCTGGAGAATCCATTTCCAAACTCACCTACATGGTTGTTGACAGGCCTCAGTTCCTGGGTGTACTCATATCATCTTAGTGAGCTTATTTCAGCGTGAGTAATGAGAAAGAGAGAAAGAGAGAAAGAAAGAGAAAGAGAGAGAGACAAGGCCCAAGACAGAACCTCAGTCTATTATAATCTGATCATGGAAGTGACAAACCGTCACTTCTACTGTATGCTATTGGTCAACATAACAAATTTGGTACAAAATGGGAGGAGAGTACACAAGGGTACCAGGAGGTGAGAATCATTGATGACCATCTTGGAGGCTGATTGTGAAATGAAAATAAAGAGGGAAATTAATGTAAATAAAAGCAGTCAGGATAGTTTCTGAGACAGCAGAAGTACTATACAAATGTTCCCCATTACTATTATTATAGGGCCAATTATTTTGATATTAGGTGACTTAAGAGTATATCATCACATAATAATAAAGGTATTATTATTGCATTTATGTCATATTTGTAATCATATATTTTTCTTTGTACAGTTGAGACATAATTCATAGTTAAATGAAGCTCCAAAATTGAGAGTTCACTGAATTTGATGATTTTAATGCAGAGAAGTCACTTTAATATTTACTGTAAAGTTCTCAGAGTGTCCTTATTGAAATGAATACAAGAACTATCAATTCAGTGTCAATGCAAATTAAGAGAATTTCCTTACTAATTATAGCCTGACAGTGATTGCATCACAATCTATGTTGAACCTTTTTCCTTCTAGCTTTTGACAGATGATGTCATGTGGCAGTTTCTAGTTTCAATGTCAGCAATTAGAGCCAGCATGCCAGGTGCAAGCTGAGAAGATATTTCAACTGACAACAATTTGGAGCCAACATCAGTGCTCTGCTTTCTCCGGATCAGCTCATCTTTCTGACATTGAGCTGTTACTGGCTCAGTGCTCTGCTGATATGAGGTCAAAATAAATGAAAGTCATTGCAGATGATCCTTGCTGGACACATATCTTTGTCCAAAAAGTTAATTTTATTGCTGCTCTCTTTCAAAGTCAGAATCATGACCTCTTGGGAATTTTCATAGGCAGAATGAATGAATTTATAGCATATTTGAGTTTAATAGGTCAACTTATAAAGGTAAGGAATCATAAAACTTTAGACATGACAATAGATAACTGGTCAATGCTCTGAGAAAATGGCTTCTTCTTAACCATAGTTTTATGGGATATTAATAGTTGTTGCATGATATAGTAGGCATTTGCGATTTCCTGACCATCCACAATCCATTCTGCTTTCACAATAATCTCTCTAAGTCTTTTTGGTAAATCACCTTCTCCCCCAATATAGCCTAGGCTCCCTAGGAAATAGAAGCTGACACAGACTTCCATGCTAATATTCTATTGGGGAATGCTTTACAAGTGCAGAAACCATAGGAGGAAAGGAAATGAGGCTCAGAAGGAGGAGAAGGAAATGCAAGATAATACATTTATCTTAATTCCCAAACTGGCTACAGGCCCTAAGAAAACCCAACTGGTGGGTGGATTCGTCATGCAGAATACCTCCAGAAAGGCCAGTGCTCCTAAGTGTCCCATTTCCTGTCTCTCATTAGTCAAATCCATCCTGCTGGGGTTAACTCCCCCACAATTTTGACAGCATCTAGAGAAAGATGGACCCTCCATTGGTATGCTGTTCTTGACACTGGAGTTGCTGCGAGTCCTGCAGTTATGTTTATAATGGAGACAATGGAAGCCTGTTGCTTGACTCCAATATAATATGAGACAATTGTCTGTGTTATAAAACTGTGGTTTTAAGACTGTGAGGACTATAAGAACTACTGCTTTAAGTTGCTGGTGGCAAGGTGGACAATTACAATCAGTTGAAGTCTGAAAGGCAGGTGGTGCTAAGCTACTCTGTGGAAGGCACAGACCACGATCGTACACAAGATGTATATTTCTTTCTTTGGGAAGGGAGACTTTGACGGAAGTCCCATTCACTAATCCTTGTTTAGTCAAAGGAAAATAAATGAGGTGTTTGTCCATTTTGGAAAAGAAACTTCCAAAAAATATATTTGCAACCTTTGGCTTCTTAATACCTTGAGTATAAAAGCTATTAACTTGAAATAATGTTTAAGGTAGAGTTGTAAATTTCTTTTGAGGAGGACATGCTTCTTCCTTCCATCAGCAATAACGTATACAGACAAAATTGCTTGGAGAACTTGACAGATGTTGCTGAAGTTTGGAAGCTTGAGGGATACATATTTTTTTTTTCATGCTTAGGACAATTAATAGTTTACAGCAAAGTAGTAAACTGGGGTAATTTGGAAAAGGACTCCTACAGATGGCTGATCAACCTGTAAAGTTCTCATGAACCATTAGGGGCAGAAAGAGTGAGAAAGTTTACAGCCTATTTTGAAGAGTCTATTTAGACCAGAAGCTGAAGGGGGTGTCACAAATGTCCAGGCAGAACTTGCATTTCCTTTACATTAGAACTACAGATGAGAGATCTTTACTTAAGAAAGAATATATATATATATAGTCATTGAAATTGTCTTCTCTATATCTCTCCAATCCTACAGGGGTAGAAGCTTCAGCTAGCTAGATTGTGTAAAACAAGCTGGTTTAGATGAAATGTGGAAGAATTTTAATTTTGAAGTCACTTGAGTTTTGATTACTATTCTGTTTGTTGTTGTTAGGTGCTGCTGAGTTGGTTTCAACTCACAGCAATAGAAGAAACCACTGAAGTGTTTTGCAGCAGATTTGCCCAATGCAATGCATTGTTGGATTTTTTGACTGCTGCTTCCATGTGTGTTTATTGTGAATCCAAATAAAATGAAATCCTTGACAACTTCAATATTTTCTCCATTTATCATGATGTGGTCTATTGGTACAATTATGAGGATATTTGTTTTCTTTATGTTGAGGTATAATCCATAGTGAAGGCTTTAATCTGTTTAAATACATTTATTACAGTGAGTAAGACAGTTTTAGTAAAGTGAATTGGAGAACTTTGTCTGCTAAGAGTGGATAGATAAGCCATGGGGGCTTCCCGGAGTTTTTCCTGGAGAGAGGAGAAATAGTTTCAAATAGTGATTTCTCAGGGGCAGCCTTAAGAAAAAGGTAAGGTTGTGTATGACTTCTGCTTTCTCAATGTACTGGTTATGTAATATTTGGTTTCTGATTTTTCATTTGCACAAAAGAATTAAGAAAATCTCTTCTTTGTGATCTGTTAATAAACTACCATCCCAAACAAGGGTTACATTTTCATGTTCTTGTTCCTTCACTATTACCATTAAAGTCTCTTAAAATATTTATATCTGATTATAGGATAATTAATTATTATAAAGGAAGTTTAAAAACTATAGGAAATTTCCATGAAAAATATGTTTACAATCAGCCACAAATAATATAGTACCAAGGAAAAATCACTATAATTATCTTGTTTTATCTATACCTATAGCTATATCTGTATCTATATATATGTGTGTTTATATATAATACATTGCTTTTTGGTATACACTATATTTTTGAGCTGGCTTTAAATATTACTTTTTGATTATTTCCTTAATAGTTAAAATAAAAGTAATGCTTTCCTATAAATCAATTTTAAAAGTTCTATTGTATTTTATTGTATAGATATCTCTCTGTTTATATATTTTCATACTTTCATCTATTTTAGTAGCTTCTATTTTAAGAATAACACAGACATGAATATTCTTGAAGATAAATTTTACTTTGATTTCTGCAATAAGCTTTTGCTGAAATTTATTTTATTTCTGCTTCTTATATTTGATGTTCCTATCCTTTGTTTATATCCTTGTTACTTATTCTCTGACTAGACCATTTGTTCAATTTTCTCACCTTACTCATTCTTAAATGAGGAGAACTTTATCTGATGCATGGAGTCATCATTGATTCATAAACACTTTTCTTGATTGTTATTGAAATCTTCCTCTTCAGTCTTAAGCTTTAGGGTCTGCTCTTTGCTTAGTGATGAAACAACAGTATTCACAAGGAAAAAGCAGAGTGTCCTTAGAAAGAAAACTTGATGTGTTTTTTATGTCTGAACTTCAAAGGTTTATACCTAATTTGTTTTTGCATTTCCTTACAGTACAGGATTATGGATTCTTTCCTAGTCTATTATCAGTCAGAATAAGCAAAAGGAGTTTAGAAAAGCCTTGTCAGAGGGAAATCATTTTACCCACAAACTTTCTGTTTTGTTTTTCCTTATGATTGGTTTTAAAACTGCTTGTCCTGTACTTCTACATGATGCTTATTCACAGAGATGACTTGGCTTCTACATGCCTTTCTTCTTCACAGTTTCGTCCTATAAAGCAAATGGAGTGAGGGAAGAGCTGAGCCATCCGTATTTAAGGGGGGTTTCAGTTAAATACATAGTTCATTCTCTTTTACATTTAAATCTTCTCTTCTCTTATATACTTCATAGGGAGCTCTGATAGCATAGTGGCTAAGGCACTTGACTGCTAACCAGAAGGCTGGTGGTTCAAACTCTCCAGCCACTCCTCAGTACTTCTGTAGTGATACTGCCTCGGAAACCCAAGGAGGGGTGGCCGCCTCGACGGCACCTAACAACAGCAACATCCTTTAGATACTTTCTCTTTTATATTTAGGAAATATTGATTAGAGTAGAATAAAATCATAGAATACTGACTTTATACGTCCTTTATGAATGAATGTCTTTTAGTCCATGTAAACCACAAAACCAAACTCACTCCCATTGAGTTGGATCCGACTCATAGCGACCCCTCCTTGGTTCCCGAGGCAGGATCACTACCGTAACAGATTGCCCCATCTTCCTTCTGAGGAGTGGCTGGTGGGTTTGAACCACCAGTTTTCTGGTTAGAAGTCAAATGCCTTAGGCACTATGCCACCAGAGCTCCTTTTACTTCATATATATTGAGTTACATAAAATGACATTTAGCAGTTATTCAATCTCACCTATGCCAACATTCAAGTTAGGTTCAATTCTTTTGAATGATTTAACTGTTCTATGCATTAACACACATGTTCCTATATCTAGAGATTGCCCATATATGTATGTTGTTATTTTTAGGGGCCACCAAATTGGTCCTGACTCATTGTAACACTATGTACAACAGAATGACACAATGCCCAGTCCTGTATCATCCTCACAATTGTTGGTCTAATAGAGCACATTGTTGCAGCCGCTGTCAGTCCATCTCATTGATGATATTCTTTTTATTTTTTTTTTCTGACCGTCTACTTTACCAAGCATAGTGTCCTTCTTCTGTGCAGATTAGTCTCTCCTGACAACATGTCCAAAGAACCTGAGAAATGTTTTGCCATCCTCTCTTCTAAGGACCATTGTGGCTGTATTTCTTCCAAGACTATTTTGTTTGTTCTTCAGGCAGCCCATAGTATATTCATTATTCTTTGCTAACCCATAATTCAAATGCATAGATTGTTCTTTGGTCTTCCTTGTACATTGTCCAGTTTTTGCATGCATATAAAGGGATTGAAAATATTGTGGCTTGGATCAGACACATTTTCGTCCTCAGTGTAACATCTTTACTTTTTAACACCTTAAAGGGGTCATTTCCAGCAGATTTGACTAATGCAATCCATCATTTGATTTCCTGACTGCAGTTTCCATGAGCTTTGGCAATAGATCCAATTAAAATGAAATCCTTGAGAACTTAAATCTTCTCCATTTATCATAAGGTTGCTTATTGGTCCATTTGTGAGGATTTTTTTTGAAGTGTAATCTATACTAAAGGCTGTAGTCTTCAGTAAAAATTTCAAATCATCTACACTTTCAGCAAGTAAGGTTGTGTAATCTGCATGTCATGGGTTGTTAATGACTCTTCCTCCAATCCTGATGCTGCATTTTTCTTCATATAGTCAAGCTTCTTGGATTTTTTGCACAGCATACAGTTTGAATAAGTATGGTAAAAGAATACAATCTTGATTCATATTTTCCTAATTTTAAACTATCCAGTATCCCTTTGTTCTGTTTGAATGACTGCCTCTTGGTCTACGTAAAGGTTCCACATGAGCATATTTAAGTGTTCTGGAATTCCCATTCTTTGCAATGTTATTCATACACACACATACACACACATACAGTTAAATGCCTCTGCATAGTCAATAAAACACAGGTAAACAAACCTCTTTCTGGTATTCTCTGCTTTTAGCCAAGACCCATCTGACATCAGCACTGATATCCCTCAGTGTAAGTCTTCTTATGAATCCACTTGAATTTCTCTCAATTCCCTGTTGATATCTACAGCCACCATCTTTGAAATATTTTCAGTAAAATTTTCTTGTGTATGATGTTATTCATATTGCTTGATACTTTCCCCATTCTTTTGGATCACCTTTCTCTGTAAGGGGCATAAAAATTGATCTCTTCCTGTTGGTTGGCTAGGTAGATGTCCAAATTTCTCAATATAGATAAGTGAGTGCTTCCAGTGTTATATCTGTTTGTTGAAACATCTCAGTTAGTAATCCATCAGTTCCTTGTTTTTTGCCAATGTCTTTTGCGCAGCTTGGATTTATTTCTTCAGTACCATATAGTATCCCCTGAAATGGCTTAATGTCAACCAAATCTTGGAACAGTGACACTATTTATTCCTTCCAACTTCTTTTGATACTTCCTGCATTGTTCAATATTTTGCCTATATAAAAAACAAAACAAAACACAACACTATTGTCACTGAGTCGATTCCACTTATAGAAAACTTTTAGGACAGCATAAAACTGCCACATATGGTTTCTAAGGCTGCAAATATTTATGGAAGCAGACTGCCTCATCTTTGCTGGTGGAGCAGCTGGTGGGTTTGCACCCCTGACCGTTTATTGTAAGCTGAATGATTTAACTACTACCACATATGAACTCTTTCATTTTGCTCATGTTGTTAGGTGCCATCGATTTGGCTCCAACTCATAGCGACTCTATGTACAACAGAATGAAACACTGCCTTGTTGTGTGTCATCCTCACAATCCGTGCTATACTTAAGCCCATTGTTGCAGTCACTGTGACAATCCATCTCATTGAGGGCCTTCCCCTTTCTTGCTCACCATCCACTCTACCAAGCATGATGGCCTTCTCCAGGGAATAGTCCCTTCTGAAAACATGACCGAAGTGAGACAAAGTCTGGACATTCTTGCTTCCAAGGAGCCTTCCAGCTGCACTTCTTCCAGTACAGATTTGTTTGTTCTTCTGGCAGTCCATGGTATTTTCAATATTCTTCATCAACACCACAATTCAAAAGCATCAAGTCTTCTTCAGTCTTCCTTATTCATTGTCCAGCTTTCACATGCATATGAGGTGACTGAAAATACTATGGCTTGGGTTAGGCACACCTTAGTCTTCAAAGTGACATGTTTGGTCTTCAACAATTTAAAGAGGTCTTTTCCCACAGATTTTTCATATGACATCTGATTCTTGACTGTTGTCTGCATGGGTGTTGACTGTTGTGAAATCTTTGACAACTTCAATCTTTTCTCCATTTATCGTGATGCTGCTTATTGGTTCAGTTGTGTGGATTTTCATTTTCTTTATGTTGAGGTGTGATCCATATTCCAGACTGTAGTCTTTAATCTTCATCAGTAAGTGCTTCAAGTCATCTTCACTTTCAGTAAGCAAGGATGTGTCATCTGCATATCACAGTGTTAATGAGTCTTCCTCCAATTCTGATTCAGCATTCTTCTCCCTTTAGTCCAGGTTCTCAGATTATTACCTCAGCATATAGATTAAATAAATGTGGTGAAAAAATACAACCCTGATGCACACCCTTCTGGATTTAAAACTATCTGATATTACCTTATTATGTTTGAACAACAGCCTCCTACTCTATGTATAGGTTCCTCACGAACACAATGAACTATTCTGAAATTCACATTCTTCTCAATGTTATCCATAATTTGTTATGATCCACATAGTCAAATGCCTTTGACTGGTCAATAAAACACAAATAAAGATCTTTCTAGTGTTCTTTGCTTTCAGCCAAGATCCATCTGACATCAGCAATGATATCCTTCATTCGATGTCCTCTTCTGAATCCAGCTTGGATTTCTGGAAGTTCTCTGTCAATACATGCTGCAACATTATTGAATTATTTTCAGCAAAATTTTACTTGCGTGTGATGTTAATGATATTATTTGATAATTTCCACACTCTGTGGGATCACCTTTTCTTGAAATGAGTACAAATATGGACCTCTTCTAGTCAGTTGGCCTGGTAGGTGGTTTTCAAATTACTTGACATGGACGCCAGTGCAACATCCATTTGTTGAAACATCTCAATGGGTAGTCCATCAATTCCTGGAGCCTTGATTTTCACCAATTCCTTCAGTGCAGCTTCAACTTCTTTCTTCAATAACATTGGTTCCTGATCATTTGCCACTCTCAAAATAGATGAACATCAACTAATTCTTTTTGTACAGTGACTCTTAGTATTCCTTCCAACTTCTTTTGATGTTTCTTGCATCATTCAATATTTTGCCCATAGAATCATTCACTATTGCAACTTGAGGCTTGAAGTTTTCCTTCAGTTCTTTCATTTTGAGAATGCCAAAAGTGTTCTTCCCTTTTGGTTTTCTAACTCCAGATCTTTGCACATATCATTGTAATTATTGACTTTGTCTTCTCAAGCTGCTCTTTGAAATCTTCTCTTCAACTCTTTTATTTTGTCATTTCTTCCATTTACTTTAGCTACTATCCATTCAAGAGCAAGTTTCAGAGTCTCTTCTATTACCCATTTTTTTCTCTTTTTCCTTTCCTGTCTTTCTACTGACACTTCACTTTCTTCATGTATGATGTTCTTGATGTCATCCCACAACTCATCTAATTTTCCATCATTGGTGTTCAGTGTGTCAAATCTATTCTTCAGATAGTTTCTAAATTCAGGTGGAATATAATCATGGTCATATTTTGGCTGTTGTGGGCTTGTTTTAATTGTCTTCAGTTTCAACTTGAACTTATGTATAAGCAGTTGATGGTCTGTTCCACAGTCAGCTCCTGGCCTTGTTTTGGTGGAAGATATTGAGCTTCTTCATTGCCTCTTTCCACAGACACAGTCAATCTGATTTCTGTCCATTCCATCTGACATAGTCCATCTGTATAACCACTATTTATGTTGTTGAAATAATATATTTGCAATGAATGAGTGTTAGTTTTGCAGAATTCTATCATGCATCTTCTGGCATCATATCACCAAGGACTTATTTTCCAATTACTGCTGATTCTTCATTTCCAATTTTCACATTTTAAGCACCAATAATTATCAACACATTTTGATTGCATGTTTGGTCAATTTCAGACTGCAGAAGTTGGTAAAAATCTTCAATTTCTTCATCTTTGGCTTTAGTGTTTGATACATACATTTGAAAAATAGTAGTATTAACCAGTCTACCTTGTAGGTAGATGGATATTATTCCATCACTGACAGCATTATACTGCAGGATAGATCTTGAAACATTCTTTGCTGTGATGAATGCAATGTCATTCTTCCTGGAAGAATAGGTCATATGATTATCTGATTCAAAATGGCAAATACCAATCCATTTTAGCTCACTAATGCTAAAGATGTCAATCTTTATATAATCCATTTCATTTTTGACAACTTCCAATTTTCCTAAATTCATACTTTGTATATTCTATATTCTGATTATTAATGAAGGTTCGCAGCTGTTTTGTCCAATTTGGAGTCATGTACCATTAGCAAATGAAGGTCATGGAAGTTTTACTCCATCCATATCATTAACGTTAACTCTACTTTGAAGAACCAGTTCTTTTCTGTCGTATTTTGAGTGTCTTTCAATTTGAGGAGCGCGTCTTCCTCTGGTAAACCATATAAAGCTCTTCCTGGGAGATTTCCTCTGCCTTTAGGATCTTTGCCTGAATGGCAGATTGATTTCATCCAGCTTCCACCCTCAAATGGTTACAAGTTTTGTATTCATAGTAATTTGCAGATTTTCTCCTTGGGTAGAAACTTTCCCCCATTGTCAAGTTACTGCTGCTTTGGTAGTTAAGAAACTTTTTGAGAATATTATCCCTACCTGGAGAGCCCCATGTGCACTCTGCAGTGATTAAAACACCCATTTTACTGAACAAATAATTAAGGATATATGTAAAATAGTCTTCACTTTTCAAAGACTTCATTGTCCTTACCATATTCAATCTTCTCGTCTAGCTGAGAAGACTAATGGTATAATAAAAACTCTACTAGCGAAACTGTCCAAATTTCTATGATTGCCTTGCACTTAGTTGCTTCCTTTGGTCCTTTTAATTTTAAGAAATACTTCATTTTGCTTCACAGATTGGCTCTCCATGAAATTGCTGCTGGAGACTCATGGCCCCCATTTACTGGGCAACTAGCACTGAATCAAATTTAATTAAATCTGACCTTTTTCAATATTGTAAATCTTTGATTCAATATTCTAAAGAATTCTTTATGCAAGCTAAAGAAGTTTTTGATAATCAAAAGCAAGAGATACCTAAATCACCTAGCATTAAACCTGGAGATTATATTTACTGTAATGTACACCAGTTAAAAGATTCTCTCCAACTGTGATGGAAAAGACCTTACTTAGACATTCTCATTAATCCTTTTGTTGCTAAGTAATGGGGAATGAGGTATTGCATCTGTCTCTCCCAATTAAAGAGGACTGTGGCTCCCACCTGGACAGCCCAAACAACTGAAAGACCCAAACTGAAATTCAGCTGCACTGGTCATCAGAAGTGGATATCTGTGAGAATAGACAGCTGACCCCGAGATCACAGAATGAGACCTCATGAAAATGTAGGCAGATAATATTATTGGACTGTGTTTTCTGCTTTCTGTGTTTTTGTTGTTTTTCTCTTTCACAAAGTAGGTCTTCTTACTTGATGATTTAAATAATGAAAGAAAATTGAAATAGTTGCTTTACTTTTATACTTATTACCCTTAAAATTTCATTGCTTTAAGTTAAATTTCATTAAATGATGAAAATCACATATTTTTAATGTCCTATGCAAATCAAGACATTCTATTATACATATTTGTTATAAGTATATTAGCCATTTTCATATGATTATTTAATTGCACATTTTATTTTCATTTAGTCCTATGCTAACAATTTGAAGATTTAGTTCCTCATTTCTATTATTTTTATGCTTTTTCCTCCTCTTTAATTATTTTCGGCAATTTTTTCTTCATTATGAAGCTTTTCTTAAGTTTTCTTTCACTAAATTTAATTAATTTCACAGCATGGCACAAAAGTGCATTTGTTTAGTTAATATAAGAAATGGCTAGCACAGCCAATCTAACTGACTGCTGGATCTGTCCTCCTTATCCAGGAACTGTACATGAAAACTCTGAACCATTAGCATTCCTTATTTTTTAATTATGGTTTTACTCCTAGTGCTATTGTTATGAGTGCTATTGACATTATTGCCTTATGAGCCCTTCATATGAGACTACAGCATTCATCTAATTTCCCACCTATCTTTTAGCATCTCTCCCATATTAGGATAGGGACTAAAATTACTGAGGCTGATGGATGTCTTATTTCCTTTGCTCACAGTAAATAATATACTACACTAGTGAACTTGTGCAATAGACCAATGGTAAAACACCAAACTTCTGCTCTTTTCTTACATGATCATTAGAATTAGGAAGACTGTCTATTTGCAGCAACTTCCTTGATGGCTTCAAAGAAAAAATCAATCTATCCTTCCTAACAATCAGAAAAGTATGGGAATCCTTTGTGCACCATCTGGATATGTATTTTTATGTGCAGGATCATAATATTTTTGGGAAACACCAATAGCAAATATTTTACTTGGGCTTTACCTTGTTTAGATGAAGGGAGCATGTATGGCCAACACATTAGACTGTTAAGAAGTTTCCCTAAATGTTCACTCACAGTCAAAGCCTCCAATGGACTGATAACTTAAAAATTTTAGAAAGAAAGAGAATCTAATGGTCTAGAGATGACAAAGACTGGCTAAGCACAAACATTTAATAGAGAACACAGACCTAGGTTACTGCTTCTTAAGGATATTAATTACTGGGTATGGAGTTGCAACTTAGAGCACACATTCTGGAATTTCTCTAACACTATGGAACAAAGTAGAGTCAAAGTAAGCTCGCTCTTAATAACAGAGATGGAAAAGATGGAGTAAAGCTTTCTGGACCTCCATTTGCTGATGTGACATGACTCAAAATGGGAAGAAATAGATGCAAAGATCCGTTAATATTCAGAATATGGAATATATGAAGTATGAATCTAGGAAAAGTGGGAATTGTCAAAAAAATGAAATGGAATGTAAGAAGATTGGTATCCTAGGCATTGGGGATCTGAAATGGACTGGTTTTGGCCATTTTGAATCAGACAACTATATGATCTACTATGCCAGGAATCACAAATTGAAGAGGAATGGCATGGCATTCATTGTCACAAAGGATGTTTAAAGACCTATCCTAAAGTTCAGTGCTGTCAGTGACAGGGTAATATCCATACAATTACAAATTTATGCACCAACCACCAAAGCCAAAGAAGAGAAAGTTGAAGATTTTTACCAATTTTTGCAGTCTGAAATTGACTAAATATGCAAGCAACATGTGTTGATTATTACTGGTGATTGGAATGCAAAAGTTGGAAACAAAGATAAATCACCAGTAGTTGGACTATATGGCCTTGGTGATTGAAATGATGCTGGAGATCACATGATAGAATTTTGCAAGGCCAATGACTTATTCATTGCAAATACCTTTTTTCCACAACATAAACAGTAACTACATATGTAGACTTCACCAGATGGAATACATGGAAATCAGATCGACTAAATCTGTGGGAAGAGGCAATGGAAAAGCTCAGTATATTCAGCCAAAACAAGGCCAGGACCTGAGTGTGGAACAGACCATCAACTGCTCATATGTAAGTTCAAGTTGAAGTTGAAGACAATTAAAACAAGTCCACAAGAGCCAAAATATGACCTTGATTATATCCCATGCAAATTTGGAGGATATCTAAAGAATAGACTTGATGCATTGAACGCCAATTAAAAAAAAACAGCTGTATTATGGGATGGCATCAAGAACATCACCCATGAAGAAAGCAAAGGGACATTAAAAAGACAGGAAAGGAAGAAAAGACCAAAATGGATGCCAGAAGAGACTCTGAAACTTGCCCTTGAGGGGAAAGTAGCCAAAGCAAATGGAAGAAATGACAAAATAAAAGAGCTGAACAAAAGATTTCAAAGAACAGTTTGAGAAGAAAAAGTCAATTATTATAATGAAATGTGCAAAGACTTGGAGTTAGAAAACCAAAAGGGAGCATATTCAGCATTTCTCAAACTGAAAGAACTGAAGAAAAAATTCAAGCCTTGGGTTGCAATATTGAAAGATTCCATAGGCAAAATATTGAATGATGCAGGAAACATCAAAAGAAGATAGGAGGAATACACAGAGTCACTATACCAAAAAGAAATGGTTGGTGTTCATCCATTTCAGGAGGTGGCATATGATCAAGAACTGATGGTATTGAAGGAAGATGCCAAAGCTTCACTGAAGGAATTGGTGAAAAACAAGGCTCCAGGAATTGACCAATTACACAGTAAGATGTTTCAACAAACGGATGCTGCTCTGGAAGCACTTACTTATCTATGCCAAGAAATTTGGAAGACAGCTACCTGGCAAATCACCTGGATGAGATCCATATTTGTACCCACTTCAAAGAAAAGTAATCCCACAGAATGTGGAAATTGTCAAACAATATCAGTATCACATGCCAGTAAAATCTAACTGAAGATTATTCAAAAAAGATTGCAGCGATATATGACAGGGAACTTCCAGATAATGCAAGCTGGATTCAGAAGAACATGTGGAGTGAAGGATATCATTGCTGATGTCAGATGGATCTTGGCTCAAAGCAAAGAATAGCAGAAAGATGTTTATTTGTGTTTTATTCTTTATGCAAAAGGACTCAACTGTGTGGGTCATAACAAATTATGGGTAACATCGAGAAGAATGGGAATTCCGGAACACTTAATTGTGCCCATGAAGAAACTTTGCATAGACCAAGAGGCTGTTGTTTGAAAGGAACAAGGTGATAATGCATAGTTTAAAATCATGAAAGGAGTGTGTCATGTTTGTATTCTTTCACCATAATTATTCAATCTGTATGCTGAGCAAATAATCCAAGCAACTGGACTATATGAGGAAGAATGAAGCATCAGGATTGGAGGAAGACGCATTAACAACCAGAAATAGCAGAAGACACAACCTTGCTTGCTGAAAGTGAGGATGACTTGAAGCACTTACTGATGAAGATTAAAGACTACAGTCTGCAGTATGGATTACACTGCAACATAAAGAAAACAAATATCCTCACAACTGGACCAATAAGCAGCATCATGACAAATGGAGAAAAGATTGAAGTTGTCAAAGATTTCATATTACTTGGTTCCACAATCAACAACAATGGAAGTAGCAGTCAAGAAATCAGAGGACATATTGCTTCAGGCAAATCTACTGCAAAAGACTTCTTTAAATCGTTGAAGAGCAAAGATGTCACTTTGAAAACTAAGGTATGCCTAATTCAAGCCATGGTATTTTTAATTGCCTCATATTCATGTGAAAGCTGGACAGCGAATAAGGAAGACTGTAGAAGAGTTCATGTTTTTGAGTTGTGGTGTTGGCCAAGAATATTGAAAGTACTGTGGATTGCCAGAAGAATGAACAAATCTTTCCTGGAAGAAGTGTAGCTGGAATGCTTCTTGGAAGCAAGAGTGGTCATATTTTATCTGCCCTACTTTGGTCATGTTTTAGAAGGGACCATTTCCTGGGAGATGGCTATCATGCTTGATAAATTGGAGAGTCAGCAAAAAAAGAGAAGGTCCTCAATGAGATGGATTGACACAGTGGCTGCAACAGTGGGCCCAGGTATAGCAGGGACTGTGAGGCTGGTGCAGGACTGGGCAGTGTTTTTTTCCATCGTACATAGCATCGCTGAGTCAGAGCTGTCTTGTCGGCACCTAACAACAACAACAACAACAACAACAACATGGAACAAATAGCTAATGATATTGCTAATGAAATGGCAGCCCAACAGAAATCTTTGAACTCCCTTGCCAAGTCAGCACTAGATGATAGAATGTTGTCTATTTCTTTAGAGTTTAGCAAGGAGGAGTTTGTAACATCTCTAATATCTACTGTTGCACATGGATAAACACCTCAGGAGAGGTAGAACAATATATCAAACTAATTTACCAAAAAGCTACTTGGTTCCATACACCTCCACTCTCAGATTCTCCACTTCTTAGATATTTTTAGCTGGTTCCTCTCAGGGGTTGGATCATGAGTTAAGTCTATATTGTGAACTGGACTAATGATACTCATTGTGATTGTAATAATTGTAATAACTATTAAATGTAAGGGAGCTCTGGTAGCATAGTGGCTAAGGCACTTGACTGCTAACCAGAAAGCTGGCGGTTCAAACCCACCAGCCACTCCTCGGAAGGAAGATGGGGCAATCTACTTCCATAGTGATACTGCCTCGGAAACCCAAGGAGGGGTCACTATGAGTCGGGTCTGACTCGATGGCACATAACAACAACAACATTAAATGTAGTACAAAATTTTTGATAAATGTTATTACCAAAAAAAATAATTATTGTCCATGAGATCTAGGCACTAACCCTTATCTAAATCTCCCATACAAATACCCACAGGAAAAGACCTATTTGAGCAGGTTGTTTCTAAGGAAGGAATATCCAGTAGTTACGTTGTAACCACTCATCATTCCCCCATTACAGGAAGTCCTACTTTGTGAGCTTCTGCCATAAGCAGTCTTGCCTTGCAAGTTCTTTCCACAAGAAACCTAGACTTGTGAGCTTCCACCACAGGAATCCTTTCTTGTGATGATCTAAGTTTTGTAACTACCAAAAGAGTAATATACTTCTAGTTCTTTGCTGTCCTTTTATAAAATATTTCTGAAGCTTTACCATTTTGAATGCTGTCTTTTACTTTTGGTTAGTTTCTCCCTGTCTTGAGCTGTCTGTTTGTTTTCAATAAATCTCTTAATTTTATCTTAATCAGGGTATGGGCTGTTACTCTATAACACAAAGGTAGTTTTTCACAAACATATTGGGAATTACACAGCTGTCTTTCAGTAACTTAATAATCATGTCATTCTATAATAAAATACTTGTCCATCATTGATCTCAATTTCACAACTAATTTCTGAATTCAGATCACACCTATTATGATTGCTAACTTTTTCTGGAAAAGAGAGATGTTGATTGCCCTACTTTATAGACAGATGCTATGTATATAGATCATTTGCCATGACCGAAAAAAACTTGGTTTAATTCATCATTTATATTGTGTAGAATGAATATTTATCAAAAAAATGTTTCTTGGAATCAGAAATTATCTTATTTTATACTAAAATATTAACAAATTTCAGTAGTTTTTTGAGGTGGAAATAGCTGAAAATGTATTTCAATAAATTCATTAAGTAAAACATTATTGTTGATCAACTCTAATATGTATATCAGGTTATATTTCTCATTGGAGTTTCCAAGACTTACACAGTTGTTAATTTTTTCAAGTGTTACCGAACAATTTATATAAGGAAAATCAAACTATTGTACTTCAAGTGAAAAGCATGTTCTTCAAGAATGAATGTGTAAGTTTTATCTACTTGAAAAAACAGAAGGAATTATCATCTCTCAAAAATATGATATTCAAGGAAAAAAGAGAGTTAGAGTTATATTTTAATTCTTTATTAAACCATGGAAATGTTTAAAAGAGGATCAGAGACAGAAAAAGCTTTCACTAATAAACATAAGATGAAAACAAAAACAAGTTTGAAACAAAGATGAATGATTTAAAGGAATGTAATGAGCTAAATCTCTGCAACATAAAAGATACAAGATTGAAAAGTAGGGATTATCCAGACTGGAAAAACAAAACAAAACAGCAACAGCAGTTTTTTCCTGTGCAATAATTATTATACAGAGTAACAGCATATAAGGTAAGGAATAGGGGAAACATACATAGACTAAAAATGATTAATTGAAACAAGTAAATAGTAATTTTTTTAACTATTTACTAATTATATGTGGTTTAACTTTGATTTATAGTTGACCAGAGTGATTACTAGGGTTACAGAATTTGCATCATACTTATTGTATCTTGCCATAGTTGTGTTTTTTTGCATAATATGTAGAGTATCTATGTTGTAAATGAAGATACAATTTTCAAACTCCAGCATGATTTATGTTGCAAGGCATCAGCAAGGTGTGATGGATTGTGATGCAGAAGACTTGGATTTTAATCCTAAATTTGTGACTAATGGACTATGTAAAACAGCAGCATCAGCAACAAGAACAGAGATATAGACATTCTAACCACTATTATTAGTTTGAGGTTCCACAACCTTAACATTATGGGTTTAGACTCAATAAGTCATCTCTAAGACATTTATTTCCAGAATACCCAAAAGATGTTTATCTGTGTTTTATTGCCTATGCAAAATCATTCAACTATGTTAATCATAAAAAATTGTGGCTAACATTGCAAAGAATGGGAATTCTAGGACACTTAATTGTGCTCAGAGGAAGATGTACATAGACCAAGAGGCAGTCATTTGAACCAAACAAGGGGACACTGCCTGGTTTTAAATCCAGACAGGGGGTGTCAGGGTTGTGTCCTTTCACCATACTTCTTCAATCTGTATGCTGAGCAAATAAACCAAGAAGCTGGACTATACAAAGAAGGATGCAGCCTCAGGATTGGAGGAAGACTCATTACAACCTGTGATATGCAGATGACACAACCTTGCTTGCTGAAAGTGAAGATGACTTGAAACACTTATGGATGAAGATCAAAGTCTTCACTATGGATTACACCTCAACATAAAGAAGACAACTAGACCAACAAGCCACATCACAAAAGATGGAGAAAAACTTGAACTTATCAAAGAATTAATTTTACTTGGATCCACAATCAGCACTCAGTCAAGAAATCAGACATTATATTTGCACTGGGCAAATCTGTGGCAAAAGACCTCTTTAAAGTGTTGAAAGGCAAAGATGTCACTTTGAAGGATAAGGTGGGCCTTACCCAAGCCATGGTATTTTCAATAGCCTCATATGCATGTAAAACTTGGACAATGAATAGGGAAGAATGAAGAAGAATTGATGCCTATGAATGGATACTATGCATGTGGTACTAAGAATGTTGCAAAGAACACTGAGTATACCATGGACTGCCAGAAGAACAAACAAATCCGTCCTGGAAGATGTGTGGCCAGAATGTTCCTTGAAAGTGAGAATGGCCAGACATTGTCTCACCTACTTTGGTCATGTTGTCAGAAGAGTAAAGTAGTAAAGTAGCAGGTCAGCATGAAAGGAGAAGACACTCAACAAGATGAATTGACACAGTGGCTGCAATGATGGGCTCAAGCTTAGCAAGATTTGTAAGGATGGTGCAGGACAGGTAGTGTTTCGTCTGCTGTATCTAGGGTTGCTAGGAGTTGGAGCCAACTCAAAAGCACCTAGCAATAACAATAATACATTTTCTACTTTTTAATAATTTGAGTTGAAAGACAGAAAAGGAAACTAGGACTCTATCTATGCATGTGGTTCCCCAATCAGATAAAACCAATACAATTGGGAAAATTTTTAGAATAAATTTTTACTGGTGAGTACATTATGTAAAACATCCATTAAAGTATAATTCTAGCAATTATTTCCTGTTAACAGTTTGTAACTGGAAGCAATGTTTACCAAATTATTTTAAATGTGCATTATTTTAAATTAATATATTTTATATAAAGGAGCTCTGGTAGCATAGTACAAACCCCTTACTGAGAAGTTGATCCAACTCACCACAACATTGCATGATTCAGAGTGAAACTATGCTCCATAGAGTTTTTAAGGGCTGAGATCTTTCAGAAGTAGATCTCCAGAACTTTCTTCTGTGATGCTGCTAGTTGGAACCACTAAACATTGGTTAGTAGCTGAGCACAAACTCTTTGTGCCACACAGGAACCTCACATTAGTTAAACACCTGTAATATTTTAATTTAATTTAAAATATAAAATACTGAATACAATGTGGCAAATATAACTATTTTTTTCCAGGGGAAAATATATTTGGTAATGATGGACACATTTCTACAATGAAGGAATGTTGTTGTTGTTACTTGCCGTCGAGTCGGCCCTGACTCATAGCGACCCCTCCTTGGGTTTCTGAGGCAGTATCACTGAGGAAGTAGGATTGCCCAACCTTCCTTCCGAGGAGTGGCTGGTGGGTTTGAACTGCCAGCCTTCTGGTTAGCAGTCAAGTGCTGAATAGTGAAGAAAATACTAAAAACATCATATGTTGAAGCATATTTGTCAAAACGTTTTATCTTTATCTGCAGACATATTTGCTGATTCTGTCATTATTTTGTTACTCATCAACTCTGTTGGGGAAAATGCTTATCCTTAAATCCTTATTTTTCCAACAGAGAAGGATCTTGTTTCTAAAAAGCAGAGAAAATGTTGAAAAATATGATGACAACTTGTAGCCTCTTTCTTCACATCTCCACATTTACTTCTCCTCACAAAGTGTATTGAGTAATGACCTTGGTTTAAGAAAATAGGCATTTCTAAATGAACTCTTCTGGATTTTATCTTCAGGAAACACCTGTTCTCAAAAGCACAAGTTCTCTGTTTCTATATATGGAAAGTAGTCAGAGAAAGTTCTATTCCTGCAAGGAGAGAGCACTTTCAGAGTGCTGAATTCCAGAGGAAGAGTATTTTCAAGCTCATTTGACCTCAGACAAATTTTCACTCACCAATTAACTCTATCTGCATTTTTATCTCTGACCATCTGACCTCCTACTTCCATATTTCAGATGATTTCAAACTCTGCTTCATTATTATTGCATAAAATGAGTATAATTCAACACTTTGTGCTTTATTGTGGTATCATTAAAGCTCTCATTAACACCTACCTATAAAACTACTGTGGGGTCCATAGGTGGTGCAAACAGTTAACAGGGCTCATTGCTAATCAAAAGATGGACCTTTGGTCACCCAGATGTGCCCTGAGAGAAAGTCCTAGAGATTTACTTCTGAAAAAGCAGCAATCAAAAACCAAATGGAGCACAGTTCTGCTCTGACACATATAGGGTCACCATGAGTCAGAAACTACTCGACTACAACTGGTTATTCTCAGATCACAATGCTATCAAATTAGAAATCAAAACTAGGAAGATCAATGAAAAAAGAGCAAACACATGGAAACTGAATGACAACCTCCTTAAGAAAGACTGGGTAAGAGAAGAAATGAAAAATGATATTAAAAAATTCCTTGAATCAAACCAGAATGAAAACACAGTATAACAAAATCTTTGGGACACAACAAAAGGAGAGATCAGAGGCCAACTTATAGCAATGAATGCACACATCAGAAAAGAAGAAAGAGCCAAAATCAACACCTTAACCCAACATCTCCAACAATTAGAAAAAGAACAGCAAGAAAAGCCAGAAAGGAAATAATAAAGACTCAAGCAGAAATCAATAAAAGAGAAAATAGAAAGACAATAGAAAAAATCAACAAGACCAGAATTTGGTTTTTTGAAAAGATTAATCAAATTGACAAACCACTGGCAAATTTAACAAAGGAAAAGAGGGAGAGAATACAAATAACATGAATAAGAAATGAAATGGGAGATATCACAACAGAACCAACTGAAACAAAAAGGATAATATCAGTATACTATGAAGAATAGTATTCCAATAAACTTGAAAATCTGGAGGAAATTAATAGATTTCTAGAAACACACCACTTACCTAAACAGACACATGAATAAGAAATGAAATGGGAGACATAACAACAGAACCAACTGAAACAAAAGGGATTAATATCAGGCTACTATGAAGAACAGTATTGAACAAACTTGAAAATCTGGAGGAAATTAATAGGTTTCTAGAAACACACCACTTACCTAAACAAACACAGACTGATGTGGAAAATTGAACAGATTCATGCAAAAGAAGAAATTGAGCAGGTCATCAAAAAATTACCAACAAAAAAGTCCTGGCCCAGATAATTTGACTGGAGAATTCTACCAAACATTCAGAGAAGAACTAACACCCATCCTACTCAAACTATTCCCAAACACAAAAGGATGGAATCCTCCCAAATTAATTTTATGAAGCAAGCATAACCTGGATACTAAAACCAGGCAAAAGCATCACTCAAAAGGAAAACTATAGACAAATATCCCTCGTGAATATAGATGCAAAAATCTTCAATAGACTCCAATAACATGAAGAAATAATTCATTATGACCAGATGGGGTTCATATCAGGTATGCAAGGGTGGTTCAACATTAGAAAAGCAATCAATGCCATCCACTACATAAATAAAACAAAGGAAAAGAACCACATGATCATATCAATTGATGCAGAAAAGGCATTTGATAAAATCCAACACCCATTCCTGATCAAAACTCTCATTCATATAGAGCAATGGAATAGAATTGAGAACCCAGAAATAGATCCATCTACCTATGATCAGTTGATCTTTGACAAAGGGCCAAAATCCATTAAATTGGGAAGAGAATGTCTGTTTAATAAATGGTGCTTGTAAAACTGGATATCTATTTGCAGAAAAAAGAAACAAGATCTGTACCTCACACCATACACAAAAACTAGCTCCAGATGGATAAAAGACTTAAATGTGAAACCTAAAACTATAAATTCCTTCAAGGAAAAACTAGAGGAAAATTTAGGGCCCTTAATTGATGGCACATAACAACAACAAACAACAAAATATATGGCATAAATAGACTATCAAGCATAACCCAAAATGCACAAACAGCAGAAGAGATACTAGATGAATGGAACTTTCTAAAAAATAAATTTTTATGTGTTTCCAAAGACTTCTCCTAGAGTCAAAAGAGAACCCATGGATTGAGAAAAAAATATTCATCAATGACATATCTGACAAAGGACTTATATTTAGAATTTATAGAAAACTCCAATACCTCAATAATAAAGACAAATAATCCAATTAAAAATGGCCAGAAGACACAAATAGACACGTCAACAAAGAAGATATTCAGGTGAACAAACATATGAAGAAATGCTCATGACCATTAGCCATTGTTGTTGTTGTTGTTATGTACCATTAGACAGATGCAAATCGAAACAACAATGAGATACTATCTTGCCCCAGCACTAGTAGCAAAGTTCAACAAGACAGAAAATAACAAAAGCTGGCAAGGATGAGGAGAGATTGGAACTCTCATGCACTGCTGGTGGGATGTCAAATGATATCCCACTGTGGAAAGCAGTATGGAGATTCCTTAAAAAGTTGGAATTAGAAATAACATTTGATCCAGCAATTCCATTACTAGGTATATATCCTAAAGAAGTGAGATTCAGGACAAGAACAGGTATATGCACACCCACATTCATCACAGTGCTAATTACAATAGCCAAAAGATGGAAACAGCCTAAGTGTCCATCAACTGAAGAATGGATAACCAAACTATGGTACAGACACACAATGGAATATTATGTAACTCTAAAGAATAATGTAGAATCTGCAAAACACTGCATAACATGGATGAACTTGGAGGACATTCTGCTGAGTGAAACAGGTCAATCACAGAAGGCCAAAAATTGGATTAGTCCATTATTATAAAAAGTCAAGGAAAGGTTTATATGTGGAAGGAAATTTTCTTTGTTGGTTACCAGGGGTGGGGGAAGAGGGGAGGGAAATTAAAAAAAAAAAGTATATGAGTTAGTTTTGTATTTGTATTAGTTTCCTTGGGTTCCAGTAACAAAGTACCATAAATCAGTTTACTTAAAACAACAGAATTTTTTTTGTCTCCTTTTCCCAGAGCATGTTGTTGTTGTTGTTGTTGTGTACCGTCGAGTCACACCTGACTCATAGTGACCCCTCCTTGGGTTTCCGAGGCAGCATCACTACGGAAGTAGGATTGCCCAACCTTCCTTCCGAGGAGTGGCTGGTGGGTTTGAACCACCAGCCTTCTGGTTAGCAGTCAA
>NW_006921588.1:8388328-8388874 GCF_000298275.1 Orycteropus afer afer | reverse complement strand
AACAAGATAACTTTTACAGGTACTGAGATAGGACTACAAAGCATTTTTTTAGGCCAAAATTCAATCCAAAACAGGTTTTTAATAAATAGCTCAAGGACCCTTAGGTATGTAATTTAATGTCAAGATTATGAATCAGTTTTTCACTTGGTTCATTGCTTTTGTTACATTTTGAGTAATTTATTCTTGCTAAATATCAGTTAATCTCATGCTGTCAGTGATGGGATAATATTCTTAAGCCTACAAGTAAGACCTGTTAAAACAACTCTTATTCAAATTTATGAATTAAATATGAACTAATGCCAAAGATGAAGAAATTGAAGATTTTTACCAATTTCTGCAGTCTAAAATTGACCAAACATGCAATCAAGATGTTGTTATTATTGTTTTTGTTAGGTGCCATTGAGTTGCCTCCTACTTATGGCAAACCTGTGCACAAAAGAATGAAACACTGCCCGGTCCTGTGCCAGCCTCACAATCCTTGCTATACCTGAGTCCATCATTGCAGCCACTGTGTCAATCCATTTCATTGAGGGCCTTCCCCTTTTT
>NW_006921588.1:8380458-8387918 GCF_000298275.1 Orycteropus afer afer | reverse complement strand
AGAATAAAGTAATATGAAGTCTTTGACAACTTCAATCTTTTCTCCATTTATCATGATGCTGCTTATTGGTCCAGTTGTGAAGATTTCTGTTTTCTTTAAATTGAAATGTAATCCATACTGCAGACTGTAGTACACTGAATGATGCAGCAAACTTCAAAAGAAGATGTCAGGAATACACAGAGTCACTGGACCAAAAAGAATTGGTCAATATTCATCCATCTCAGGAGGTGGCATATGATCAAGAACCAATGGAATTGAAGCAACAAGTCAAAGCTGCACTGAAGGAATTGTCAAAAAACAAGGCTCCAGAACTGACGGAATACACACCGAGATGTTTCAATAAATGGACGCAGTGCTAGAGGCACTCATTTGGCTATGCCAAGAGGTTTGGAAGACAGCTGCTTGGCAACTGACTGGAAGAGATCCATATTTGTACCCATTCCAAAGAAAAGTGATTCCACAGAATGTGGAAATTATGGAATAATATTAATATCACACACAAGTAATATCTCACCGAAGATAATTAAAAAAAAAATGTTTGCAGCAGTATATTGATAGAGAATTTCCAGAAATGTAAGCTGGATTCAGAAGAGAACATGGAATGAAGGATATCATTGCTGATGTAAGATGGATCTTGGCTGAAAGCAAAGAATAGCAGAAAGATGTTTACTTTGTTTTATTTACTATGCAAAAGCATTTGATTGTGTGGATCATAACAAATTATGGAAAACATTGAGAAGAATGGGAATTCCAGAACTCTTAATTGTACTCATGAGGAAGATGTACATACACCAGGAGTCTGTTGTTCAAACAGAACAGGGGGATACTGCAAGGTAAAATCAGGAAGGGAGTGCATCAAGGTTGTATCCTTTCACTATATTTGTTCAAACTGTATGCTGAGCAAATATTAGGAGAAGCTGGACTATATGAAGAAGAACATGGCAGTGGGATTAAAGGAAGACTCATTAACAACCTATGATATGCAGACAACACAACTTGGCTTGCTGAAAGTGAGAATGATGTGAAGCAATTAAAATGCACTGATATTTATTAGTAATTGGAATGATAAAGCTTAGAAAGTTGGAAACAAAGAAGAATTGGTAGTTGGAATATATGATCTTAATGACAGAAATGATGCCAGAGATCACATGATAGAATTTTGCAAGACCAATGTGTTATTCATTGGAAATTCCTTTTTCAACAATATTAACAATGGCTATACATGGGGTCCTTGCCAGATAGACTACACAGAACTCAAATTGAATATATCTGTGGAATGAGATGTTGAAGAAGCTCAGTATCATCACTCAGAATAAGACTAGGGACCAACTGTGCCAGAGACTATTAATTGCTTATATGCACGTTCAAGTTGAAGCTGAAGATATTAAAACAAGACCACAAGAGCCCAAGGAATACCTTGACTATAACGGAATTGAATTTAGATACCATCTCAAGAATAGATTTGACACGTTGAATATTAATGCCTGAAGAGCAGGCAAATTATAGGATAATATAAAGGGCATCATGCATGGAAAAGGCAAAAGATCATTAAAAAGATAGGAAAGAAAGAAACAATCAAAATGAATGTCAGAGGAGACACTGAAACTTGTTCTGGAATGTAGAGAAGCTAAAGCAAATGGAAGAAGTGATGAAGGAAAAGAGCTGAACAGAATTTAAGGAAGCAGCTCCAGAAACAAAGTAAAGTATTGCAATGAAACTTGGAATTATGAAACAAATTTTAAGAACATGCTCAACATTTCTAAAACTGAAGGACTGGAAAAGAAAATTCAAGCCCCCAGTAGCAATTTTGAAGGATTTATGCACAAAATATTGAAAGATGTATGAAGCATCAAAAGAAAATGGAAAGAATAAACAGAGTCCTTGTACCAACAAGATTTGGTTGATGTTCAACCATTTTAAGAGTTAGAATATGGTGTTGAAGGAAGCTGTAGTGAAAACATTAGTGAAAAATAAGTCTTCAGTAATTGCTAGCTTATCAATTGAGATGTTTTAACAAATAGAGACAACACTGGGAGTGCTCACTTATCTATGAAATTTGGAAGATAGCCACCTACCTGACCAACCATCTGCAAGAGATCCATATTTGTGCCAATTCCATGTTTATCATCTCTGTTTCTGTAAGCTGGTTTCTTAACATATATTGTAAGATTTTTCTATTTCTGATATCCTATCTACTTCCTGCCAATAATGAAGAAGCTAGAAAAGTATATGATAATATTAATGATCACAAGTATAGGATCACAAGTGTTAATATACAGTTGGACTGGAAACTGTATCGATCTATCTCTGGGGAATTGTGGATGTCTCCTTTTTTGGCTTTAAGCTAAGCTAAGTGTGGTAGAATTTGTGATAATTTTTTTAAACTCCTAAACTACTTTTAGAGACCTTCCATGCTTAATTTCTGTCTTGTTAGGTTGCTTAATCTTGAATAAGTAGATGGGCAATGAAAAAGAGGAAGACCCTTGATGAGAAGGATTGACACAGTGGCTGCAATGATGGGCTCAGGTATAGCCAGGATTGTGAGGATGGCACAGGACCAGGCAGTATTTTATTCTGTTGTACAACGGGTTGCTATGAGTCAGAGCAGACTCAATGGTATCTAACAACAGCAGCAATGGCATCTTGATTATATAGCAAAAAAACAACAACAAAAAAGCAAAACAAAACAAACAAAAACAAACCTCATTGCTATTGAATTGATTCTGATTTCTAACGACCCTGTAGGAAAGAGGAGAAATGCCGCCACATAGTTTCCAAGGCTGTAATCTTTACAGAAGCAAACTTTCACATCTCCCACAGAGTGGCTGGTGGGTTCCATCAACAAATCTTTTTGGGAGCAGCCTAAGACCTAAAAACCCTGCATGAGACTTTTGCTTTGAACTCTCTGAAAGCCAGGATTCTTTGCACAGAGGTTGATGGTTCAAACTGGAGACAGACCAAGGTCAGTGTGTGTGAATAATGAGGTCTGTGAAGCCCACTGGTGGGAGGTCCTTTGGAATGTCAATGTTTGTCTATATTCCATCAGAATATTTTAATGTTGCCTTCCCTACACCTGTGGGTTATCTAAACAATGCTTCCGTTTAGCAAGTAATTGCTTACAAACTCTAAACAAATCTTTTGGTAGTAAAAACTCCTTGACAGTCAGGGAGTTGAATGTGCTGTAATTTTAATTTCTGCAAATTTGGAATTAGTTTTAACTCTTCTGAAGCCATAAAAAATGCACCTGAATGGCCCACACCCTCTCCCCATAAGGATAAAATACACTGTACATTTGTTGCTTTATAGCTGTGGATCTGAGAATACATGGCTTGTAGTAACTTACCAGCATTGTTTATTGATTGCAGTGAGATAGATGATTTGAAGTTAGGCTCAATGAGATCACTGGAGGTCTCACTTGCTGAGGCTAGTTGCTTAGCAAGAATATGCCCACACAACCAACTCTGAAAGGCTATTTTTGGGTTTTCTGGTTTTGGGGTGTTCCATACATATCTTCTCCCTGTTGTCCATTGATGGTTTCCATTTACTGTTATTCTCTACCTGTAGGAAGCATAGACCTAGTTTCTACTGTAGTACTTTCTTTTGGTCAAATCCCTATCCATCAGAATATTTTAACGTTGCCTTCCCTACACCTGTGGGTTACCTAATCTTGAAATCTTAATTTTTACTTGTGTAGCTCATCCTACTGAAAACAAAATCATATCTCTCATAAAACTAAGAAGAATAGAAAAACAAAACAAACAAACAAAAAAATCTTTGGTTTTCCAAGTCCATAATTTCTTAAGTACAAAACTTCTTAAAGATGCCTAGAATTAATTAACTTTGCTATGGGAGCTCTAGTAGTGTAGTGCTGAAGGCCCTTGACTGCTAACCAGAAGGCTGGTGGTTCAAACCCACCAGCCTCTCCTTGGAAGGAAGGTTGGGTAATCTACTTCCATAGCGATAACGCCTCAGAAACCCAAGGAGGGGTTGCTATTAGTGGGGTCTGACTCGTCGGCACATAACAACAACAAAGAGTAAGAAAACTATATTAATATCAGAAACTGGAACTATAGAATTTTGCTGATTAGAGAATTATGTAAATTTGAAGTTTTAGATCATATAATATTAAAAATGGAAGTGTCAGTTGTATTGATGCTTCCAACAACACCGGCACTTGTAACTTCAACATCTGTAGTTAATTCTTCCTGGTTTTATTGAAAGATTGCTCTAAAAGTTTTACCTATATGCTGCCAACCACAAGAAGGAAAAAGAGTCTTTGCAAAGCATTATCAAAAAACTCTGATGATTTTTGGATCTACTAATAAAATTAATAGAGAACACATTAATTGCTACAGCATTGGTCCCAAATGGTTAAATTTAAGTTTATTCTAAGATCTGATTTACATTTAATTTGAATATGTCCATGCAAACTTGTATGCATCTCTACTTCATGTGAGAACTCCAAAAAATGTTTGCATATCCTCAAAATATATTGGATTTAAGTTGATTGCAGTGAACATATATGTAAGCAAGAACATCTGAAAATCATGTTAAGAGCAAATTAATGTAAAGTTATCCAGATCAAAGAAGAGCTGTTTAATTTATTGCAAATATTCTTAAACAGGAGGAAATAAAAACAGTAAGTTTAGTATCAAGCAATTAATTAAAAACAAGCTTACAATTCATCCATAAAAGATTAATTTTCTTTAGATATCAGTTATCTTCTATTTTTATTAGTAAAATCTTCTAGTAGTTTTACAAAGAACATAATTATTTCTTTCAAAAATTGTATAATTTAAAATATGTTTCATTTGATCAAATCTAAGGATTCCTGTCAAATCTAAAAGGCTCTTACTGAAATTTTCAAAGGAAATTGATTAATAGAGCAAGGATTACAAAACAGTTCAGCTTTATTTTGTGTCATTTTATCAAGTATCTTTGAAATTTCAGTATTTTTTCTATAATTCTCTAGGTTCTTCCAGTTTCTAAATATATACTAAGCCAAGACATTAAAGGACGAATGTCTTTATACTTTTAAACTCTTCTTGAAAACTCACTCAAAAGCATAGAAGATAAATTTTGACTTATTAATTGAGATTTAAAACTATCACATACCCAAAGCATATGAAGTAGTAGTAAAGAAATAGAACAAGAAATACAAACAAAGAAAATAAGTGATTATAAATAAAACCAAAACTATAAAGGAGGACAATTTTTGAAATCAGAGACAAATATATAGAAAATTTTGTTTTAAATTACTCAAATCCTTCTATATTTAAATGCAAAATTCATTTCTCCTAAAACCTCCATGTATACTAATGCATATTTCAAAACCCAGTCTTTATTGCATATTGCACAAATAAGACCAAGAATCTATTAAAAGAGAAGAGTATTTTTCCTTTTCAGTTCACAAGTTATGCTCTGTTGATTGTAACAAACCAAAAAACCAAACTTACTGCTGTGGAATCAGATAGCAACTCCTCCTTGGGTTTCCGAGGTGATATCACTATGGAAGTAGATTGCCCAATCTTCCCTGATGAGCTGCTGGTGGGTTTGAACCACCAGCCTTCTTGTTAGCAGTCAAGTGCCTTAGGCAACTATGCCACCAGAGCTCCTCTGTGGATTGCAGACCTGTGGACTGCAGTCTTGTTTCATCCAGCCAGGGAGAATGGCAAAGGATAACTTCTTCCTGATAACACTTGCAAACTAGATAGAGAAAGACCTGCTTACCATTCCTACATAAGCAGAATCTTGAATGACAATGGGCCCATTCCACTTTTTCCTGCATACTCTACTAAATTGTTTGAGAAATAACTACATTTATTTATAGTACTACTTTTCTTTCCTTTTCTCTTTCTCATTTTCTCCTTTTCCTGCTTCTTTCATATAGTTAGCCATAGTTCAACATTATCCTTATTTGTTATTATTATATAAGTGAATTCTGACTAATAAGCTATGTGATTCATCAATTAAAGAACTCATAATCAATTTAATTTATCTGGTAGTAAATTCTGGAACTATCAAATCATTATAAAAGTATACAGCTTAATGGTAGAAATTTTAACAGTGACTTAGTCACAAGTGAGGGTCATCTGTAAACAAGGACATTTAAGGGTCCATCACTATCTGTATGACAAGGAGTAGAGGCTTACATTCATTTCAGTTTGCATAGATCATTTTCATTCTACTGGACTCCAGATTTCTGGCTTTCATGGAATTTAGGGTAATCCACACAGGCCATAATTGTCCTTAGGTATCCTTCTGAACCTTGAGCCTTAGTAAATAAAAAAAATAAAAAATAAAAATAACCCTGTTCCTAAAAGCCACTTTTGAGTAAAAAGTGGTCTAGATAAACTAGGAAGGCCATTTTGCTTTGGACATTGTACTCTTTTGAAGAATTCCATCAGTTTTCAGAAATCAACTCCAAAGGTGAGACTGGGAGCTATGTTTAGGGTAAGTTAGTAATTATTTTATTTTATATGTTTAAAACTTTTTATTGTGATTTGGGTGCAGATTTACAAAGCACATTTGTTTTACTCCCAACAGTTCATGCTCATTTGGCTTCACAGCCCTGATTTCAATCCCCAGCTCTAACATCTCTCCTCCTATCTCCTCTCTGTGACTACCCCTTCTCTGTGCCTTTCTTATCTATGAATTCCTGTCTGTTCATCTTTCCCTCTGTAAATACTGCCCCTTCGATGTCCATTGGCTAATTGATCTAAGGGATGCATCTCCCAAGGGTAGGTGCTCTGCTTGTGGGTCTTTAAACTGCTTGGCTGAGAGCTAGTCCATGGAAGTGAGTCCAGTTCCAAGCCCGAAGGATAATCTGGGGCCATAATTTCAGGGGTTCCGTCAGTCTCTATCTGACCAGTAATTCTGGTCAATTTTGTGTTTTCGAATTATGTTCCACATTTTTCTTCCCACTCTATCAATTCTGATCCCTCTCTCTGAGTGGTTGGCATTCGTAGCTGGACACTGTCTGGTTCTTTTGGTCTTGGGGTCATGAAGGCTGAGGTCCCATGTTCCATCATATCCTTGAACTAATTGTTTCCAAATGACTTCGATTTTCTTCACTCTTCTTTGTTCCAGATGAGGGGAGATCAATAGTTGTCCTTAGAAATTAGTAATTACTTTAATTGTTCTTCAAGACAATACTCTATGAAAATCCTTCCTGACCATGTATTAGTTTATCAGTTCTGTTCCAACTGTTTTGTCTCAAGTCGACACTAATAAGAGTTGGTATGAATTTTCTAGGTTCTCTCATCTTTGGAAGGAGCTCTGCTGGTGTAGTGCCTAAGGCATTTGACTGCTAACCAGAAGGCTGGCAGTTCAAACCCACAAGGTACTTCTTGGAAGGAAGATTGGGCAATCTACTTCTGTAGTGATACTCCCTTGGAAACCTAAGAAGGGGTCACTATGTGTCAGATATGACTCAATGGCAGTGAGTTTGGTTTTTTTTT
>NW_006921588.1:8353535-8380358 GCF_000298275.1 Orycteropus afer afer | reverse complement strand
CTTGGAAGGAAGATTGGGCAATCTACTTCTGTAGCGATACTCCCTTGGAAACCTAAGAAGGGGTCACTATGTGTCAGATATGACTCAATGGCAGTGAGTTTGGTTTTTTTTTTGGGGGGGGGTCTCATCTTTGGAATATTTTAACTCTCTAGCTGAAATATTACCCTGATTTGCAAATTGTATAATAAATAAACTTCAATCAATTTCTATTATTGGCTTATTATGATTTTTTTAACAGTTTAGATTTCTCAAGGTTCTATAATAATGTATTATGATTTCTGTTCAGAGTCTTCCTTAAAGTCATTATCATCTGATACCACCTAAATAAGTGTATTGGTGTAGGATGAGAGAGACCGATTGAGGATAGAGTGGATTTGGAGTATATAGTTGACTGTTTACTGCAATTTATAAATGTACATGTAAATATAATTTTGTCATTTTCAGAAAATTTTCTGCTATGTTAACAATGAAACAAAACAAAACAAAAACTAATTGATATTGTCGTTAGGGAGCAATATACATTTTACTTGAAATCAAATTTTTTTTCTGACTAAAAACTGATTTTTTACAAATATATCTTCTTATCAAGTAAATTAATTATATAGCTACCATTAAGTGGAGATATTTATTATTTCTACCACCAATTTACTATCTGTGATCTGTGTGTTGTCACTTAATTATTTCTGTATAAAAGATTTCTTATAATTTAAATAAAACTACAATATTACTTTTCTATAGTAGTAGTCTGAATATTCCCCAAGATCAGAAGCATATTAAATCCATGATTGTGAATACAAACTATTTAGGCAAAATAATTTCCATAATTATATATTAAAGACCATCTTAAAATTTTACAAATGATAACATTTTAATTTTATATGATGAATTGAGTACTTTATCTATATTAATATGAAGCTGAGTGGTAGCTATAGAAAATAACCCAGAATACTTAGAACATCTTTCCTTAAAGTCAAAAAACTACAAGTGAATTGCTTTTGAAATATAATTGCAATACAAAGCTTTTTCTATATGCATAAGAAACATTGACTCATAATCAATTCATTTATACTTAGCCATATGGCCATGAGTAGCTTGCAGCTGACTATATGTTTTACATCACAATCAGTAAGGACATATTTTCAAACCTCTCAAGTGGAAATTTTACTCATGACACATCACATTTTTAATTTTGATGTACCCAAATCCGAGTTCAAGAAAATATGAATCTTTCATCAGATTTCCATAACCATATTTAAGAAACCATAAAGCTTTCATCTCATAAATATTACATATAGTACCCTTCAACATGTCTAACCACTGAGAGAGTAAGATATTGAAAAGGAGATGATTGAGGGGGGTGTTGAAGGAAACAAAACCCATTTGAATGTGATTTGTACATTATTGTAATCCATAGAGCCAAGGGTAGTTCATATTTAAAATACATATGTGTATAGCTTTACAAGTCTGATTATGTGTATATAGATTCTTGTCTTCCTAATGATGGCATGTAATAGTATATTTCAAGTACAATTTTGGAAAAGACGGTAAACTTTTAATATTGAAAAACTAGTGCTTATTTAAATGGTATAGTATTTATTTTCCTCTTCCGCTTGTTTCCTAGAACTATTTTGATCTAAAGAAAACATCCTAAATGTGGATTTAAAATATTTGTAAGGAGTAGAGATTTTCTAAAAGAAAACACAGAAAACAAAGAACAATGTCACCTTAATTTTATCAAGTAGTTGTGTGTTGCAGTAGAAGTCTCCAGAAAAGTAGGAGAGAAGATGAAAACACTGGAACCAGTGGCCCAATTCCCTGGTTGAAATTCATGCAAGGCCTCATTTGTCCTGGTGTTCTGAGATAGCCCATTTGGGGGGAAACTCTAACAAAAAAACAAAAAAATCTGAACTCGCTATCATTGAGCAGATTCCAAAACAGAGTGACCCCTCCTCGGATTTCTGAGGTGGTATCTCTATGGAAATAGATTGCCCAGTCTTCCTGCTGAGGAGTGGTTAGTTGGTTTGAACCACCAGCCTTCTGGTTAGCAGTCAAGTGCCTTAGGCACTATACCACCAGAGCTGCCAGTGGCTAAATGATCAATCTGAGCTGGTATAAATGGCTTTCTGTGGGTTACACATGTTTGGCAAAGGACCCCATGCTTTCCCATATACTAGATATGGCCCCAATCATCTGGTTTCTCTTCTTCTGTTTGTGTATTTTGAGTTATGCTTAGTAGTCTATTTATGCCATATATTAAGGCCCCTAAATTTGCCCCTAGTTTTTCCTTGAGGAACTCTATAGTTTTGGTTTTCACCTGTAAGTCTTTGATCCATCTGGAGTTCGTTTTTGTGTGTGGTGTGAGGTACAGATCTTGTTTCATTTTTCTGCATATGGATCTCCAGTTTTGCCAGCACCGTTTATTAAACAAACATTCTCTTCCCCATTTAATGGATTTTGGCCCTTTGTCAAAGATCAGCTGACCATAAGTTGATGGGTCTATTTCTGGGTTCTCAATTCTATTCCATTGGTCTATATATCTGTCATTAAACCAATACCAGGCACTTTGACTACTGTGGCTGTTTGTAGGTTTTGAGATCCGGCAATGTGAGACTTCCTACTTTGTTCTTCTTCAATAGTGCTTTGCTTATCCGAGGTCTCTTTCCTTTCCTATATGGACATTCTTACAAAGTTCACTGCCATCGAGTCGATTCTGACTCATAGCAACCCCCTTTGGGTTTCCAAAGTGATAAATCTTTATGGAAGTAGATTGCTCAGTCTTCCTTCTGTGGAGTGGCTAGTAGGTTTGAACCACCAGCTTCCTGACTAGCAGTCAAATGCCTTAGCACTACATACTACAGTACCAGATTTCCTGACATTCTTACAGGACATACAAATATATATGTAGAAATATCATCTGTCAAAGTTATATATGGCCATAGGTATATTCACTTTTGCCTAGACCTACCTGGCCATCCAGCCTGTCTACCTACGTTTCTACTGGTAAGTTAATGTTTATTATTACTGATAATGTAGTATTGTGTACGTAAAAGTGTTTGTTGTCTGTACCGCTTGTGCATCTCTCTGTGTCTTCCTTTCCCTTAGTGTTATTGTGTTGATCACTTGCGAGGAGAGGTAGAATTGCTAGATAGGTAAGAGACAAATACTGATTTGGGTAAAGTTAACTTTTAAACCTCACAGTGTTAAATGAGTGAGACCATAGATTTAAGAGGGGTTGCCAGCATACAGGATCCCTGATGGTGCAGTAGTTAAAGTGCTTGACTGCTACCCAGAAGGTAGGTGGTTCGAATCCACCAGCTGCTCTGCAGGAGGAAGATGTGACAATCTGCTACCATAAGGATTACAGCCTTGGAAGCCCTATGAGTAGTTTTATTCTGTCCTTTCGGGTCTCTGTGAGTCTGAATCCAAGACTCAATAGCAACAGTTTCGCCATCATATTGGAACTGTTTACATCTCTGTAGAGAATAGGCCAAAGACTAATAAGGAAAAAAAACTACTCTGGGTGCATGCTTGAATGCAGAAAAGGAGAGTAAAGAGAAACAAAACTGTACAGCAAGCATTTCAGTGCTTACTCTCCTTCTCTTTGAACGGAAGAGTGAAAATCCATTAATTGGTTAATTACCACACTGAAGCCCCCTTCCACCGTCTCTTGCCTGCATTGTAGGATATATACCACTTAAGAATATAAAGAAGTGGAAGTATTGTGTGCCTTAAACTATTATGTTTGTTATCCTTGTTACTGTATCCACTCTAACTTCTACCCAATCGTTTACATTAGAATAAAGGCATACTTTCCAAATTACAAATCTCCTTGTGTCTCCTCTCCACTTACCATGGTTATTGTTTTCCTATTGTTTTTATGATAAATACCAAACATCCTTCACATGGCCTGCTTTGACCCATAAAGTCTGATGTACCTCATATGTTACTCTCCTCTGAATCTTCACTTCAGTCATACTGGACTTCTTTCACTCAAGTGCTCCATACCTACTCCTGACATGGGGTCTTGGCCCATATGTACCCTCAGAATGGAATACGCCTAGGTAACACTGCATAAATGGAGTAATTTTGTACTTAGAATCCCTCCTTTAAATTAAATAAAATTTTAGTTAATATATTTATTTCATAAGGAGCTATGTTATTATTATGCAAAAATAAAGCTGATCAAATAAAATCACTTTTCATGAATAGAGATGAGTTATTAAAATATTTTTTAAAAATCTTAAACTTTTCTAGTTACATCTAAAGCTTCATATCGTTTTATTAAAAAGGAGATTAGGAACAACAGAGCACAGTACTTTAAACTATGACTTTCTTCTTGAACCAATCATAAAATTTGACATAAATAAAAGGAAGTAATGCTTTTCTAAGGTTATCTGATTTTTAATTTAATTATAATTTAATGCATTATTTAATAAATTTTTTAGAAAATTTGATTTTTTGCAGTTTTCTAAAGAAGTTCAGTCAACTGAAATGAATTATTTTAATTCTGAGCTTTTAATGGCATTTTCAGAAAACCAACAACTCAATTCAATTGTTTTTTCCTGTTATTTCAATTATATTACCTGATTATCATAATCATGACAAAAGGACAGTTGCCTTTCCCTAGAAGGTGCTGTTGTTATTTTCTTTAGCTTTTTGAAAGTCAGGGAGATGCTTCTGGAGTATTTGATTCTGGCTTTGGAAATTACATCTTTCCTCTGGGTCAGTATTTGTGGCTAATTTCTAAGCTTAATGTCTCTGATTCCCACATGTTATTCATTCTGGAGCTATCATCTTGGTGCTTTCTTTTTTTAAGTGAGTCCAATGTTAATGTTTTATTTGCTAAATATATGCAGTCTGTCTGTGCACACAACACTTATTTTGAAGCAAGCTTATCAACTTCTAAATTCAATTATAACTAGAATGTAAATTTCTTGATGTGCAGATGTTTTTTAAGCCTTTCTCTCTCCCTTAGTCTTTCTATCACTTCTGTCAATTTACAACAAACACACCTTCTACTTTAAGCTAAGAACAGAGCTGGGAGTCAGGAATACACATACAACAGCCTCCAGGAGTTTGGAGTCCAACACAGAGCCTGGCGATGATAGGCAATCAATAAATACTTCAGTCACAGATACGTTGTGATGTCTGTGTGCCAAGCCATTACTATAAATGAAAACTCACCCTTCTATCTAGATAATGACAGTTAGTCTACATTAAAAAAGCTTAAACCGGCTTTCCATTTATTTCTTATTTGCTTGACAGGTTGAGTAAGAAATTCAATAAGATTAACAAAATAGATATATGAACTAAGAAATAGTTCATAATAAATATTTAAAAGCCTATAAAATTTAGTTACAATACTGTTGTCAGGTTAAAAACTGAATAAGGGGTCAAGTGCACTGAGCTGGGCTAAGGAAACTTTTTAAATATAAAACTTTTCATGAAAAAATGACAAACAATATTCTTTCTTCAGTGAGAAGTTCTCCAATAAAAGGTATCACATTTTGGAAAGATAATATTATTTTGAGTAATTATGCAAAATACTAAGTTTGGTCAGATGGTAAAAATAAAGGTGATAATTTAAACCACATAAAATTAACCATTAACGATCAATTATGATATAGGTTTTATTTTTCAAGGAGCTCTGGTGGTGTGGACGTAAAAGTATTCGGCTACGGTTTGGACGCACCAGCCACTCCGTGGGAGGAAGGTGAGGCAGTTTGTTTCCTTTAAGATTTATAGAAGAAACCCTATTGAGCAGTTCCACTCTGTCCTATAAGGTTGCTATGAGGAGGAATCTACTCAATGGTAGTGGGATTTTTATTTTTATTTTTTTGGCGGGGTGGTGCGTATCAAATAAGCATTTTAAATGTAACTTAAATGTTCTTTTTCTATATCTCATACAGAAAGCAGAATCTGTAATTCCTTTTCTTTCACATGGTGGATCATGAATATGATTAGCTGTAACTCCGTAGCAATGTCTCATTAATGTCTGGGACAACTTAGACTGTAGAAACATCTCCTTCTGTAACAATAATTAACTCATGAGACTGTCCTATTTAAAGCGGAAGCCAAGTCTCTAGCAGACATTGCACTCCTTTTAGCTTTTGTTGTTGTTGTTATGTGCCGTGAAGTCGGCCCCGACTCATAGCGATGCCTCCTTGGGTTTCCGAGGCAGTATCACTACGGAAGTAGGGTTGCCCAACCTTCCTTCTGAGGAGTGGCTGGTGGGTTTGAACCGCCAGCCTTCTGGTTAGCAGTCAAGTGCCTTAGGCACTATGCTGCCAGAGGTTGTTACTAGCATTCTAATTTTTCCACATAGAATGAAAATATGAAGTTACTTATTTATATAAAGATTATCTCTCTCATTTAATTTATGCAGGTTTGTTTTTAATTGCCTTGGTATTAAATTATCATTGCTTAAAAAATAAATTCAGATATAATAATCTGACTTATTTTAACGAGATTTTGAAATTTTTAAAAAAAGATTGGGCTAACAATATTTTCATTGTAACATGACTTTAAATGTAAATATATTATAAAAATAACACCCTGAAGGGGCCCGATCTTGTTTGATCTCAGAAGCTAAGCAGGGTCGGGCCTGGTTAGTACTTGGATGGGAGACCGGCCTGGGAATACCGGGTGCTGTAGGCTTGGGAGCTTTGGTAGCATGGTGCCTAAGGCACTTGATTGCTAACTAGAAGGCTGGCGGTTCAAACCCACCAGCTACTCCTTGGAAGGAAGATGGGGCAATCTACTTCCGTAGTGATACTGCCTCGGAAATCCAAGGAGGGGTCGCTATGAGTTGGGTCCGACATGACCGCACATAACAACAACAACAATAAAATAGAAATATAGAAGAGTAAAAGAAGTGTACCTCAATAAATCTATCAAATAGAACAACAGAATAAAATGGCAGTAAGAGAGAGTTTATGATAATGAGAGAGAAAAACTCAGAAAAAGAGGGTGAAAATGGGTACACAATTCAAAGAATGTAATTGGGCATTAAATTGTACATGAAGAAACTGGAACAGTGTATGCTTTGCTATGTATGTCAAAAACAATAAAATAAATGAAATTTATGAAAAGGTTCAAAAAATGGCATTACAATCAACATCAAACAATTGTTCTATTAAGAAGTGATAATTTAAAAAAATCTAAAAGTGGAATTTCACACTTGGAAGATAATTACATTGAGGTTGGGAAGTTGTAAAATTAATTAAGAAAATAAACAATGGTGAAATGGATGAGCAACAGCTATCTGCTGGAATAAAATATGATAACCCTGAACACCAGGCAACACAACTGCATTACACTGACACTAACGACTATAAGGAAGCCCATGGTGTGAGCTAAAAAGAAAGTAGCAGAAACTCTACTAAGAAGAAAGTAGAAACCTGCACAACCAAATAAGTCACACTAGTCCTATAGCTCAGAGAAATATTGAAGGACGTGTTTCTCCTTTATAGTTTCCCTCTCTTTTTTTTTCCCTGAAATAAGGTCCATTGGCTTCCACTGCTCTTAAGAAGTTTTGTTTTGTTGTTTGGTGTTGTCAAGTCAGTTCTGAATTCTCTTCAGTAAAATTTTACCTGCATGTGATATTAATGATGTTTATTGATAATTTCTGCCTTCTGTCAGATCACCTTTCTTTATAATTGGTATAAATATAAATCACGTCTGTTTGATTGGCCAGTATCTGTCTTCCAATTTTCTTGGCATAGATGAGCTAGCACTTCTAGCCTTGTATCTGTTTGTTGAAATATCTCAATTGGCATTATTACCTCAATTCCTGGATCCTTATTTTTCTCCAATGCCTTCAGTGCAACTTGGACTTCTTTCTTCAATACCATCAGTTGTCAATCATATGCTACCTCCTGAAATGGTTGAAAGTCGACCAATTCTTTTTGGTGATGTGACTCTGTGTAGTCCTTTCATCTTCTTTTTACGCTTCCTGCATTATTCAATATTTTGTCCGTAGAATCCTCCAATATTGCAACTTGTGGTTTGAATTTTTATTCCGTTCTTTCAGCTTGATAAATGTCAAGCATTTTCTCCTGTTTTAGTTCGTTAACTCCAGGTCTTTACACATTTCATTATAATAATTTACTTTATCTTCTTGAGCTGACAATTGAAATCTTCTTTTCAGCACTTTACCTTATCAGTTCTTCTAATCTTTCTTTTTTTTTCATTGTGCTTTAGGTGCAAATTTACAGATCAGAATTTGTTTCATATTCAACATTTCATATACATTTGGTTTCACTCCCCAATTACCACCCCAACCCTAACCCATTCTCCAGTAACAACCCCAGTAACCACCCCTTGTGCCCTTCTTAGTTATGCACTCCTGTGTGTTCAGCTTTTCCTCCGTGTGAATGTTGCCCCTCTGGTGCCCCATGGCCAATTCCTCTAAGGGATATATCTCCATAGAGTATGTGGTTACATTGCCCTGGGTTGAGTGGTCTGCATGTACATCTTATTTACTAATGGGCTGAGAGCCAGCCCTTGGGAGTGAATTTAATCCTAGGCCAGAAGTGTATCCCATACACAGTGTATCCCAGGGCCATAGTCCTGGGCATCCAACCAGACTCCATCTAACCAGTAATTCTAGTCACTGTTGTGTTTTGAGGTTTTGTTCCACATTCTTCCTCCCACGCTACCCAGGATCTCCAGTTTTGATCCCTTCCCAAGTGGTTGACATTGGTAGCTGAGTACTATCTAGTTCTTCTGGTCTCGAGGTCCATCATGTCCTAGGGCTACTTGTTTCCAAATACCTTTGTTTTTTTTTTTTTTTTTTTCACTCTTCTTCGCTTCTGATGATAGGAGACCATTAGCTGCATCTTAGGTGGCTGCTGGAAAGCTTTTAATACTCCGGTTGCTACTTACTAATGTAGGTTGTGGAACAAGATTTTTATGTACTTTGTTGTGCCAATTGAGTCTGGTGTCCCCCAACACTATGGTCCTGGGTTGACAGATCCATTGGATCTCTTTTCCACAATGTCTGGCTGTCTATGAGGGCTTGCTCTATGTTTGTCTTCTGTTGTTTCTGTAATGATTGAGGGTATTTTGTATCACTGATATCTGTGCAAGACTAGCCTCAGCTGAACCTATCTTTGGTCCAGAGTATAATCCTGTTCACTGACCGCCATCTGATCTTCTTAGTTGTCTATGTGTTTATCTGTAGCCTGGTGTTTGGTGTTAATGGTAATGTAGTATTGTGAATATACTAGTATTAGCCTCTGTCTTCTCTATCTTATGTGCACAATTCCATTCTCTTTAGCTACTCTACAGTCAAGTGCAATTTTCAGAGTCTTTTCTGACATCCACTGTGGTCTTTTCTTTCTTTCTTGTCTTTCTGATGACAATTTGTATTTATTATATATGAAGTCCCTGATGTCATCCCACAACTCATCTGGTCTTTGGTCATTAGTGTTCAGTGCATCAAATCTATTCTTGGAATGGTCTCTAAATTCAAGTGGGATATATTCCAGGTCCTCTTCTGGACTTGTTTTAATTTTCTTCAGCTTCAACTTGAACTTACAGATGAGCAATTATTGGTCTGTTCTGCAGTCAGACTTTGGCCTAAAATTATCACCTGCAAATTATATTAATTTTATTTTGTCTACTCTATTTTATTACAATCTATGTGTCTCCTATTACCCTTGGTTTATCTCTAAACCATATGCAGTAGTGAAGAACTATAGATTGTAGATGCTCAAAAGATATGTAATCATTGCATGTTAAAATTTAAAATTGCTTATCTTTAGATCACTTGAACTGTATGTGATAGATTTACTTTTAGGATCATAAGAAGCCACTTATATTTCTATTTGATTATTTTAACAGCATGTTTATCTTGCTCCAAATTTCCTCATGCACTATGCCTGGAAAATAAGCATTTATTAAACACACTCTTGATGAATCAATGACTATTTGTTCCTGGTTTAAATGAGAAATTTATGCAGTGGTTATTAAGATAGCTAAAACAATTTCATGATAATCATAAGAAATGTCATTCACACAAAGTACATATTAGAAAGAGAAATGGTATTTTGTGAAGTAATTGTAACTGTGACAATACTGATTATACTGCTCATTCAAAGTTCAATTGTCCAAGTTTCTTAATTTTAATACCATTAGTTACTCCAGTGAGTAGTCAACTTTCATTTCTCAGAGTGCATATACAATTTTTTTATTAAGCAAACTTCTAATTTTTTATAAAAGAAAAACATTGCTAGAATATCATTTAGGGAAATATCATTCTTCACTAGATTGCTTTGTGAATAATTAGTGGTCTGGTGAAGTATGATAATTTTCAATACCTTTTCCTTACAAGAAAAACAAAAGTATTTTAGTGATGTATGGTGCAAACCACCCATTTTTCCTAATATTTTGCAATAAAATGCAAACAAAAAAATTACCTTCAATAAAGGAATAAATAAACCTAACAGATATACCTTAAAACCTATAGATACACTCATTTTAAATGAAAATACATTTTGAGAAGCAGAGTTTCTTAAATAAAAACATCATATTTAAGGCTCTCTTTATGTTTATATATATTTTTTTACATTATACCAAGTTATATTATTTTACAAATACAGGCTTAATGAATATATTTCGTAAATGTAATGAATATTTAGAACACAAAGCAAAAGACCAAAGTGATTTTTAAAATATATGCCTGTTTAATGTTAAAAGTCAAGTGCTATTTAAAAATAGCCATTATTTTCTTTATGTTTGAAATAGAGACAATTCTGAAATACTGATTGATTTGGTCCAGTTATAACCCTGTACACGATCATCAGTGTAAACAGATTCCTTTTAAAGAAGTCAAATTTCTGATAAAAAAATTATTTAGATGGCTAGAAGAGTAAAACAATCTTAAAAAATATGTCTCCATATAAATGCTAGGATTTTTAAAAACAATTTGAAATTTATATAAAGTTGAATGTGTGGTACTAATGACGTTTTTAGCCCCTGAATAATTTGGGATTAAATTGCAGAACTGGAGCCCCATCAAGGAGCACGTTCTCTGATATAACAGCATCGCAACCATCGAAAGGAGGGAATTCACACTGATTCACTACTACCATCTAATATTAGCACTGCACTCAGGCTTCTTACCAATAATGACAAATAATCCAGTTCAAAATCACAAAATTTAGTTTTTATGTCTCGTAATTTGTTTTGATCTGAACCAATTTTTCAATCTTTCCTTGATTCCTTTGACCATGACACCTTTGAAAATTATAACATACTTATTTTGTAGAAAGTCCCTCTGTTGGTGTTTGATGTTTCCTCACATTGGATTATTCATTTTAGTAGGGATATTACAAAAATGATTGCCTCCTAGCAGTTGGCACATTATTGTAATTTTCTTCATTATTATGAGTTCTGTTTTAAAGAGAGCAGACAGTCTTGTCTAATTTCCAAATTTAGGGGAAAGTTTTCAACATATCTTCATGATCTAGGATTTCAGACTTTCCTAATGTGATATCTTTATAAGATTTTAGAATTTTTATTCTACTGCTAGAATGTTAAACACTTTTATCACAAAAATATATTGGACTTTTTCAAATACTATTTTTGCATATATGTGTTCATTGCATAATTCATCTTTATTTTGTTAAAATGGTAAATGATAGGGATGAATTTTTCAAATGTTTAACCACATTTATATTCCTGAAATAAATCCAAATGAATTCTTATGCATTGTGCTCTTTTATGCATTACTAGACCCAGTGTCTTAAATTCACGTTCAGGATTTTTTTGTATCTGTACTATTGAGATAAAGTGGCCTCAATTGTTCTTCTTCTTCTTTTTTCCCCCCTCCTTCTCAGGTTTTGGTATCAAGTTATACTAGCTTTATATCATGAATTTGGAAGTTTTTCCTCTTTTCTGGAAAAGTTTATATAAGATTAGTAGAATTCACTTAAAAAGCTATCTCACCTCAAGTTTTCTTCATAAACGGTTTGTGATTACAAATCTTCTTGAATAATTTCTTTTAGAAGGGTCAGCACAAGGGTGATCCTATGAGGTTAAAGAAGTTCCAAACGTCCAACCTTTCCAAATATTGTACCACTTCATCAACTATTTTTCCTCCCCTCAGCACTCTCCCTGCCATCTTAGGTTTCCATAAGTCATTGTAACATCTCAAAGAATTCACAAACTGCCAAGGAAATGGCTACAAGGTTGTGGAGGCTGGCAAGTCCCAAATTCGTGGGTCAGTTGTCAATATGAAGTGTTCTCCTCACTCACATGGTTGCAAGGGCTGATGAACCCAAATAGGTAGGTCAGACAACAGAGTGCTGTCTCACAAGGCTGTAGAAGTTGGTGAATCAGGTCAGATGGATAGGCTGTTATCTCACATGTCAGGAATGGGAGGTCAGATGGGATGAGCCAGATGTAGAATGAAGAACAAGAAAATACCCTCCAGGAACTTTAGGGTAGTGACTTGAGTCACATGATCCAATAAGGCATTGATTCAGGATACTTCCCACTCTAATCCTCCTTCATTAACATACTTGACAACTCACTCTAAAATTGGACCATAACCACAGGCAGAGAGGCTAGGATTTATAATATATTACTAAGTGGAGGATGATGGCTGGAAGGGCCATTTTAAGTAATTCACTACACTGCAAAATTCACATTTCTTGAAACCACATTCGACTGCCTTTCCATGGGTTCCAAAAAAGAATGCAGATCCTAAGACAAAGACTTGGATGAAAGGAATTTATTTAGTTATATACCATAGAACAGGAGTGAAGGACTGAGGGAACTGAGAAACAGAAAGAGAAAATCCAGCTGTTAGCCACTCTGGGCACCTGAATTTGATCCCCTACAATGCAATGTGTCGGTGTGGAGACTGCACCTCACCATCGTCTGGCCCACTCCTGGGCGTGAGAATGTTCCTGGATTAGTTCTTATGCTCCATTGATCAGGTGAGTGATATTAAGCTCCTGAAACTAGGATGTGGATATGAGCCACTTCAGTGAGTCAATAGTCATCAGGAAGTAGAGAAGACCTGACCTCAGTTTATATTTAATCACTTAAAAAAAATTATCATTATTATTGTACACAAATACTATATTATTTGGATTGAAACATATTTAATCTTTCCATTGCTCTTTGCTCCTTCTTTTTTCCTTAGGTTTGAATAACTTCTTTTTGTATTCCTCTTAGCATACCTTTGCTAATTATTAATGATAACAATCTCATATTAAAAAAAAAAAAACTTTATATTGCCTTTATTTTCCAGAAAATTGTAACTGAATATAGAATTTGAGATTGAAACTACTTTTTTCTTAAGCACTTAAAAAATGTCATTTTGTCATCTACTGTGCTTTTTTCCAGCTTTAATTTTATGGAGTAGTCTTTTTGAACTCCCAATGAAAAGCCTGGGTTTTTTTTTTTTTTTTTTTGCCATGACATCTCTTTGGAGTACTGTGAAGTCCAATTATTTTCATCTACACCCAAGTGAGGCTACCAAGAACTCTGTTCAGCTCTTTAATCTCTCATCTGTAATTTTTCTTTTCCGAATAGGCTATCGACTCAAGAAGATTTGTAACCCCAATATTGTGATCTTCACTCTTGGCATTCTTATTCTTTAGGGGCCTGCTAATTCTCAGTTTTGAGCTCTCAAAATTTCTACTGTTTCAAGATATATATTACATACATTCTCATTGTTCTCAGCACAATGTTGGTCTGAAACTAGTCACTGCTAGAAGTGGAACTCAGAAAAGACACTTTAAAAATTTGTGCTTTAGACAGATCCCACTTCCAAGGATCCACTCCAATTCAAATTCTTGGGAAACTTGTTCAAGTTAGATAAAATATCATTGTACCTGGGATGTTGGTGGTCATGTGTATTAGTTGGTCATTATTTATTCTAGATTTTAGAATAATAAATATTTATCACAGGGTAAAGAACACTGATTTGACTTAAGACTAGCTACAACATGAGGACTTGCTGTGATTTAAGGATTTCAGATATGATTTTAAGATCAGTAAATCATTGTTCTCTCCCATTGGGAAAGACCATCTTCCTTGACCTAAAATTAGATTATGAAGAGTTGACTATGGAGTGGAGAGAAAGGAAGAGGATGATGATTGATGACTTATTTAGCCAAATCAAATGGCAATCATTCACTCACTCATTGTCTTTGAGTTAAATCTGACTCATAGCGACCCCTCCTCCTTGGGTTTCCAAGGCAGTATCACTATGGAAGTAGATTGCCCAACCTTCCTCTTAATTTTTTTTCCTTGTCAATTTAGGAGTCTACTTTCTACAAAAAGCGTTATTATTTTCTTTTATAAAGCTGTTATTTTATGTTAATGAGTAATGTTAACTGTGCCTTCTTTTACACAAATACACTCTTTGATAACTATCTTTGTATTTTATTTGATAAAATTGTCCCATCTAACATATTAACTAAGACTAATAGTAATAACATAGGGGATCACACTCACACTCACACTCACTCACTGCCGTTGAGTTGGATCTGACTCACAGCGACCTCTCGCTTTTCTAAGGCAGTATCTCTATGGAAGTAGATTGCCCAATCTTCCTTCTGAGAAGTGACTGGTGGGTTTGAACTGCCAGACTTCTGGTTAGCAGTCAAATGCCTTAGGCATTATGTCACCAGAGCTCCTTAAAAAGGGGGGTAGAGGCTCATAGATTCTATTTATTCAAAAAAGAAATTTTAGTAAACCTGATGTGGTATATAAATTGTTACTAGAGTCTCTATACACGTTGTTCTACTTAGTGTCTACAAGGACTAAATTAATCAATCTACAAGAAACAACTTATTTTCAGTATCACATTAGAATTACAATGAGCTCTGATCAGCAAGAAGAAAATTATAACCCCAAATTGTTCACTAGTCCTATAATGTAATTTCCAATTCAATAATAATCTGTTCAAACTCATGGTTATTAACATATCTTAGTCAAAGTTTTACTTTTTCAATTTCTCTTAAGTAATTGAGACCAAATAATGCCATGCTATTAAACAAAAAGCCAATGAAAGAGGCTATTGAAACAAATGGTCCTTTAAAATCACTTCCACATAGATTTCATACTTTAGACGTGTGAATTCTGAGAAAATGAAAGCTAAACTTCTTTAAATCAGACAAATATTTTAAAATTTTTCATTTTGGAAACACAATGTGAACACTGTGATTTTTGAGCATAAAAGCTCTATTTGATAAATATTTACATACAGGCCTTGGTTTCTTGTAAAAACTAAACAAATTTAGGCATATACATTAGTAAAATAACAAAATACAAGTCACTGGTATACTGACTTTCATTGTGTAGTACAAACGTGATATCTTGATAAATATACAAAAAGCAAACAAAATTATAAAAATAAAACCATCATTTAAAAGTCCAAAGAAGAGATAGCATTCTTCAAAAGACAAAAGGTAGTCACATTATTTTAAGTGGAAAGACCGTTAAAATTTTTGAAGTAGGTGGTATTGCATGGGAAAGATGTTATGGTTTCAAAAATTAGTTGTTTCAATATCTGAACAAATTTCCTATGATTCTGTTTTGGATACCTTAGTAGAAGACAAGGCATCCTTGTCTCTTCCTTGACCTCTTTCTACTTCTTAAGTTTCTCTTGTTCAGTGACAGTGAAGCAGAAATTCTAATTAAACTAATCAAAAAGCAGTTTGAGATGATGAATTTTGTTTATAGAAAACTAGTGAAGCTTCACTGGTCAGAAAATGAATCACTGTCTAGTAAAATATATATATATTCAAAAGGACAAATTTTTCTGTGTTGACACTGTGCAGAACATCTTTCAAAAACCAGAATTTCCTCCTTCCATTTCAGCAGATTTTACGTCCTCTGCCATCTGTTTGGAGTTGACAGTGTTGATGGCTATCAGCTAATGCACAACATTTTTTACATGTGATTTTTCCTTAGTCATTAAGTGTCTTTAGCCAATAGCATGTGGGTCACTAATGCTGTTCAGTCATTAGACTTCAGGAGTGGTTCTCAGAGGAGAACTTGTTACATGCTGCTGATAGGCTGGCTAATCCCAGCTTGTTGACAATAATAGTTGCTATATCTCTGGTGGGAGCTCTGGTAGCATAGTGGCTAAGACACTTGCCTGCTAACCAGACGGCTGGCGGTTCAAACCCACCAGCCACTCCTCGGAAGGAAGGTTGGGCAATCCTACTTCCGTAGTGATACTGCCTCGGAAACCCAAGGAGGGGTCGCTATGAGTCGGGGCCGACTCGACGGCACACAACAACAACAACAACAACAGATTATAAAATAAAAAAGGAATTACTGAACAGTTGGATGCTATATTTGAAGATTTACATTAGCAGTTTCAATGTCAAACTATGTAAATACAAATTACAAGGCTTTCATGAGACCAGAAGAACTTGATTGTGCCTGGTTACCACTGTCAAAGGAGCTCTGGTAGCATAGTGCCTGGCACTTGACTGCTAACCAGAAGGCTGGCGGTTCAAACCCACCAGCCACTCCTCAGAAGGAAGGTTGGGCAATCTACTTCCATACTGATACCACTTCAGAAACCCAAGGAGGGGTTGCTATATGTCGGGTCCGACTAAGGCACATAACAACAACAGCAACAATACCACTATCACACACTCAGAGGTGGATCTGTGTAGGAGATCCTGGATACAGTGGGAGAACAATGTGAAACAAAACTCAAAATTATAAATAAAAAGACCAGGTTTGCTGGTCTGATAGAGTCTGATGAAACCCGTGAGACTATTGCCCCTAGCTACCCTTCAGGTCTGGAATTGAACTCACTCCTGTGGCTTCCAGCCAAATAAAAGACCGACATATAGGCTGAACATTTTCATCAGGTAGATACATTCCTTGCAGACATCAATCATGGGAGAACAGAAGGGCAGTGTATGCACAGGGAGACGACTTAGGGGGCAGAGGTGCACAGGAGGGAAGAACACAAGGAAGAGATAACTATGGGGAGAAAGTGGGAAGAGAGCTGTTCCATTGAGGGAAATTGCAGTCATTGTCATGAGGAAAAGAGTGTATGAACTGCTGTATAGAAAATGAAGTTGCTCTGTAAACTTTCACCCAAATCACAATAAAAATTTTTCAAAAAATTATAAAGTTTTGCTACACAAGAAAAATTGTACAAATACATCTTAGTATAAAAAGTAATTTGGTCATGTTCTATAGAAACATTGATGCTAAACATGATTTCAATTTCAATAAAACCATCATTTTATATAATTGTCTTTGATGTTTTAGGAGGTTTTGAGGGAGAATTTTTATTTTCTGCAATTGTCTTTTGGAATTATGTTATTATAATTTGTCTTTAGTACTCTTTCTTATTTAAAGTTTCATGACAACACACTTTCTCTCCAAACTGAGTATTTCTTGAGGAGAGGATTATGTCTTATGTCATCTATGAGCTGAAAGATACATAAGATAAGATTCTCAAAAGTGTTTGGTAAAGATAATATTTATGAGGAAGAAAATGTTTTATAATTGGGAAGCAAAGTGTTAACTATATATCTATATGAATAAAAATCTATCTATCTGTATATTTAAATAATACTAAAAGTTCTGCTTTTATTTCTCTGACATTTGGAGTAGGAATATTTGAGACAGAGAATAAAAATAAAGGATTTCTAGTAGTAGGAATCAACAATGAGTGTCATATGGTTACAGTGCTTTTGCTTTACAAATATTTCCAGGAAACCATCCTACTGAAAGATGACTTGAGCAATAATAGACAACTGCATTAGTCATTACTGCTTGCATTGTTTCTTAAATTAAATGCAAAATGAGATTTTCCTGACAACCCATAAAATAGAGTAAGAAATAACAGTGCCACAGGGAGGTACTGGTATGAGTTGTAGTGATTTATTTCTCCTTTTTATATTGTTTTAGCCAAATAAGTAAAGGAAGAGAAAGAATTGTATTGCCTCAGAAAAGTGCCATGACTTTTATTCATAGAACAATGGAAGTGAGGTCTAAATATGAAAATTTTCTCATATTATTAAAAAAAAAATTAGAAAATTATACACTTGCAAACTGAGATATATGTTAATTAACACTTTTTTAAAGGATCGATCACGAATTTTCTTTAAATATGTGACTTTCTCTTTCAACATTTAAATTAAAACTCAGATTTTCCACTTTCCAAAATCCACCTGTATCAATTTTTATGTAGCTGTTAGGAGATATAATGAATTATACCAGCCAATATAATAAATCCAAGCAGCTTATATATGCAGATGTAAAACTTAAGTATGAGTTGATTTGTTTCTGAATGGTACATCAGACAAATATTTATATCAAACCAATATTAAAAAAAAAAAAAAAAAGAACAAAGAATATAAATCAAGTTGCACCAATGATGTGGGTTATTTTTAAATAGATAAAGTGCTAATACTAAACTCAAAACTCACTGCTGTTGAGTTGATACAACTCATCGCCACCTCTCCTTGGGTTTCTGAGGCAGTATCACTACAGAAATAGATTGCCCAACCTTCTTTCCAAGGAGTGGCTGGTGTGTTTGAATCTCCAGCCTCTGGTTAGCAGTCAAATGCCTTAGGTTTCATGCTACCAGAGCTCCTTGCTGAAAATATTAAATCAGCACCACAATTTTAAGCTGAACAAAATGGTATATGTGAGGTATTACAGCAGTCATTAAAAATAATCAATTTCAGGAGCAAAATAATTTTTAAAAAGAAGATTATATAAATTTTACTGAGCCTCATATACATCTCTATGTACCAAAAATTTGTTTAAGAAAGCGTGATAGTTGAGTTTGTGTGTCAATTTGACTGGGCCTGGTTGAGTGGCTGGGCTGCTGAATGTAGTATTCCCCATGATGAGACTGGTAATCAACTCCATGGTGGAATCTATTGGAGTAGCTTTAAGGATGTAGTCTATTTCCCATATTTAAGTAACAGCTTTAGGAATGGTCTCTAGCTTATGGCACACTTGAACCTTGCATGTAGCCATGTTGTTGTTCACCAGCCTGCCATGCTCTGCTGACCTTGGGACTTTAGATGGACTTGTGTTATTGGCCTTCCGTGTGGTTTGGTAACATCACACTGTGCCCTTTTACTTGTCATCCTTTAGCTTGTCAGTCTCAGCAGCCAACAGCTGTCTGAGTGAAGAAAAACCTCTAGCTTCAGTGGGCCAGGAGCAGGAGGCAGAGCTGAAGCCCAAGGTTGAGGGGCTTTCACCAAACCCCTAGAGCCTGGCACTTTGAACTCTGACTTAAAGCCTCCAAACTGTAAGAGAATAAACTCTTGTTTGTTTAAGCTATCCCATTTGTGGTATATTCCTGTCAGAGCAGCACTAGGTAACCAGAACAGAAAAAGACTGAAAATCTTAAAATAAATCTAAAGAAAATGAAAAAGATATAGGGAAAAAACAGAGAAATATCACAGACCTTTCATAAGAACCTATAAAGAAAAATTATTGGGATTATTATACCTATGATATTTGAGAAAGAAATTCAGAATGATGTTTTAATATATGAAAACTATATATGGCAACTATCCAATTTTCTATTTGAATTTTAATCCTAGAATGACATGTAGTGATGAGAAAGGTTTTTGGGACCATGTATGTCAGGACATATTTAAAGAAATGATAGACTTGAAGGAACAGCTAAGGGAAACGAAATGAATCCCCTAATAATGTGCACTGTGATTCCATTTCATGTAGTCATGAATGCAGTCTTGGAATCCAAAACGCTATCAGAATTTACAGTTAGAAATGATACAGGTGACCAATAGTCCCAGATACTAACCCAGAGTCCCCATCTGAGCACAGCTGAAAGACTTCAGGTCAAATCCACATGCTTCTTCCTCTTGCCTGCTCTGCAAAGAGTCAAGGTGGAAAAAACATATGTCTCTGAAAAGATATGTCACTCAAAGAATGTTTCCAGACACCTAATGAAACCATATTATATGTGTCTACATACATAAACACACAGACAATATTATATGGAGAAAGGCTTTAGTTTTCAAAAAACCTATTTCTTTTATCCTTTGTTAAGTAATGATTCCATATTCATTTATTAAGTATCTGCTTAGTAAGTGAATACACTATTATGCTGAGTAGGATACCAGAGAACAGAAATCATGCCTGTCTTAGTTCTTTTAAGAGAGAGATTTTAATACAATTAATAGGTATGCAAGGAAAAGAAAAGCAAAAGAAAATAGATATAAAGTGTGCAAACACTGAGAATTTCAGAATAAGTCCAACAGGTGTAAGTGAGGAAGATGTCTTATGGGGTCATCGGTGAGTTGGTCAAGGGTTAGAGGAAGGATAAACAAAAGTTGGAAGAGAGAATTTTTAAGACAAAGAGAGGAGTACATTCAATGACTCATTGGCCGGGAAAATCAAGACTCCAAAATCTGATGACAAGGCAATGGGTTGGCAGGGGCAGGCAGAATAATATCAACTGTAAATAGGGGTGTGCCACCAGAGCTCCTTAGAGATCAAGTTAGATGCATGTTATATGTTATAATGGCAAAAGCAATCTCTGCTTTATTTTCTCCTTCAATACACTTCAAAGTCAAGTATAGCTAGTCATGATGATGAAAGTGGTGAAAATGAAATGATGGAGTAATGGGATTTTGTATTTAATATTGGTATTGAAAAGCAAAATGCACTTGGAATGCCAGGTATTAATTAGAAAAATTAGAGACTACAGCAGTATTGTTCCTTCTCTACTGCTTCCCTTTATATCTTGTCATCTGCATTCTGCACTTTTCAACATGTCATTGCTCCACTGTTCTAAGGATTTAACAATCCCAGTGTTATATTCTATTGCAGTAACTGCCATTCAAACACTTCCAAGGAAGCAAAGTGGGTTAGCTAGGAGCTATCAAATGTAGACTGTCCCTTTGGGACAGAATATTCAATGCTCACCTGGCCAGCTGCCTCTGAATTAGGCAAAGCAGGCAATGTGAGAGAAGTAAGGTACAAGCACATGGTCACAGAGTTCAGTGTAAGAGCTTTGGTGCGTGGGCAGGTATTCAGAATCCCATTATTTGCTCAAATAATAACCCTGCATGTTTTTCAGAATAAGATGAATGTAGATGACTTCAAAGTAATTACCAACTCTAGTACAACAAAAACTTCAAAGAATCCATCATTTGAAAATGAAGCAAACTAAAATGTGGCATGATTTTGAAAAATAAATTTTTGCATAAGAGAAGAGAATATTTTCTTTACTGATATGTGTAGTACTGTACTCTTGAATCAAATTATATTACTTATTGTTGCTATGAATATTACTTTCATTATCATTCACAATTAAATCGTGGTTACCCACTGCCATCGAGTTGATTCTGACTCACAGCAACCCTACGTGACAGAGAAAACTGCCCCATAGAATTTTTAAAGCTATCAATCTTTCCTGAGTTAGGTAGGTTTGAAGCACCCTTTTGGTTAGCAGCCTGATGCCTTAACCACTGTACCACCAGAGCTACTTAACTGTGGTTAGTGTTGGGTAACATTGTGAGTAGCTACAAGAATCACGGGGTTTCCTCAGGACAGATTTAGTGATTCCAAATGTAAAATAAATAAATAAATTAAACCACTGGGCAATCTGCCACAGGAAGAGCAGATATAAATAAGATTAACAGCATGGAAGAAAATAAAGGTGGTAAACTAGAAAATGAACATCTACCCAACTATAGGATTTCTCTAAATGTTTCAGAGGTTTTTAATAAAACAAATTGTATGAAATTAATAAATGTGTGAATATATTTGTTAAAATTATATACAAATTGGCTCTATATTCAAAATTTCACTAATACTTTGCTTATTCAAAACATGTTACAACACCTTAGCTCTGTTTTGGGCCTCATCATTTTTTTTGTTTTTTCATTTTACAATAGAAAAATACTTTCAATTAATTTTACAAAACAATATTTTTATGTTAATGTTAAAAAAATATTGATTTATTTCATAGTTTAAAGTAAGTATGGAAGATGAGGCAAACTACTTCCTTAAAGATTTATAGCCTTGCAAGTCCAAAGGGGGCAGCTATGAGTCAGAATCGACTTCATGACAGTGGGTTGAATTTTGTATTGGTTTATATTTATTAAAGCTGTGCATAGATTTTAAGGCTATGTTCAATTCACATTAAAGCTATAGTATTGCATCAAGGATATTTCTGCAGTTTGAATGCTCACATTTGTGTTATGTTTCTTTTTTATCACAGTGAAGGAGCTCTGGGGGTACTGTGGTTAAAGCATTGAGGGGCTAACCAAAAGGTCAGAAGTTCAAACTCACTAGCCACTCCACTGGAGATAGATGAGGCAGTCTACTTCTGTAAAGATTTTCACACTTGGAGACCCTATGGGGCAGTTGTACATTGTTCTATAGGGTCACTATAAGTTGGAATCCACTCAATGACAGTAGGGTGTTATAGCAATGTGTCTCATGAGTTTCAAGACTACTGTTATTTGCTCTTAGGTACTTCAACAAAGCAAATAAAAGACCAATATTCAACTTAAACTAAGGTTCATTTTTCATAAGAAAAACACTCTATCATAAATAAGGCCATTTTCAGGAATAAAAATATCGAAATATTTGTCAAATCAAACCACCATTGATGTGGTTTAAAATAAAATATTAGTGAGTATAGCTTAGTGTTTCTGCTATCATTGTTCATTAATAATATTGGGAGTAAATTATTTTATATTAAACCTTATAGTGTAGTAATTTATTTATAATTCATAATAGTTAAAATCTTGAAATGTATTTCAAAAGTTAATCAAATTATTGGCTTTATCTCTAACAGATATGTCATGTTTGCATTGCTCTTTTACTTCTAAAGGGATTCTTGAATTTACAGACTAACTGCTAGTCATATTAATACAAAATAATAAATATGGTGCTCTGAAATCACATTCAAAATCACAGGAAATGTAAATATGGATCAAGCTATTTAATTTCTCACATTTATTTTGAAAACTTAAAACAATTAATTACATGCTATCAAAATTGATTTTCTATAAGATCACCTTTATCTGTATTGCTTTTCACCCAATAAGTAATTCTGTTTTTGATCTTCTGCCACCAACTTATAGTAAGTGGTTAAGGCCTGCAAAGTAGTCTGAAGCTATTTTCCTAGCCATGCAACACTGATCCCAGCAACCTTCCTCCTCTATGTTCCTTTTATTTATTCACTGCATATCCAATGCATCAGCTCTGTGCTAGACTCTGTCCTAGGAGCAAGGTTTCATACTGGACAGAACCTTACATCGCAGAGTAGAGGGATAGATAATAAACAAGCAAATAACTAGATGATATCATTTTAGATTCTGATAACTGTTATTAAGGCACTTCTGATCTTGATAAGACTATAAGGCAATGGGCTACAGATTTAATTGCCTCCAAAGAGCTCTGGTGTTGTAGGGGTTAAAGCATTGAGTTGCTAGTTAAAAAGTTAGCAGTTGGAACCCACCAGCTGCTCCATGTAAATATTTACAGCCTTGGAAACCCTACGGAGTAGTTCTACTCTGTCCTATAGGGTTGTTATGAGTCCAAATAGACTTGATGGTAGTGGATTAGGTTAGATTAATAATTGACTTAAGACCTGAATATTGGAAAAAGGACCAGGAATGTGATGAATGGGAGTAGGGAAGACTTCCAGAATGACAACAAAGGCCAAAAGCAGGAATGAACTTTGTGAATATAAGATTTAAAACAAATGTCACTGTGGCTGATCCATGGGAAAATATACAGAGCTATGTAGGTTTGGTACTATAACAAAGTGATTTCCTGCTGGGACATATCATTCACTGACAATGATGGACAAGCAAACATTAAACTGGTCATCTATGAACATCTTTTTCCTCTGCAGTATTTCATGCATATTGCCTTGGCTTCAGTCCCTTAGTTTTAACATCTTCATCCTCCAGGCAGAATATTTACAAAGATGCAGCAGTATATCAAGAATTTCTCTTGGATAAACCTAATTGATAGATGCTGAATTGAACAGGTTAGTAAAATTATTTCCAGTTTAAAAATTCACTTTAAAGAGGTGCCACTTATTCATGTCTTTTTGCTCATCCTCATGACCTTTTTCTTTCCTGCCTACTTGCTCACCCATGGTCATATAACTGATTTTAGGCTTTTACCAAAAGGCTGACAAGGGCAGAAAGACGAATTATTTTGAATTATTACTTGTAAAAAAAAAAAAAAAAAAAGTCCCAAAATATCCATCGGTAGGTTAGATTGGGAAAGAGTTGAGTTATTTGCATAATGTACCATTTAATACTTGTTTTTTGGATTCTAATATGATGCTATTTTGACCTCAATTTGCATCACTAATGAAGCGTGGACTGCATTCCTTCACATGTCACACTTTACTGACAGCCTTGGTAAATGGTCGGTGGAAACCAGTCACTGCCAATCATATTTACTTGGCTTCAACAGGTCTATAATATTTTTCTGTGTGACAAGGCCCATGAATTGTATAAATCTTCAATTGCAGTGGAATGAGGAGAGATTAACGATGATCAGGCAGTTGGTTCCTTTGTCTGTTTCCCAGTATTTTGGGTTGGTTTATCAGGAAATAATTTTATATTGGCTATACATTAAAGAGACTTATTTGTAAATTAAAGTCAAATGTATTCAATACTAATGAATGAAACACAGTTCTAGGGATGGTGTAATTATCTTCTCCATTTAGGACTATTCTTCACAGCATCAAGATCCCATATTTGATTGAGGAAGAAGGACTCAGAGATAAAGAGATTTGAAGTTGCTTGTTTCATCTGAATATAATAACACTCACAGCATTATTCCTTTCTTCTATAATGTCCATTTTTGAGTAACAAGGACACAGTGTTAATCAGGTCCAGTCAGTATCCATCAGATTGTCCTTAGGCTATGATACTTCTTAAGGGTCTCAAATAAGGGTATCAAATTCTAACACTCACCTATTGACTTCCATGTACATGTTGCTGGACAAAACTCATATGGCCAGTCCAAAATCAAGAGGTGGGGAAGTACACTCCTCCAATGATGAGGCAAATGGGAAAAGAAAAATTGAAGGAAGATTTGAAGGTTCATGCCAAAAATTCCATTGACCTCAGAGCCTCATCATTAGAATATCTGTCAAAGGCTTAGACTACACTAATTGATAGAGGAAGGAGTTCTAGTGGTGGAGTAGTTAAAGCTTTCAGCTACTAACTGAAAAGTTGATGTTTTGAACCTACTAATCATTCCATGGGAGCAAGATGTGGCAGTCTGCTCCTGTATAGATTATATATATATGGAAATTCTATGGTGCAGTTCTATTCTGTCCTACAGGGTATTATAAGCCAACTGGATAACAGTTGGTAATAGGTGAATGTGGAATAGTACATAACCAACCTAAATGTTTGAAAAATATCTGCTAACATTTAACATTCATTTAGAATAAAATTATTATAAAACTATAATAAAATTATTGACATGTTAACAGTACAACAGTAGTATCTTAACTTAATAAATATTGTCTGGATTCAAACATGCCAATGATTACGAGGATGTGCAGGACTGGGCAAGCGGTTTGTTCTGTTGTACCCAAGGTTAAAGAGCTCTGGTGGCATAGTGGGTAAGGCACTTGGCAGCTAACCAGAGATTGGCAGTGCAAACCCACAAGTTTCTCTGTGGGAGGAAGATGAAGCAATCTACTTCCATAAAGATTTGCAACCTTCGAAACCCAATGAGGATCGCTATGAGCTGGAATTGACTTGGTGGCTATGAGATACCTAAGGTTGCTAAGGATTGGAGACAACTTGACAGCAACTAAAAACAATAGCAATGAATAATTTCCTTATAAATGTAAATACTCAGAATTTAAATAGTTTATATATTTGATGTCTTGTGAATCTGTTTAGATAGATCAAGAGAATTAAATTAATTAAATGACAGCCTTTAGGAGAGCTCAACAGATTGCCTTTATTGAGAATTGAAATATGCAGATCAAATGGTTTTTGTCACGCAAAAAATTTGATGATTCCTTAGAAAATATAGTCTAATCACAATAAAAGTTTATAAAGAAAATTATAAAATTTAGAGAGTGATGCAAAAAGCTTTTGATCAGTTACTAACCCAAAATGTTGACAGTTAGAAGCCACCCACCATCTCTGCTGCAGAAAAGCCTGACAAACTGCTTCTGTGAAGATGAGCACCAACAATACGCTAGGAAGCATTTCTACTTTGTAATTCATGAGGTTGGCATAAGTTGGAATAGACTCAATGGCAACAGGTTTGGTTTTGGCGAAATAATGAATGCATTCAAGCACATATAACCTAGTATATGATCACAGTAACACTTCAAATCAGTGGGAAAGGCAAGGATTATATAACAGTGCAGCATGATGCCTTATTGAACATCAAACCCTGCTTAGGGGCCCAGATACAAGGATTGAGCAATGCTGACACCAGACTCTGACAGACCATTTGAGTTTCAGATCTCGCACAGGCTTGTATGAGACTGTGGGGCCTACACTATTGTTTGACTTCCACCTCTGAACATTCCCTTTTCCTTCCATTTTGTTTACAGGTGTTCTTCCCTGATAAACATTCTGAACACTAACCTGTCTCTCAGAGTCTGTTTCCCAGAGTACCCAATCTATGATATACACCATAGACCAGACATACGTTATACTAGGCATATGCCATATTAAAATCAGGAAGGGAGTGTGTCAGGGTTGTATCCTTTCTCCACACTTATTCAATCTATATGCTGAGCAAATAATCCGAGAAGCTGGACTATATGAAAAAAAACGTGGCATCAGGGTTGGAGGAAGAATCATTAACAACCTGAGATAC
>NW_006921588.1:8351133-8353342 GCF_000298275.1 Orycteropus afer afer | reverse complement strand
TGGTTTGAACCCACTATCAGCTAAATAGCAAAAAGTTGCGACAGTCTGTTTCTGTAATGAGCTGTGTTGTGTGGTGCTGTTATGTGCCATTGAGTTGGACCTGACTCATAGTGACCCCTCCTTGGGTTTCCGAGGCAGTGTAATGAGCTGTGTTGTGTGGTGCTGTTATGTGCCATTGAGTGTGCGGCTGAAATGCTCCTTGGAAACGAGGATGGTCAGACTTCGTCTCACCTACTTTGGTGAGACCAGTCCCTGGAGAAGGATATCATGCTTAGTAAGGTGGAGGGTCGATGAAGGAGGGGAAGACCTTCAACAAGATGGATTGACACGGTGGCTGTGACAATGGGCTCAAGTATAGCAAGGATCTTGGAGCTGGCACAGGATTGGGCAGTGTTTCGTTCTGCTGTGCATGGGGTCGCTATGAGTTGGGAACGACTTGTCCACACCTAACAACAACAACATGTCATATTAAGCATAGGACATATTTTTCTCACCATGAGGACAAGAGACTTTAGGAAGGGCTTAGCCATTGAATAATTAGCTATAAGCTCCATCTTTCACAAGCTAAATCACATAACTATAAACAAATATTGAAAATACTTGGTGTATAAATCATTATTCTCCTAAAAGTTCTCTATCTTCTTTTAAAATTTTGTTAAGAACCATAGATTTACACAAATAATGCACGTGTTCTATGTTCGTTTGCCAATCGTGTTTCATAAGCACACTATGCTCATTTTTTTTCAGCAACGTATAAAAATATTGGTATAGCACTTATAAAAATACCTTGTGATAAACGTAGAATGCATGTGTTATTTGTGTAAAAATATAATACACACATTAAATTTTCCATTTTAATCATTTTCATATTCACAATGTGTACAACCATCATCAACGTAAGTTTCCAAAACTTTTTCATCACAAACTGTTTCATCAAACAGAGACTGAATACCTGATAAGCAATAACTCTCGATTCTTCTCTACCCCCAGTGCATTACCACAAATCTACTTTGTGTCTGTATGCATTTGTCTATTTTATATATTTCATATGAATGTTGTTATTGTTGTTATGTGCTGTCGAGTCATCTCCAACTCATAACGATCCCTCCTTGGGTTTCCCAGGCAGTGTCACTATGGTAAAAGATTGTCCAACCTTCTTTCCGAGGAGTGGCTGGTGAGTTTGAACCACCAACCTTCTGGTTAGCAGTCAAATGCCTTAGGCATTATGCCACCAGCGCTTCCTTTCATATGAATAGGATCACACAGTATCTGTCCATTGTATCTGGTTGATTTCACTTACCATAATGTTTTCAATGTTAATTCATGTCATTTTCCCATGATGAACAAAAGTATCCATTACTGATATTAGGAAAGTTTTTTCAGTCATATGTATTTCACTTATATTAAAACTTTTAGTTACAATGATTGCATTATATAATAATCTGAATATTCTTGTGGAAAAAATCAACTTAGAAAGAAAACAGAGTATCAGTTAAAACTTTAATTACAGAATAACTATAAGTTATATTATTTGGTCTGGTCTAGAATTTAAGTATGCTTCTAATTATCTAATTTATAATCTTCTTCCACATTCATCTCTTCCACTTTAATAACGGAGGATGAAGGTCAAAACTCATTCAAGAGAGAGTTTTTTAATTAGTTTGAATAGTGTGGAACTGGTTATACTGATAACTCTCAGTTCAGAAAATTTAACAGGCTTCTTCCAGGTCTTATTAACCCTAGGACTAAAATATCAGTATAACCTGCCATTTCCTCAAGTAGTTCTGACCAGTCACTAATGTAGTTAATAGTTTGATATGCAGCCCACTTATCAATAATGTGTCTGGCATGAAAGCCCGGCATTAAACTTGCTCATTCTTGGCAAGTTCAAGGCTGTTAATTTCAAGACACCACTGGTTTATACCAAGCTTCACTATGAAGCAGCTCTAGATTTGAATTAGGCAGTCTGAGTTTTTGTCTAGAACTTCCACTTGCTAAACAGTATGATTTATGACTCAGAATCTATACTTTATTTGTTTAAATCTGTCTAGTTCTAAAAAAACGGAGCCCTGATGGCACAGAGGTTATTCAGTTGTTGCTGTAAGGATGGATGGTGGTTTGAACCCACTATCAGCTAAATAGCAAAAAGTTGCGACAGTCTGTTTCTGTAATGAGCTGTGTTGTGTGGTGCTGTTATGTGCCATTGAGT
>NW_006921588.1:8342561-8350328 GCF_000298275.1 Orycteropus afer afer | reverse complement strand
GGGGGAGGCCTTCAATGAGATGGATTGACATGGTGGCTGTGATAATGGGCTCAAGTATAGCAGGGATTGTGGAGCTGGCGCGGGATCGGGCGGTGTTTCATTCTGCTGTGCATGGGGTCGCTATGAGTCGGAAACGACTCGACGGCACTTAACAACAACAACAATATGTATGTGTGTGCAATTTTTAAATTGACTTATTAAGCAGATCAGTGAATATACGTTTCACATTTCTTCAGTGTGAAAAATGATTATGAGTTAAGTTTTTCCTTTAACTTCTGAGTTGTGAATATGAATAAGATGATGATGAGGAACAAAAAAACAGGAAAGTATTTTAATCTTGCCCCAAAGTATACACACAACTTGGCACATGCAGTTGTGAGCTAAAGCCATTTTTAAATCCTTTTTTCATGAACCTGTGTTGGGGAAAAATATATTCTGCTTCCAGGAACAACTTCATGGAGCCTATTTTAAAATTAGCATCAGCTTTGTGAACATATTTACCAAGCCAAGAATCCCAAATCCCTGAGAGATTGCATTTTATTTATCAGCCTTGATATTTCTAAAGGACTTTACATTAGGCTCCAACTCAGTTTATTTAAGTGATGCCAGTAATTAAAATGTTCCAACTCAGACTGAGGTAGAACATTTACTATATGTGTGTGAGTGTGTGTGTATATGTGTGTGTGTATATATATATATATATATATATACACACACACACACACCTATACATATACATATACATATATACACATATATACATACATATATGGAGCTCTGGTAGCATAGTGCCTAAGCCATTTGACTGCTAACCAGAGAAGAGATCTGGCAATTCAAACCTACCAGCCACTCTTTAGGAGGAAGATTGGAAGATTGGGTGACCTACTTCTGTAGTGATACCATCTCAGAAACCCAAGGAGGGGTCCTGATAAGTTGGATTCAACTCAATGGCAGTGAGTTTGGTTTGTGTGTGTGTGTGTATAATGTTGTCGTTATGTGCTGTTGAGTTGGACCCAAATCATAGCAACCCCTCCTTGGGTTTCCGAGGCAGTATCACTAAGGAAGTAGATTGCCCCATCTTCCTTCCGAGGAGTGGCTGGTGTGTTTGAACCATCAGCCTTCTGGTTGGCAGTCAAATGCCTTAAGTAGATTGCCCAACCTTCCTTCTGAGGAGTGGCTGGGGGATTTGAACTGCCAGCCTTCTGGTTAGCAGTCAAATGCCTTAGCTACTATACCACCAGAGCTCTCTCTGTCTCTCTCTCTCTACACACACACACACACACACACACACACACACACGGATAAACAGGGCTGATGGGACAGTGGCAGGATCCAGGTAAGGGGAGGGAGACAGACAGCCTCCACCTCAAGATTAGAAGGAGGGGAAGCCAGGTGGAGAGGTTTTGAATAGCTAAGGGAGACAAACTTATCTGTCAGTTTGTTGTACTGTGGTGGCTTGCGTGTTGCTGTGAGGTTGGAGGCTGTGCCATCATTGTTTCAAACACCAGCAGGGTTGCACATGGTGCACAGGTTGCAATGCAGTTTCCAGACTGAGACAGACTTGGGAGAAGGAAAGGCCATCCATTTCTCAAAGAATTGGCCAGGAAAAACCTTATGAATAGCAGAGAAACACTGTCTGATACATTACTGGCCAATTTTATGAATAGCCTGGAAATATTGTCCGATACAGTGCTGGAAGACAAGCCCCTTAGGTTGGAAGGCACTCAAAATACAACTGGGAAAGAGCCACCTCATCAGAGTAGAACGAACCTTTTGCTTTCAATTTTCCAAGCAGAAGCTTTTTGAAATCTTTCAAGTTAGAACATGCATAAGAGAACTCATGAATCAAGGTACCAAAAATTAGGTATTCATCTGGATATTTCATAATTATGTATATTTTTTTAAAAAACCATTTATTTATTTTTTGGTGACTAAAGCCACCTCTTTTCTGCCAGTAAAAGGTCTTTGTGAAGAATACTAGAACAGGAAGGATAACCTTACAGTCACCTTTAGCATTCTCAAATTTGATTACTAACCATGCAAAATATAGTCTGCTTATTACTCAAGGTCACTTGCATTCTTCAGTGTGGTATGTGTCCTTATTAAATCTTTTATATTGCAATTACTTCAACAAGCTAAAGTAAGCTTTATTTCTAGTCAGAAAAACAAATACATGAATTCATTACCATTTATTTTAGAGTCATTCTGGTTATATATAAGGTAATTAGATGTACCCTGGTTTTAAATAATTTAAAATAAATTACAGAGAGTGGACTGGGGAGTCTCAGGAGCTAGCGGGGAGAAAAGGAATAGAAAACATAGAACCAACAACATACAAAGAGGGAAAGTATATTACAAATGTTCACTACACGATCAAGCATAATTATCAGGAGGCAGATTAAGGATGTTCACTCTATTACATCTTATCACGTGTACTCATATTTCACAATTGTTGCAGCATCATAAATTCAGGAAAATAAACAAAAGGTATATAGAAGGGAGAAAGTAGAGAATTTTATCATCTTTATCCATAGATGATATGACAATATATTGAAAATCTTATGGAATCTAGAAGTACAAAAATCCTAAAACTAAAACCTAAAAAAGCAAAGTCTCAGTATAGAAATTCAATATCCACTGCATTTCCATATGGCAGCAATGGAAAATTGATACTGAAAATAAAATATAATATTTACACTAGAAAAAATGGATATAAGAAAATACATGTAAAATCCACATAGTGAAACTGGAAGATACTGCAGTAAACATTTTTCTTAAAATACATAAATGAATAAATATTCTATGTTCCTGAATTGAAAAATTCAATATTGCAATCCCAATCAAAGCATATCAAGATCTATTTTGAAATGAGCAAAGTGATTCTAAATTTTATATTCAAAATTCTTAGAATAGCTACAAAAACGCAAATGCAACCACTGCTGTGGAGTCAGATCTGACTCATTGCGACCCTTCCTTGGGTTTCTGAGGCAGTATCACTTCAGAAGTAGATTGGCCAACCTTCCTTCTGAAGAGTGGCTGGTGGGTTTGAACCTCCAGCCTTTCGGTTAGCAGTCAAATGCCTTAGGCATTATGCCACCATTATGCTCCTAGAATAGCTACAACCATCTTGAAAAAGCAGAAAATAGTTGGAGGAATGATGCTATTTGATTTTAAGACATACTCAAAAGTTATGGTAGCATAGTGCCTAAGGCACTTGACTGCTAACCAGAAGGCTGGCAGTTCAAACCCACCAGCCACTCTTCGGAAGGAAGGTTGGGCAATCTACTTCTGTAGTGATACTGCCTCGGCAATCCAAGGAGGGGTCACTATGAGTCGGGTCTGACTCAACAGCACATAACAACAACAAAAACATTATGTGAGGATAAACAAATATACCAGTGGAATAGAAATGAGAGTCCAGAAATAGAATCTCTAATATATGGTCAATTCATATCCAACAAAGATGTCAAAATAGTTCAATGGGAAAAATTCAATGAGAAAACTCAATGAGAAATGGTGCTGGACACATAAGATATCACATCACTAAAAAATAATCCTGGACCTCCTATCTCACCCCACACACAGAGTAACATTTTGAGCTGTATCAGAGATCTAAACTTAAATATAAAACTATAAATTTTTTTGATGAAAATATGAATAATGGTGAAATACTGTCAGATATAGTACCAAAAAACCTTATGAAGTAGTGAAATATGTTATCTATGTTTATAAAGTGCCAGATGAGTCCTTCAGGTTGGAAGGCACCCAATATATGACTGGGGAAGAGCTCCTTCTCAAAATACAGTGTACCTTAATGGCATGGATGGAGTAAAGCTTTGGGGACCTTTGTTTGCTGATGTGCCACACTGAACATGAGAAGAAACAGCTGCAAACATCCGTTAATAATCAGAAAGTAGAATGCATAAAATATGAAGCTAGGAAAATTGGAAGTTATCAAAAATGAAATATACCCATAAAGATTGATATCCTAGGAATAGTGAACTGAAGAGGACTGGTATTGTAGTAGGGAAACAAGGTCCTTACCCCCTGTCATGATGAGCCAATGGTCACAACAGGTTGGAGAGGGAAAGCAAAATGTTTATTGAGTATTGAAACCCAGGGAGACAGTGAAAATCACTTCTCTAAAATGTCTGTCTCCCAGAGCTGGGAAATGGCTAGTGTTTTAAAAGGGAATTGGCCAGAGGGATAGGAGGGTTTGAGGAATGCTGATTATGTTTCCTTCTGGTTCTCAAGATGAGTGGTTTCTGCCTTGTGACTTCTCTGCTCTTCTGGTCAGTGATAAAAAGCCATGTTTGGTCAGGAGAAGCTTCTTTCAAGTTCCTCACACCTGCCTAGAAAGATTAACTCTACAAGGAGGGGGGAGTGTGGGAGTGGGCAGCCTCAGACTTCTGGATCCGCCAGAGATACCTCTGTCTCTGCTTTATCTTGGTTGCTGCAAATCTTGGTGTCTCCTTTCTCAGGGTTATCATGCTATAGGCTACAGTTCTCAGCTGAAACCAGTTATGGGAGAAGGTTATGTTTAAGAGAATACATAGCTCAAAATATCCAATCTAAAAAACTCAGCATCCCTATGAACGCTGGCTGTTCTATTTGCTTGAAAGAAAGTGAAAGGGAGGGAAAAATAACAAGTTATTCACTATAATTAATGTCCACTTTAATCACTCCTGCCAGCCTGTGAAAGTTCTATAATTTTCAGTGAAGGGCCCCTTCAGCCTTCCATCTGAGCCTTCAACAGTGCTGGCCATTATAAATCAGATAATTATATGGTTTCCTATGCCAGGAATAATGAATTGAAGAGGAATGACATTGTATTCATCATAAAAAAAAATTTGCAAGATCTATCCTGAAATACAGTACTGTCAGTGATAGGATAATATCCAGTGATAAACCTACAAGGAAGAACAATTAATACAACCATTATTCAAATTTATGCCCCAGTCAGTAATGCCAAAGATGAAGAAATTAAAGGTTTTTATCAATTTCTGTAGTTTAAAGTTGATTAAACATGCAACCAAGATGAATTCATAATTATTGGAGATTATAATGGGAAAGCTGAAAATAAAAAAGCATCAGTAGTTGGAAAGATATGGCCTTAGTAAGAGAAATAACACCAGAGATGTCATGATAGAATTTTGAAAAACCAATGACTCATGCATTGCAAATACTTTTTTAAAACAGCATAAATGGCAACTGTACACATGTACCTAGGCAGATGGAATACACAGGAATCAAGTCCACTACTTCTGTGGAAAGCAACAATGGAGAAGCTCAATATAATCAGTCAGAACAAGGCCAGTGGCCAATTGTGGGACATACCATCAGTTGCTCATGTGCAAGTTAAAAGTGAAGCTGAGCAAAATTAAAACAAGTCCACAAAAGCCAAAATGTTACCTTGAATATATCCTAATTTAGTTTAGACATCAACCAAATAATAGATTTGACACATTGAATACAATGACCAAAGATCAGAAGAATTGTGAGATGACATCAAGGATATCATATATAAAGAAAGCAAAAGTTCATTAAAAAGAAAAGACAAAAATGGATGTCAGAAGAGACTCTGAAATTTGCTCTGGAACAGAGAGTAGTCAAAGTGCAAGAAATAATGAAGTAAAAGAGCTGAACAGAAGATTGCAAAGGGCAGTTCAAGAAGACAAAGTAAAATACTAATGAAATGCAGAGACATGGAGTTAGAAAATTAAAGGGAAAGAATGTGCTTGGCATTTGTCAAGGTGAAAGAACTGAAGAAAAAATTCAAACTTCCAGTTGCAATATTGAAGAGTTCTATGGAGAAAATATTGAATGATGCAGAAAGGATCAAAAGAAGATAGAAGGAATATGAAGAGTCACTGTACCAAAAAGAATTGGTCCACATTCAACCATTTCAGATGGTAGCATGTTATCAAGAACCAATAGCACTGAAGGACGAAGTCCAAACTGCATTGAAGGAATTGATGAAAAACAAGGCTGTCGGAATACAGAATACCCAGTGAGATGTTTCAACAAACTGATGCAGCACTGAAGGTGCTCACTTGTTTATGCCAAGAAATCTGGAAGACAACTACCTGGCTAACTGACTGAATAGATGCCCATTTCAAGGAAAGATAATCCAACAGATTGCAGGAATTATCAAACAATATCATTACTAAGTAATGACACATAAGTAAGTTTTTGCTGAAAATAATTTTTAAAATGGTTGCAACAGTCCATTGACAGGCAACTGCCGGAAAGTGGAGCTGGATTCAGAAGAGGATGTGAAACAATGGATATCATTGCTGATGTCTTGGCAGAAAGCAGAGAATACCAGAAAGGTGTTTACCTGTGTTTTATTAACTATGCAAAAGCATTCAACTGTGTGGATGAACAAAACAAAAAAACAAACAAACAAAAACAACAACAACTGTAGGTAACATTACAAGGAATGGTAATTCCAGAACACTTAATTTTGCTCATGAGGGACCTGTACATAGAGCAAGAGGCGTTCAAAAATAACAAAGGTCATGGTTTAAAATCAGGAAATGTATGCTTCAAGGTTGTATCCTTTCACCATACTTATTCCATCTATATGCTGAGCAAATAATCTGAAAATCTGTATTATATGAAGAAGAACATGGCATCAGGATTGAAGGAAGACTCATTAACAACCTGCAATATGCAGATGACACAACTTTACTTTCTGAAATTGAAGAAGATTTGAAGCACTTACTGAAGATGATCAAAGATGACAATTTTGTGTATGGATTGCATTTCAACATAAAGAAAACAAAAATCTTCACAATTGGACCAATAAGCAACATCACAATAAATGGAGAAAATATTGTATTTCATTTTACTTAGATCCACAATCAATGTCCATGGAAGCAGCAGGCAAGAAGTCAAAGAATGTATTTCATTGGAAAAATTTGCTGCAAAAGACCACTTTTAAAGGGTTAAAGATTAAAGATGAAATGTTCAAGAATAAGGCTCCTGCCCCGAGCCAGGGTATTTTCAATGACCTCATATGTATGTGAAATGGACAATGAATAAGGACTACCAAAGAAGAACTGATGGACTTGAATTACTGTATTGACAAAGAATATTGAATGTACCATGGACTGCTACAAGAACAAATGAATCTATTTGTCTTGGAGCAGCCACAGTTGGAATACTTCTTAGAAGTGAGATTGGCCAGATTTTGTCCCTCATGCTTTAGTCATGTTATCAGAAGGGACCAGTCTCTTCAGAGGGATATCATTGTTGGTAAAATAGATGGTCAGCAAAAAAGAAGACCCTCAATGAGATGGATTGACAGTGGCTGTGACGATGGACTTTAAGCTTGGCAACAATTGTGAGGATGGTGCAGGACCAGTTGTACACAGAGTTGTATTGAGTTGGAACTGATTCAACAGCACCTAACAACAATAATATCTTTGTGATCCTGAATCAGCAAAAGTATCTTAGGAAGGAATGGAATACTCTAAGCATATTAAAAATTTGTAAGTTACACTTCATGAAATTAAAACTTCATCAGAAAACGGTCTTAAGAATGTGAAGGCATAGACTGGGAGAAAATATTATATACATATATACATGTGTGTATGTGTGTGTGTGTGTATATGTTGTTGCTGTTGTTAAGTGCCGTCGAGTCATTTCCGACTCATAGCGACCCCATGCACAGCAGAACGAAAAACTGCCCGATCCCGCACCAGCCCCACAATCCCTGCTATACTTGAGCCCATCATCGCAGCCACCGTGTCAATCCATCTC
>NW_006921588.1:8332275-8339628 GCF_000298275.1 Orycteropus afer afer | reverse complement strand
GGCTGATTGCCCTTCTCTTTGGCTTCCTGGGTTTTACCCCTTTCTCCTGCTCTTCCAGCCTGCTACTCTGTGCTACGCTCGTTCTTACCTTGCTCCCGGAGACCCAGTCCCTCTCAGGAGGGTAACAAGGGAAATTGTTCAGTGCAGATCAGTGAGTAAGTGTATATATTGATATACACTTATATTTGTCAAAGTATTTGTATCTAAAATATACAGTGGATTCTTTTTTTGTTTGTTTGTTTGTTTTTGCAGTGTTCCCTTCCCTTCCCTCCCATCCCTGGTAACCAACAATGAAAGTTTCCTTCTAATATAAATCTTTCCTTGACTTTTCACAATGATGAACTAATACAAAAATCTAAAAGAAATAGACAGATTTCTAGAAACATACTACTCATCTAAACTAATACAGACTGAGGTGGAAAAGTTGAACAAAAGAAGAAATTGAACAAGTTATAAAAAAATTTACCAACCACAAAAAAGCTTTTTTTAGGTGTCTGTTCAACTTTTCCACCTCAGTTTGTGTTATTTAGGTAAGTAGTGTGTTTCTAGAAATCTCTCCATTTCTTCTAAATTTTCAAATTTGTTGGAGTATAGCTCTTCATAGTATCCTGATATTATCCTTTTAATTTCTGTAGGTTCTGTTTTGACATTGCCCAATTCATTTCTTATTCGTGTTATTTGCATTTTCTCCCTCTTTTCCTTTGTAAAAAATTGCCAGTGATTTGCCAATTTTATAAATCGTTTCAAAAAATCAACTTCCAGTCTTGTTGATTTTTTTTCTGTTGTCTTTCTAAAATATGCACTGGATTCTTATAACTCAAAAATAAAATATAAACCACTGAATGCCAACAAGTACAGGAAATGACACTTAATATTAGTCATCAATGAAATGAAAAACCACTATATATCTAGCATAATAGTTACATTTTACAATTTCTAAATGATGACATATATATATGAGGAGGGGAACTCTCATATTTCTGGTGGATGTGTAAAATGTCACAAACACTTTCAAAAATAGTTTGTCAGTTTCTTGTAAAGTTATATGTAGATTTCCTTTGTGACTCAGGAATTCCTCTTCAAGTGCAGAACAGATCTTTCTGTTCAGTCAGGACTCTGTGAGGTGTATGATATAGAGACTGGGGCAAAAGTAGTGAGGGCATTTAAAAGATAGTATTTGCAATACTGAACTATGGAATGAAAGCTGGAAAAAATATGTTAGTGTAGTATGCAGTGATTGATTTTGTGAGCGTTATAGTCAAAGAACTAAGAAGTGAATTAATTGCTGGAATAATAGTCTTACAGTAGATAAATCAGAAAATACAAGTGGTCGAGGTCAGAGCACAGAATACTTGTAGTCAAGATTATGAAGGTAAAGGAAATATTGGAGACAATAAAGTCAGGTTTGGCTAAGAACCTGGGTGATGAGGTGGGACAAAATAAAGTATCATGGAATGGGAGGACACCAGGGAATCATGTAGCCAAAGTATTGAATATTAAATCACTATGTTAAAATCACTATGCATAAAGTTATTATATTGAAGAGGAAAGAAAATGAATGAGCTCTGTGCTGAAATCATTCAGTAATAAAAGAAGACCAGTAGGAGGTCAAAAATTGTTATAAAAAAGGGTAATGAACGGTAAAGTAACTGCATGAAGTTTAAAAGAACTGGGTTTTCTTAAGCAGAAAAGAAGATAACTTTTAGTGTAGATAGAATGTGCCTTATTTTGAAACCAAAAATGATGTATGGATTAAGAAGAAAGAGAGAATCTCTACAGAGCTGAATGATGACAACACAATGTAAGCTGAAATGGGAACTAAGACTTCAGCCTTACTAGTGTGAGGGGTGGGACCACCAAAAGTGAATGGAAAAGCTTAAAGTTTAAATATTGAAGTTTTCTTTAACTCAAAAATAGCTTATTTTAATTAGCAAAGTGTGCTTGCATTTTTTTTTTTTTTTTTTAGTTATGTGAGATCAAATTGACAATGGCAACTTGAAAGGTGGGATGGGAAGCTTAGAGTTTAAGATAACGGTTGTGGAATAAAGTGGAAAAAGGTCGCAAGAATGGTAGCACAACTTGAAGAAATGGAACCAACGTTGCCGAATTCTACCTGTAGAAAGTGTTGAAATGGTTTAGGTTTGGTTGTGCATACTTTCAGCAAAATTAAATCATTCAAGACAAAAAGGTGAATAGGACAAAAATAAAATTGAAGAAGTCTTGTTCTCTGGGTTACACAGATGTTCATGAAAAGACAGTCCAAGGTCTAAGTTGTATTTAAAATTCTTAACAAATATAAATGTGGAAAAGATAAAATGTAAATTAATTTTGGAAACTAATATTAATAAACATTTAAGTGAATATCTCTGTGGAATAAATTTTAATTTTTCATAGTCATAGTTCAGTCTTACTTTTGAATTCAAAACTATGAAAGCTGCAGTGTATTTTGTAAAAAGAAATTTTACTATTGCTGGAAGATGAAAAAATAACCACAAGAGACTACCAAAGTAGGCAATAAATAAAAACTTGTTAAATTTGATATCTAAAGAAGAATTAAAGAGACATTCCTCCTTAGAATTAAGTAAAATTATGTGACATCTTCATTTTGCTATGACTTTAATTGTTATTAAGATTTACAAACTCATCTCATTTTAAAAAGGAGCAATGAAAGGGATCAACTTTCAGCCAAACAATAGACAGGTCTATAAAGTGAATAATGATACCAGGAATGTACTTCTCAGTACAATCAACCAAAAGAGACCAATGGAAACTGGGAAACCAGGGAGGAAATGGGAAGAATGCTGTTACATTGGGGGAATAGTAACTAAAGTCACCAAACAAAATATATATAAATTGTTGAATGGAAGACTAAATTGCATTGAAAACAAAAATTTATATATATATATATATATATATATATATATATACCTGCTTACAGATATACATGGTAGGAAGGAAGGAAAAGAATGTATCGGAAAAAGTAATGATCTTAGTATTGTTTGTGGTAACATTCAACAAAGCTTTAATATTCACATTGCTGTCAGAACACCTTGAAATAATACATTAGCTCTATATATCCATTTGCACTCCCACCCCAGAAATAACTATAATTCTTAAGTTATCATGTGTAATTCTGTGCATGTTTTTTCTAATTTAAAACTCAATTCCACCTCTCTACACACTTTCCCCACAAATACATGATTGTGACTGTGTTTACAAATACATATATAATATCATACTTTGTAATTTTTGCAACTTGCATTTTTAATTAACATTAAAGTTTTAAGATCTGTTCATTTTGCTACCCAAAGATCTAATTCATTAACTTTCAATGTTTAGAGTATTTACCTCATAAAGAAGCTACAATTTTTCCATTCTCCTACTATGGGCGTTTGAGTGTTTCCACATTTTCACCATCACAGACTGCGATGATGTCCATCCTGGTACGTATTGTTTTGTGCACATGACTGGGCTTGTTTAGGTGACTCATCTATTAGTGGAACTCCAGATTGTGTGCATATTCAACTTTACCAGTTTTACCAGCAATTACACAATTGCTCTTCAAAATATTTCTAATAATTAACGCTTTCACCAGCAAGACATTCCAGGCTCCAACTTCAAAGAGTGAAATTCTTCATGTTTAATTGACTACCAGTTGCTGCCAACTCAATTATTATAGTTTTATCTCTCACTCTTAATAGGCATGAAATTTGCTTTTTTGGGGGGTAAGAAGTTCTATAGTACCAATGAAGTAATCTTAGATTGGATTAATATTCATATTTCATGGTTATATTGTATTTTTTAAAATTTGAACAATAATTATATTTCCTATTAAATCTGATATTCTAGTAATTATTGCTACAAATATTATCCCTTTTTCTCCACTTCTAGAACTATTTTCAGTCTATTTTCCATGTCTCTCAGGCTTCTCATTATTTAAATTTCCTTAGATCTACCATCCACTTCATTAACATTCTCTATCTGACCTGAGTTTAAGCTATAGGTTAAAATTCTATTGCAATGAATTAGTTATTCTCAATTTCTAGACTTTTATTTTTTTAATTTGTATTTTTGATAATTTATTCTTTTCTTATGATTTTCATTTTTCATATTTAATGATTTAAAACTATTATTTCATATTCTCTATAAGATCATCCTATTTTATGAAAGTCTATGGTTTTAAATTTCCTGTTTTTTGCTGATTCAAATGGTGGAACTTAACTCCTATATTTTACAGTTTGAGAGATTGTGAGTTCATCAAATTCTATTTGGCTATATATTAGCTTGTTTCCTTTAAGAGTTATGTCTGTCAAAAGGCCTAGTTTATCATAGTCACTTTTATGAATATCTATCAATTTCTGATTTTGGAAACCACATAAATAGTATAGATTCTGATCTCAAGTCCACTAGAGAGATCCTTTTCCCAGGCAGTCATAGAAGAGCATCTATGTCATTTTTCCATGCCAGGGGGATCCTGGTCTCTTAAGACCTCAGCATTTATAATCCTTAAAATTCCTGCATTTAAATGAGGGTCTCAGTCCAGTTTTTACCTTGGATGGACTCAAAGATCCTGAACTCTCATGAGTGTAAAATTCCAACCTCATGAACTGTGAAGCAAGATAAGTCACTAAATATGCTCATATGTACCTATTCCTCTACACACACACACTCACAGATATACACATAGATGTATCCCTAGGGCAACTAGAGTTTCACCTTCTATCAATGTTTACAGTGTTCTCTTTCTGACATCTGGGTATGCCATTTTCTTTCTTACGAGTAAGAGCTGATATATTTCAGGCAGTATTTCTAGAAGTTTTAGCAGAATGGTTTCTAGGTTATTTGGTCCAATTAGTTTTTCTATATTGTTGTTGTTTGTTGTTATGTGCCATTGAATCATCAAGTACATATAAAGTAGTATAAACTTTCATACTGCTTTATCACTTCATCAAAAGTTTTTAGTCCTATTAATGAATATTAAGTGCAAACAAGCTACTACAATCTTAGGTATAAGGATTCTTCAAAGTTTTTTTTTTTTTTTTTTCTGATATTTGCATAAGTTCTACTTTCTTCACTCTGCTTACCAATAGAGATTCTACCTCTCAGTTTTTATGTGTGATGTCATTTTATTCTCTTATTCACAAAAAAAGTTTTGATATTGATGTTGGTCCACTACTCATCTGCCAGTTTGCTATGTTATGGTGCTTGCTTGTTGCTGTGATGCTGGAAGCAATGCCACCAGTATTTAAAATAAAGCAGGGCCATGATGAAGAGCAGGTTTCAGGGGAGCTTCCAAACTAAGGAAGACTAGGAAGAAGGGTGTGGCCAGGTCTACTTCTGAAAAACTTGTCACTGAAAGCCTTAGGAATAAGAGGAAAACAGTGTCTAATATAGTGCTGAAAGATGAGCACCTCAGGTTGTGAGGCACTCAAAATACAAACTGCCTCCTCTTTTAAGCAGAGTTGACCTTAATGATGTGGATACAATACAGGTTTCTGGACATCCATTTGCTGTTGCAACATGACTCAAATGAAAGGAAATAGCTACAAACATTCATTAATAACTGGAACATAGAATGCATGAAATATTAATCTAGGAAAAGTGGAAACTGTCAAAAATGAAATGGAACAAATAAATATTGAAATACTATGCATTAGTGAGCTGAAACAGACAGCATCTTTGACATTTTTAATCAGCCAATCATATGGCCTATTATGCTGGAAATGACAAATTAAAGAGGAATGGTATTGCATTCATTGTCAAAAAGAACTACAAGATCTATACTGAAGTTCAATGCTATCAGTGATAGGATAATATCCATATATCTACAAGGAAGATCAGTTAATAGTACTATTCAAATTTACACACCAACCAGTAGAACCAAAGATGAAGAAATTGAATATTTATCAACTTCTGCAGTCTTAGATTAATCAAATATGCAATAAAGATGTACTGATAATTGGAATGCAAAAGTTGGAAACAAAACTGAAGGATCAGTAGTTGGAAAATATGGTCTTAGTGGTAGAAATGACACTGGAGGTCTCATGATAGACTTTGCAAGGCAAAAGACTTATTCATTGCAAAAAATATTTCTTCAAAAGCATAAATGGCAACTATACCCATGGACTTGACAGATGGAATACACAGGAATCAAATCAACTACATCAGTGGGAAAAGACCATGGAGAAGCTCAATATAATAAGTCATAACAAGGCCAGGGACCAACTGTGGAACAGACCATCAGTTATTCATGTGCAAGCTTACACTGAACTGAAGAAAATTAAAACAAATCCATGAAAGTAAAATACAATTTTCAGTATGCACAAACTGAATTTAGAGACCATCTGAAGAATAGATTTGATATATTGTGCATCAATGACCAGAGGAGTTGTAGGATGACATCATACATGAAGAAAGAAAGAGGTCATTAAAAGTACAGAAAAGGAAGAAAAGACAAAATGAATGTCAGAAGACACACTGAAACTTGCTCTTGAACAGAGAGTAGATAAAGCAAAAATAATTGATAAAGTGAAAGAGCTAAACAGAAACTTTCAAAGGGCAGCTGAAGAAGACAAAAAAAGTATTATAATGAAATGTGCAAAGATCTGGAGTTAGAAAATTAAAGGGGAAGAACATGCTTGGCATTTCTCAAGCTGAAAGAACAAAAGAAAAAAATTCAAGCCTCGTGTTGTAATATTGATACTATGTGGAAAATATTGAGCAATGTAGAAAGCATCAAAGTAAATGGAAGAGATACATAGAGTCACTGTACCAAAAGGAATTGGTTGACTTTCAAGTATTTCAGGAGGTAGCATATGACCAAGAACTGATAGCATTGGAAGAAGTACAAGCTGCACTGAAGGAATTGGCAAACAACAAGGCTCCAGGTATTGATGGAATATCCAGTGAGATGATTCAACAAATGGATGCAATGCTGGAAACACTCCTTTAAACCAGGAAATCTGGAAGACAATTACCTGGCCAGGCAAATAGAAGAGACCCATATTTGTGTCCATTCAAAAGAAAGATGATCCAACAGAATGTGGGCATTATCAAACAATCCCACACAAGTAAAATTTTGCTGAAAATAATTCAAAATTATTTGCAGCAGTATATTGATGGGAACTGCCAGGAATTCAAGCTAAATTAGAAGACATGGAATGAGGGATGTCATTGCTGATCTCAAACAGATCTTGGCCAAAAGCTAAGAATATCAGAAAGATGTTTACCTGATCTTATTGATTATACAAAGGTGTGATAGTTGAAGATGTGTCAACTTGGCTGGACTCCAGTTGTGAGTGGTGGTTCCCATGATGGATCACATGACTGAGTTCTAAGCGGCCGGTCTGCCTA
>NW_006921588.1:8305077-8326020 GCF_000298275.1 Orycteropus afer afer | reverse complement strand
GTGCGTGCGAAAGCCAGACGGCTCTGGGCCCCATCCCCCACCAGAGACGAACTTTTCAGCTTGAACTTGTCGGCTTCTACACGCTTGTGAGCCATTTATCTAAGATAAATTTCTCTCTCTCTCTCTTTCTCTCTCTATAAATAAATAAATAAATAAATAAATAAATAAATAAATATATATATATATATATATATATATATATACTTTGCTGGTTTTTGTGTTTCTCTAGAGAACCCAATCCAACACAAAAGGCATTGAATTATGTTTCATAACACATTATTGGTAACATTGCAAAGATATGGATTCCAGCACATTTAACTGTCCTCATGTGAATCTGTACTTAGAACAAGAGGCAGACATTCAAACAGAGCAAAAATATATTGCATGGTTTAAAGTCAAGAAAGGTGTTCATTAGGGTTGTATTCTTTCACCATACTTATTCAATCTGTATGCTTAGCAAATAATCTGAGAAGCTATATGAGGAAGAGCATGACATCAGGTTTGGAAGAAGACTGATTAATGATATGCAGATGACACAACCTTGCTTTCTGAAACTGAAGAAGACTTGCAGCACTTACTTATGAAGATCAAAGGCTACAGTCTTCAGTGTGGATTGCACCTGAACATAAAATCCTCACAATAGGACCAATAAGCAGTGTTGTGATAAATGAAGGGAAGGCTGAAGTTGTCAAGGAGTTCATTTTACTTGGATCCATAATGAACACCAATGGAAGCAGCAGTCAAGTAATCAAACAACACATTGCATTGGGCAAATCTGCTGCAATAGACATCTTTGAAGTTTCAAAGAGCAAAGATGTCACTTGAATACTAAGATGAGCATGACTCCCCCTGCCCCCAAAATAACCTGTCTTTGAATTGATTTTGACTCATAGTGACCTTACAGGACAGAGTAGAACTGCCCTAGAGGATTCCCAAGGCTGTAACCTTTAGGAAATCTGACTGCCTCATCTTTCTCCCACAGCAGCTGGTGGGTTTGAATCAATGACATTTTGGTGAGCAGCAGAGTGCTTTAACCACTAAACCACCAGAGCTCTTTGCACCTGACCTAAACTGTGGTATTTTCAATTACTTTATGTGCATGTGAGAGCTGGAAATGAATAAACAAGACTACAGAAGAATTGATATATTTGTGTTGAGGTGTTGGTGAACACTGAATGTGCAATGGACTGCTAGAACAAAGAACAAATCTGTCTCTTAGGACGTACAGTCAGAATGCTCCTTAGAAGTATGTCTTCTCATTACTTTGATCATGTTGCCAGAAAGGACCAGTTCCTGGAGATAGATCTTCCTGGTAAAATTGAGGGTCAGAGGAAAATTGGAAGACTGTCAACAAGGTAGATTGACACAGTGGCTATGACAATGGACTCAGGCATTGAAACGATTGTGAGTAGGGCCTGGGACAGGGAAGTGTTTTGTTCTGTTGTACATAGGGTTGCTTTGAGTTGAAACTGACTCAATGTCTCCTTGCAAAAACAACATTATTATTGGTTGATGTGTCCTAAAGCCAATTTAGTGAGATGTATGAAAATCAAACTAGTGAAATATTTGTTATTGTGAATTGTGAAATGATGCCTCTGATAGTTAAGGTTGTGTGTCATCTTGGCTGGACAATGATTCTCAGTGCTGTAAGCAATTGTGATGTAGTTATCCCCCATGATGAGATCTGATGTAATGTAAACACTTCCATGATGAGATGTTCTATGAACAGCTAACCAGTTGAAAGGGAGTTTCCTCAGGGATGTGATCTCTTTCATATATGTGCACACACACACATATAGGTACACACACACACATATGCACACATATGAAGCAGATCATATATATATGTGTGTCCTGGGAAAATTCTCTGGTTTTCTGTTGGATCTTGATCTTGCATCTAGCTTATCACCATCCAGTTCCTGGATTTGAAAGAGTGGCCTGATTGAAGATCTTGGGATTATTGTCTTCACAGCCTGTGAGCCAATAATTCACCATGTTACCTGTTGATTTGGGAATTTGTTATCTTGTGAAGTCAGCAGCCTGCTGTACTGCTTGCTGATCTTGGGTTTGTCAGCCGCTGTAGCTGTGTGAGTGACGTGAAGCCTCCAGCTTGATGTTTGACCCATGAGCTTAGATTGTCCTACAGCTGCATGAGTGAACAGGAGACTCCAGATTGATGTTTGATCTAAGAACTTGAGACTTGCCAGCCTCTATGACTATGTGAGCCATTTCCCTAAGATAAATCTCTCTCTCTTTCTCTCTCCCTCCCTCTCTCTCTATATATATTTTCATTTGTTTTGCTTCTCTAGAAAACCCAGCCTAAGACAATGCCTTTTCATTAATGTTAATTAAAATATCTGCAAGAAATTGTGTAAATTTTTATTGGAAATATGGAGAGCAGCATAAAGTTATGCTGGATCTATTTGGTTGGCTGTTGATAAAACTGGTGCTTCTTTTAGAGTTGTGATGCAGATGTCATGTTCCTGTCCACATCTTTCCTTAATAAACTCAATTCTGACTTTTCCTCCCTTCATTTAAAGATTGTGAGGAGGCCATGGGTCTGCGAAGTGTTTTTTTTTTTTTTCTCTTGTACATGGTGTTGCTTTGAGTTGCAACTGGCTCAATGCCTCCTTACAAAAACAATTATATTTTGCTTTTACTTAGATTTTGTTTATATTTAATGATTTATATACTCTATATGTGCTCATTTGTTGTCATCCTGGTCTATTTCCATATGCTTTCCATAAGTATTCCCCTTTTTGGTTAGGAATTTCTAAAAATAAAACAATTGCTATTTTGTGGCATATCTCGATTTTATGAACTATTACTTCAAGCAATGAATTACAGAATTAAATTTTCTAAGTCACAGTAGGTATACTGGTGTCACAAAGTAGATCAATTAGTGACAATTAAACAACCAGTAGGGTTTGCTCTATGTGATTCCAAGGAGGAAACTTTCAGGAAAGTCAATAACAGGGATAGAATTTTGATAAACAGATGTATTTTTCCATGCTTAGTGATGCATTCACTTACATTAAACTGTGTTTACACACACACACACACACAAGGAGCTCTGGTGGTGTAGTGCCTAAGCCATTTAACTGCTAAACAGTAGGTTGGCAGTTCAAACCCACCAACCACTCCTCAGAAGGAAGATTGGGCAATCTACTTCCATAGTAATGTTGTTGTTGTGTGCCGTTGAGTCAGACCCGACTCATAGCGACCCCTCCTTGGTTTGCTGAGGCATTATCACTATGGAAGTAGATTTCTTAGCCTTCCTTCCGAGGAGTGGCTGGTGGGTTTGAACCTCCAGCCTTCTGGTTAGCAGTCAAGTGCCTTAGGCACTATGCTACCAGAGCTCTTTCCATAGTAATACTACCTCAGAAACCGAAGGATGGGTTGCTATGAGTATAATTGACTCGATGGCAGTGAGTTTGTTTTTTTGGTGTAGTGAGATTGCTGGATCAAATTATATTTCTATTTCCAACATTTTAAGAAAGTACCATATCATTTTCCATAGTGGTTATATCATTTTATAGTCCCAACAAAGTGTATGAGAGTTTTCAATCTCTCCACACCTTGACCAGCATATGTTGTTTTATGTCTTGTTGAGCTTGACTATTATTGTTGGGGTGAGATGATATCTCATTATTGTTTTTATTTGCATCTCGCCAATGGGAGCTCTGGTGGTATAGTGCCTAAAGCATTTGACTGCTAACCAGAAGGCTGAGAGTTCCAATCCACGAGCTACTCCCCCCAGCTACTCCTCGGAAGGAAATCTGGGCAATCTACTTCTGTAGAGATACAACCTCAGAAACCTGAGGAGAGGTCTCTAAGAGGTGGAATCAACTCGATGGCAGTGGGTTTTTTTTTTTTTTTTTTTTAATGGCTAATTAGTGATTTGTCTGTCAGTTTGTTGTACTATGGTGGCTTGCCTGTTGCTATGAGGCTGGAGGTTATGCCACCAGTATTTCAAATATCTGCAGGGTCACCCACGATGGTTTTAGCAGAACTTCCAGACTAATACAGATTTTGAAGAGGGAAGGGGCCATGTACTTATCAGATAATTGGCCAGTGAAAACCTTATGAATAACAGAAAAAGCACTATCCAATATGTTACTGGAAAACTTTATGAATAGCCCTGAAACATGGTCTGATATAGTGCCAGAAGATATGCCCCTTAGGTCAGAAAGCACTCAAAATGTGACTGAGGAAGATCTGCCCCTTAAAGTAGAGTTGACCTTAATGATATGGATGAAGAAAACATTTTGGGACATTCATTTGCTGATGGGGCATGACTCCAAATGTGTGCAGGGGAATAGCTGCAAACATCCACTAATAATTGGAGTGTGGAATGTTCAAAGTATGATTGTAGGAAAATTAGAAGTTGTCAAAAATGAAGTGGAACACATAAAGATTGATATCCTAGGCATTGTTGTTGTTGTTGTTGTTAGGTGCCCTGGATTCATCTCCAAATCATAGAGCAGAACGAAACACCCCCAGTCCTAGACAGCTCCATGATTCTTGTTATACTTGAGCCCATCACTGCTGCCCTCATGTGAATCCATCTCATTCAGGGCCTTTCCCTCCTTTGCTGTCCCTCCACATTACCAAGCATGACACCCTTTCCAGAGAATGGTCCCTTCTGACAACATGATGAAGGTATGTGAGATGGAGTCTGGCCATTCTCACCTCCAAGGAGCATTCTGGCTGTACTTCCTCCAGGACAGACCTGTTAGTTCTTTTAGCCATCCATGGTGCTTTCAGCATTCTTCACCAACATCACAGCTGAAAAGCATCAATTCTTCTTTGGTCTTCCTTATTCATTGTCCAGCTCTCACATGCATATGAGGTGACTGAAAATACCAATGCTTGTGTCAGGCGTACCTTAGTCCTCAAGGAGACATCTTTGCTCTTCAGCACTTGAAAGAGGTCCTTTGCAGCCAATTTGCCCAGTGCTATCTGTCATCTGATGTCCTAACTGCTCCTTCCATTGGGGTCGATTGTAGAATCAAGCAATGTGAAGTCTTCGACGATGTCAATCTTTTCTCCATTTATGATAATGCTACTTATAGGTCCAGTTATGAAGATTTTTGTTTTCTTTATATTGAGATGTAATCCACACTGCAGACTGTATTCTTCAATCTTCATCAGTAAGTATTTCAAGTCATCCTCACTTTCAGCAAGCAAAGTAGTGTCTTCAGCATATCGCAGGTTGTTAATGATTCTTCCTCCAATCCTGATGCCACATTCTTCTTCATATAGTCCAGCTTCTTGAATTATTTGTTCAGCATACAAATTGAATAAGTATGGTGTAAGGATACAACCTTGATGCACTCCCTTCTTGATTTCAAACCATGCAGTGTCCTCTTGTTCTGTTCAAATGACAGCCTTCTGGTCTATGTACAAGTTCCTCATGAGTACAATTAAGTGTTCTGGAATTCCCATTATTCTCAATGTTATCCACAATTTGTTATGATCCACAAAATCAAATCCTATGTATAGTCAATAAAACACAGGCAAACATCTTTCTGGTATTCTTTGCTTTGAACCAAGATCCATCTGACACCAGCAATGATATCCCTTCCCTTGTTCCACACCCTCTTCTGAATCCAACTTGCATTTCTGGAAGTGCTCTGTCAATATACCGCTGCAACCATTTTTGATTTATCTTCGTAAGATTTTACTTGCATGTGATATTAATGATATTGTTAAGTAATTTCCATGTTCTGTGGGATCACCTTTTTTGGAATCAGCACAAATATGGATCTCTTCCAGTCAGTTGGCCAGGTAGCTGTCTTCCAAATCTCTTGGCATAACTGAGTAAGTGTCTCCAGTGGTGCATCCATTTGTTCAAACATCTAAATGGGTATTCCATCAATTCCTGGAGCCTTGTTCTTCACCAGTTCTTTCAGTGCAGCTTCAACTTCTTCCTTCAATTGGTTCTTGAACATATGCCACCTCCTGAAATGGATGAAGATCTACCAGTTCTTTTTGGAACAGTGATTCTGTGTATTCCTTCCATCTTCTTTTGATACTTCCTGCATCATTCAATATTTTGTCCATAGAATTTTTCAATATTGCAACTCAAGGCTTAATTTTTTCTTTAGTTCTTTCACCTTGAGCAATGCTGAGTGTGTTCTTCCCTTTTGGTTTTCTAACTCCAGGATTTGCACATTTCATTAAAGTAATTGGCTTTGTCTTCTTGAGCTGCTCTTTGAAATTTTCTGTTCAGCTCTTTTGTCATTTCTTCCATTTGCTTTAGCTATTCTTCACTCCAGGGCAAGTTTCAGAGTCTCTTTTGTCATCCATTTTGGTCTTTTCTTTCTTTCTCATATTTTTAATGACCTCTTGCTTTCTTCATGGATGATGCTCTTGATGTCATCCCACAATTGTTCTGATTTTTGGTCATTGGTAGTCTATGCATCAAATCTATTCTTTAGATGGTCTCCAAATTCAGGAGAGATATATTCAAGATCATGTTTTGGCTCTTGTTGACTTATTTTAATTGTCTTTAACTTCAAGTTGAACTTGCATATGAACAGCTGATGGTCTGTTCCACAATCAGCTCCTGGCCTTGTTTTGGCGGAAAATATTGAACTTTTCCATCTCCTTTTGCCACAGATGTAGTCAATCTGAATCCTGTGTACTCCATCTGGCAAAGTCCACATGTATAGACGCTGTTTGTATTGTTGAAAAAAATAGGTATTTGCAATGAATAGGTCATTGGTCTTGCAAAATTCTGTCATGTGATCTCCAGCATTATTTCTGTCACCAAGGCCAAATTTTCCAACTACCAGTGATTCTTCTTTGTTTCCAACTTTTGTATTACAATCACCAGTGGTAAGTAACACATCTTGATTTCATGTTTGGTCAGTTTCAGACTGTAGAAGTTGATAAAAATCTTCAATTTCCTCATCTTGGCTTTGTTGGTTGGAGCATAAATTTGAATAATAGTAGTATAGCACATCTTCCTTGTAAACATATGGATATTATTCTATCACTGACAGCCTGGTACTTCAGGGCCGATCTTGAAACATCCTTTGTGATGATGAATGCCATGCCATTCCTCTACAATTTGTCATTCCCAGCATAGTAGATCATATGGTTGTCTGGTTCAAAATGCCCAAAACTCATCTATTTCAGCTCATTAATGGCTAGGATACCAATCTTTATGCATTCCATTTCATTTTTGACAACTTCCAGTTTTCCTAGATATATAATTCATACATTCCATGTTCCTATTATTAATGGGTGGTTATAGCTGTTTCTCCTCAATTTCAGTCGTGCCACTTCAGCACATGGACATACTGAAAGACTTACTTTATCATTGTCATTAAGATTGATTCTACTCTGATGAGGCAGCTCTTTCCCAATCCTATTTTGAGTGTCTTCTGACCCAAGGGGTTCTTCTTCCTGCACTGTGTTGAACAGTGTTTCCAAGCTATTCATAAAATTATCCAGTAATGTATCAGATACTGTTTCCCTGCTATTTGTAAGGTGTTCCCTGGCCAGTTTTTGAGAAGTGGATGGCCTCTTCCTTCTTCCTAATCTATCTTAGTCTGTAAACTGCTTTGAAACCTGTGCACCATGTGCAACTCTGCTGGTGTCTGAAACACCGGTGAACAGCCTCAAGTCTCACAGCAATGTATAAGCCTCACAGGATGACAAATTGACAGACAAGTTTGTCTCCTTTAGCTGTTGGAAACATCTGTGCCCTACCCTTACCTAATTCCTACCTGGAACCTCCCACTTTGTGGTCCCTGGCCACTCCCTCCCTTCCGTGGCACTAGAGGGCTGGGACCTGCCTTGCCTCTCTCCCTTTTACCTGTATATCCTGCTGCTCCTGAGGTCACTGGCCTCTCCTGCTCCCTCCCTTTCCTGGCTTTAGGGGGCTTGGGGCCTAGCCTAGACTCCCACTCCTTTACCTGTATATTCTGCTGCTCCTGGGGTGCCCAGCCTCTCCTAGGCATTAGTGAGCTTAAATAAACAAGTATTAGCCATTTTGAATCAGCAATCATATCATCCTATGCTGGGAATGACAAATTGAAAAAGAATGGCATTGCTTTCATCATCACAAAGAATGTTTCAAAATCTATACTGAAGTACAATGTTGTCAGTAATAGGACAATATCCATATGCCCACCAGGAAGACCAGTTAATAATGCTATTATTCAAATTTACACACCACCACCAAAGCCAAAGACAAGGAAATTGACAATTTTTACCAATTCAGCAGTCTGAAATTGACCAAATGTGCATTGAAGATTTATTGATGATTATTGGTGATTAGAATGCAAAAGTTAGAAAAAAGAAGAATCACCCTTAGTTGAAAAATATGACCTTGCTAATGTAAATGATTCCAGAGATTGCAGGATAGAATTTTGCAAGACCAATGACTTATTCATTGCAAACACCGTTTTTCAACAGCACAAGTAGTGGCTATACACATGGACCTCACCAGATGGAATACGTAGGAATGAGATTGACTACATCTGTGGAGAAAGGTGATGGAGAAACTCAGTATCTTTAGCCAGAACAAGATCAGGAGCTGATTTAGAACAGACCATCAATTGCTTATGTACAAGTTCAGTTTGAAGCTAAAGGAAACTAAGTCCATGAGATCCAAAATATGACTTTGATTATATCCCATCTGAATTTAGAGAGCATCTGAAGAATAGACTTGATACACTGAATATCATTGACTGAACACCAGACTAGTTGTGAGATGACATCAAGAACATCATACATGATGAAAGCAAAACATCATTCAGATGACAGGAAAGGAAAAAATGAGCAAAATAAATGTCAGAACAGACTTTGAAACTTGATGTTGAACAGATGGTAGCTAAAGCAAATGGAAGAAATGACAAAATAAAAGAGCTGAAGAGAAGATTTCAAAGAGCAGTTTGAGCAGACAAAGTCAATTATTATAATGCACTGGCAAAGACTGGGAAATGGAAAACCAAAAGGGAAGAACATGCTCAGCATTTATCAAGCTAAAAATACTGTAGAAAAATTCAAGCCTTTATGTAATATCAAAATTTACCATGGGTAAAATATTGAATGATTCAGGAAGCATCAAAAGAAGATGGAAGGAATAAGCAGAGTCACTGTACAAAATAGAATTGATTGATGTTCAACTATTTCATGAGATGGCATATGATCAAGAACCAATTGTACTGAAGGAACAAGTCAAACCTGCACTGAAGAAATTGGTGAAAAACAAGGGTCCAGACTGATGGAATACCCATTGAAATGTTTCAATAAATGGATGCTGCACTAGAGGCACTTCTCATCTATGCCAACTAATTTGGAAGACAGTTCCTTGGGTAATCAATTGGAAGAGATCCATATTTGTGCCCATTCCAAAGAAAGGTGATCCCACAGAATGTGGAAATTATCAAATAATAATATTAATATCACTCTTGAGCAAAATTTTCCTGAAGATAATTCAAAAACTTTTGCAGCTACATATATTGACAGGGAATTTTCAGAAATGCAATGGGATTCAGAAGATGATGTGGAATGAGGTATATCAATGTTAGATGGATCTTGTCTGAAAGCAAAAACTACCAGGAAGATGTTTACTTGTGTTTTATTTATGCAAAAGCATCGACTTTGTGGATCATAACAAATTGTGGATAACATGGAGAACAATGGGAATTCCAGAACACTTAATTGTGGTCATAAGAAATCTGTGCATAGACCAGGAAGTTGTTGTTCATGTAGAACAAGGGAATACTGCATGGTTTATAATCAGGAAGGATGTCTGTCATGGTTGTATCCTTTCACCCATACTTATTCAATATGTATGCTAAGCAAATAATCTGATAATTTGGACTATATGAAAAACAGCATGAATTCAAGATCAGAGGAAGATTCATTAAAAACCTGTGATACACAGGTGAAACAACCTTACTTGCTGAAAGTGAAGATGATTTGAAGCATTTACTGATGAAGCTTGAAGACTACAGTTTGTAGTATGGCTTGCACCTCAACATAAAGAAAATGAAATTCCTCACCACTGAACCAATAAGTAGCATCATGATAAATGGAGGAAATTTTGAAATTGTTACATATTTCATATTACTTGGATCCACAATCAAAACCAGTGGAAGCAACAGTCATGAAATCGGACAATGTATTGCAGTGGGCAGATATGCTGCAAAAGACACTTTAAAAGTGTTGAGGAGCAAAGATATCACTTTGAGACTAAGGTGAACCTAACCCAAGCTATGGTATTTTCAATCACCTCATATGCACGTGAGAGCTGGAACAATGGATAAGGAAGACCAAAGAGAAGTTGTTATCTGGGAGAAGAAACCCTCTTCCTGGTCTTCGCCCTACTTATGGAAAGAAGCTCCATGAGCCAGCAGTCCATGGCCAGACAGTCCCGGGCGATCAAAGAGCAAGTGGTCATGTTCAGCAGCAGCTTGAGAAACTCAACGAAGCACCAATCACACAAGCACACAGCCTTTATTGAAAACAGTGTGTGTTTCCAGAGGGGAAATGGACCTCTGTCCATGAGTGGGGAGGGCCGTTAAAAGCAAAGGGGATCTCCAGAAGAGGGGAGACAGGTCTTTCCTGCAGAAAAGACGCCAAACTACCCCACTTACTGGTTTTTATACTTCCTGAAGTATTGGTTGTATGCTTCCTGAAGTATTGGTTTTATGCTTCCTGAAAAGTGCATTCTTAAGCCAGGGCTGGGGCTCTTGAGTCAGGGTCCTGCGACCTTGATTAATTGGACAAATCTCACAGGTAGTGGTGGCAGTTGCAGATACTAGCTCATTAACCTCCTTAAATATTCCACCTCTCTTCCTCTTCTCCTCCCTTTGGGCCTGCCCCAAGCAGCCCTCCTGTCCTACCTTCCTGACTAAAAAATTGATGTGTTTGAGTTGTGGTATTGGAGAAGAATACTGAGAATATCATGGACTTCCAGAAGAACAAACAAATCTGTTCTGGAACTGCAGCTGGAATGCTCCTTGGAAGTGAGAATGACCAGACTTCATCTCACCTACTTTAGTCATGTTCTCAGAAAGGACTATTCCCTGGGGAAGGATATCATGCTTGGCAAACTGGAGGATCAGTGAAAAAGAGGAAGACCCTCAACAAGATGGATTGACATGGTTGCTGCAAGGATGGGCTAAAGTACACCAAAAATTATAAAGATGGCCCACGACCAGGCAGTGTTTCATTCTGTGTACGTAGGGTTGCTATGAGTCAGAGCTGATTCAAGGGCACCTGACAACAACGACAACAATGGCTAATAATCATGAGCATTTCTTCATGTGTTTGTTAGCTGCCTGAATATCTTCTTTGGTCTTTTCATGCCCTCTGCCCATTTTTTAATTGGATTGTTTGTCTTTTTTACATTGAAGTGTTGAAGTTTTCTATAAATTTTACAGAAAAGTCAGTTATTGGATATGTCATTTCCAATCCCTACTCCCCAATGTGTATGTTCTCTTTTCACTCTTTTGGAGAAGTCATTTGATGCACATAAGAATTTAATTTTGGAAGGTCCTAGTCTTCTAGTTTATCATCTGTTGTTTGTGCATTTTCAGTTATGCTTGATAGTCTATGGTGTAGTGCCTACGGCATTTGACTGCTAACTGGAAGGCTGGCAGTTCAAATCCACTAGCCACTCGTCAGAAGGAAGACTGTGCAATTTATTTCTATAGAGATACTGCCCAAAGAAACCCAAGGAGGAGTTGCTATGAGTAGGATATGACTGGATAACAGTGAGGTTTTTTTTTTTTTTTGTTATGTACCCTAAATTAGGGTCCCTAAATTTGTTTCTATTTTTCTTCTGATGATCTTTATAGTTTTGTTTTATGTGAGGTCTTTGATCCATCTTGAGTTACTTTTTGTATTTGGTGTAAGGTATAGGCCTTGTTTCATTCTTCTGCATGTCAAATGACCAATGTACTATTATATATTTCTTCTTGAAGAAGAAAACAAATATTTGATCTTAAAATCCTTTATCGAACATTGACAAAGAACTGAAAATATAACAACGGATAAACTATACATAATATTTCAATTATATAAACCAGATTGGAATGAATTATTGAAAACCATTAATACTTTTCCAGTTGTTTGAGCCTGTGATGTAATATCACAAGGAAGAGAAATAGATAACATGAAATCTGGATGCAAAACTCTAGGAGTGAAGAGGTGATGTGGGAGAGAAGGAAGTTTTCCATAGAACTGAGTCCAAATCAGGTTCTAGCACAGATTAGCTGCATTTCCTTAGGTATGTTGAATTCCATTTTTGGTATATACACTTCCTTATCTGAGATAAAATTGTCTCCAAGAATTTTGGAGAGCTGAAATGAGATTGTACGCATTACATGGTATGTTAACACCAAGGATGTTTTAAGTACTCAACTAAAGTTATTTCCCTTTTCCTTTCATCTAAACTTTCTGCTGGAAATATGTTTAAAATTTTGTATCCATGCAAGAAAGCAAGGTAGATTTTTTTATGGCATGAATACATAACTGTAAATTGGATGATAAATATATTATTATTCATCAGCCACATTATAGATTATTCACTTTATATATATGGATTTATTTTCAAATTTTAGTGCTATTATTGGGGAAATTATATCTCTGAAATCCTGTTGTTGTTGTTGTTAGGTGCTGTCAAGTTGTCTCTGACTCATAGAGACATTGTGTACAGCAGAACGAAATACTGCCTGGTCTTATGCCAGCCCCACAATTTTTGCTATACCTGAGCCCATTGTTGTAGCCACTGTGTCAATCCATCTTTGTTGAGGGTCTTCCTGTTTTTTTCGTTGACCCAACACTTTACCAAGAAAGGTATCTTTCTCTAGGGAATGGTCCCTTCTTACAACATGATCAAAGTAGGTGAGACAAAGTCTGGCCATTCTTGCTTCCAATGAGCATTCTGACTGCACTTCTTCCAGGACAGATTCATTAGTTCTTTTAGCAGTACATGGTACTTTCATCATTCTTTACCAACACCACAACTCAAAAGCATCAACTCTTCAGTATTCGTTATTCATTGTCCAGCTCTCACATGTATATGAGGGGATTGAAAATACCATGGCTTGTGTCAGATGTACCTTATTAGTTTTTAAGGAGATATCTGAAATCAGGGAGCTCTGATAGCATAGTGCCTAAGGCACTTGACTGCTAATCAGGAGGCTGGCGGTTCAAACCCATCAGCCACTCCTCAGAAGGAAGATGGGGCAATCTATTTCCATAGTGATACTGCCTTGGCAACCCAAGGAGGGGTTGCTATGAATCGGGTCTGACTCGATGGCACATAACAACAACAACAATCTGAAATCATAGTAAAACATAAAAAAGATAATAGTACCTACCTTAAAAGTTATTGGTATGTACTATTGTATTTTTTTATAAAGTTATTACGAAGCTCTTGTATTGCAGTGCTTAAAGTATTCGGCTGCTAACCAAAAATTCTGCCACTCCAATGGAGAAAGATGGGTAGTCTGCTCTTGTAAAGATTTACAGCCTTGGGAACCTTCTGGGCAATTCTACTCTGTTCTATGGGGACACTTTGACTTGGAATCAACACAATGGCAGTAGGTTTTTGGTTTTATAGAGTTAATGTGAGTATCATGCTAATATACATTTTATTTTTTAAAAAAGAAAGGAAAACTGAACAAAGTCCTAAAACATAGCAAACACTCCATAAATGGTAAGTTTGATTAGGTTGTTCAAGTTTTTGTTGATTACAATAATGATGTTAATATTGTTGCTGATGATGTTTATATGATGATGGCATTTTCTCTGAATATATATTTATATATGTATGTATATTAAACATTGCAGGAGATTATTGCAACCTCATTTTTTTTTTTATGTACTGACTCTTGGAAGGGAGAAAAATAAGTCATATATATAGACATTTATACATATATTAAAGTATCTCAGTAGTTTGCCAATGGAGTCTATCTTCCTTTTTTTTTTTTTTTTTTTATTGTGACCATAAACAAAACCCTTCTTATCAAGTAAACCAGAGCTTATAATTGTTAGAATTAGTTTGAATACTGACACTTGGGAGCTAACATTTTAATTATAACATTAAACAGAGGAAAAAAAAAAATCCAAGTGTGTAAACTCAGCACCAGTTTTATGCTATTGGCAAAATTGCTGATGTTAACTTGACTGTTGGGAGAGACTGCTACTTACGCAATTGCACTAATAATGCTTCCATTGGAGCCAAATGAGTCCTTGTGTCATATTAACCACTCAAATGAAATTCTGCACCAGTTAACTTCTCTTCTTCTCTCCTGTATCTTTCATCATATCATATAAAATATGTCTTCATGGAAACAGAGAATTTCCCTTATAAGACAAGAGGTGAGATACTATTGCCTAATCCTATCATTATGCTTCAGAGACTACTTTATTTTATTACAAGTGAAAAAGCTATAGCAGCAGTCTGTACTCTGCAATTAACAACAGGGCAGTCTAATTCTTGCAATAAGGCTTAACCAACAGCTGCTGTGAACTTTTTTTTTTTTTAAATATCCTAGAGGATTTGTAGCTGTACAGCTTTAAAGGGTGCTTCACAGTAAACTAAGTTTGAGGGGAAATTTTTATCATATTTCAACAACATAGGAAAGGTCAGAAAAGCCCTTGAGGAGTGTATGAAATATTTGGTCTTCTTAAATAGTTATCAACAAAGTGACACTGTGTCACATCTGTGTTTACTACAGGCTGACTCTAGAGAAATTCTTATTTTTTAAATAGATTTTTAAGATTAATGAAACATGCTGATAATGATTTATATGGCTACTGGTGGTTCTGTGCATAAATTTATATACCAAGAGGTCACAATCTCTCCTAAAATTCATGAAACTTTGCATATTCCTATTCTCCTGTATCTGTCATAAAATTATATATAGTTTGAAAATCATTTTAAACCATACTGTATTGTTTCATCTGTATCCTTTAAGTATATATTGTCATATGAAAATCTTCCATAACCTATCTCAAATCTCTTACCTTACCAAGACTTTTAACTATTTCTACTATTATAAGCTGTTGACTTTTTTTCTGCCTTTTTTGTTGTTTCTTAAATGAGTAGAAAGACGCACAGCTTCTTTCTTTTGCAGAAGATGTGAAAAATTTTAAAATACCCTATCCAAAAAAAAAAAAAAAATCCACAAAAATGATAAATAAAGCTACTTTATAAATACATCCACAAAAAACTTCACAAACTGAAATATTAGACAACTAGAGTTTGGAGAAGATAAAATTCCAGTGAGAATAGAGATATTCTAATGCTAAATAAAGAAAATAAAAGCTAGGTAGTAACATATAAGAGTTGAAGGGAATAAAATACGGCAGATATTTGACAGCCTGAAATGTGAAATGACTAAAGGACACCTATGTGCCACAAATTAGTGATAATACTTTGGTTATGATATGGGAGACCTACAGAAATTGGTAAACAAATTAATAAATATACATGTCTAAATTTAAGAGGTACATTGGGAGACAATATATGTATCAGAAATTTAAATTTATTATATTATTTTAAAACTTTATAACATAATCAATATTAAAAACTATAAAATAAAAAGAAAATGCGAACTGTTTTTCTTTAATGAAGAAAAGCAAAATTCAATTACTTGGAGTAAGGTGAACAGATGTAGCTATTGGTTTTTACACCAAACAAATAGCTAAAGAAGAAATCAAACTTAACAGCATTTTTAATATGCTATCTTTAATATCTCTAATATGACACCACTTGTCTTGTCAGTTTGTCATACTGTGGTGGCTTGCATGTTGCTGTGAGGCTGCAGACTATGCCACTGGTATTTCAAATACTGTCAGGGTCATCCATGTGGATAGGTTTCAACAGAACTTCCAGACAAAGATAGACTTGGAAGAAGGAGGGGGGCATCCACTTCTCAAATAATTAGCCAATGTAAACCTTATGAACAGTATTGAAACAATGTCTGATATGTTACTGGATAACTTTATGCATAGCCTGGAAACATTGTCCAATATAGTGCTAGATGATGAGCCTCTCCTGTCAGAGGGAACTCAAAACATGACTGGGAAAGAGCTGCCTCTTCAGAGTAGACTCAACCTTAATGATGTAGATGGAGTAAGCTTTTGAGACCTCCATTTGCTGATATGGCATGACTCAAAATGGAAAGAAACAGTGGTAAACATCCATTAATAACCAGAATGTACAAAGTATAAATCTAGGAAAATTGGAAGTTGTCAAAAATTAAATGGAACACATAAAGATCGATATCTTAGCATTAGTGAGCAGAAACGGACCAGTTTTGGGCATTTTGAATCAGACAACCATATGATCTACTATGCTAGGAACCACAAATTGAAGATGAATGGCATAGCATTCATCATAACAAACAATGTTTCAAGATCTATCCTAAAGTACAATGCTGTCAGTGACAGGATAATATATTATATACACCTACAAGGAAGACCAGTTAATACTGCTATTATTCAAATTTATGCACCTGCACCAACCACCAAAGCCAAAAAAGAGGAAGGTGAAGATTTTTACCAACTTCTGCAGCCTTAAATTGATCAAACATGCAATCAAGATGTATTGATTATGACTGGTGATTGGAATGCAAAAGTTTGACACAAAAATGAGTCACCGGTAGCTGGAAAATATGGCTTTGATGATAGAAATGACACTGGAGATCACATGATAGAATTTTGCAAAAACAAGTACTTATTCATTACAAATACCTTTTTTTAACAACATAAATGGTGGTTATACACATGGAGTTTGCCCAATGGATTACACAGGAATCAGCTAGACTACATCTGTGAAAAGAGGTAATGGAGAAGCCCAATATCTTTAGCCAAAACAAGGCCAGGAGCTGACTGCGGAACAGACCACCGACTATTCATATGCATTTTCAAGTTGAAGCTTAACACAGTTAAAAGAAGTCCATGGCAACCAAAATGAGACCTTGATTATATTCCTCCTGAATTTAGAGACCATCTAAAGAATAAATTTGATGCACTGAACACCAATGACCAAAAGTCAGAGGAATTGTGGGATGACATCAAGAACATCATCCATGAAGAAAGCAAAAGGTCATTAAAAAGACAGGAAAGGAAGAAAAGGCCAAAATGGATGTCAGAAGAGACTCTGAAACTTGCCCTTGAATGGAGAGTAGCTAAGGCAAATGGAAGAAATGACAAGATAAAAGAACTGAACAGAAGATTTCAAGGGGTAGCTTGAGAAGACAAGGTCAATTATTATGATGAAATGTGCAAAGACCTGAAGTTAGAAAAACAAAAAAGAAGAACACATTCAATGTTTCTCAAGCTGAAAGAACTGAAGAAAAAATTCAAGCCTCAAGTTGCAATATTGAAAGTTTCCATGGGTAATGTATATATAATTGGGATTTTGGTGAAAATTTACAGAGCAAATACACTTTCCATACAGCAGTTCACGTACACTTTGTCTCATGACATTGACCACGATTTACCACAATACAACAGCTCCCCTCCTACTTCCTCCCAATAGTTACCTCTTCCCTGTGTCCATCTCTCCATGCACTCCTGCCCCCTGAGCTGTCTCCCTGTGCATAAGCATCCCCTCTTTCTCTCCATGGGCAAAATATTGAATGATGCAGGACACATCAAAAGAACATGGAAGGAATACCCAAAGTCATGGAAGGAATACCCAGAGTCACTGTACCAAAATGAATTGGTCTATGTTCATGCATTCAAGAGATGGCAAAAGATCAAGAACTAATGGTATTGAAGGAAGAAGTTGAAGCTGAACTGAAGGAATTGGTGAAAAACAAGACTCCAGGAATTGATGGAAAACCCACTCAGATGTTTCAACAAATGGACACTGCGCTGGGAGCACTCACTCATCTATGCCAAGAGATTTGGAAGACAGTTACCTGGCCAACTGACTGGAAGATATCCATATTTGTACCCATTCCAAAAAAAGGTGATCCCACAGAATATGGAAAATATTGAACAATATCATTAATATCGCAAGCAAGTAAAATCTCACTGAAGATAAGTTAAAAATTGTTGTAACAGTATATTGACAGATAACTCCCAGAAATGCAAGCTGGATTTAGAAGAGGATGTGGAATGAGAGATATCATTGCTGGTGTCAGATGGATCTTGGCTAAAAGCAAAGAATACTAGAAATATGTTTACTTGCATTTTATTGACTATGCAAAAGCATTCAATTGTGTGAATCTTAACAAATTATGGATAGTGTTGAGAAGAATAGGAATTTCAGGGCACAACAACAACAACAATTGTGCTGATGAGGAAGCTATACACAGATCAAGAGGCTGTTGTTCAAAGAACAAGGGGATACTGCATAGTTTAAAATTTGGAAGGGACTGTGTCAGGGTTATATCCTTTCACATAGTGCCTAAGGCATTTGACTGCTAACCAGAAGGCTGGTAGTTCAAACCCACCAACTAATCCTTGGAAGGAAGACTGGGCAATATAATTCCATAGAGATACCACCTTGGAAACCCAAGGAGGGGTAGCTATGAGTTGGAATTGACTCAATGGCAGTGATTTTGGTTTTTTTTGGATTCAATCTGTATGCTGTACAGTAAATAATCCAAGAAGCTGGAATATATTAAGAAGAGCATGGCATCAGGATTGGAGGAACCTCACTAACAATGTGTGATATGCAGATGACACAAGTTTGCTTGCTGAAAGTGAAGATGATTTGAAGCATTTACTGATGAAGATTAACAACTACAGTCTGCAGTAGGGATTACACCTCAACATAAAGAAAAGAAAAATCCTCACAACTAGATCGATAAGCAGCATCACCATAAATGGAGAATAAACTTTTGTTTTCAAAGATTTCATATTACTTGATTCCACCATCAACACCAACGGAAGCAGCAGTCAAGAAATCAGACAATGTATTGCACCGGGCAAATCTGCTGCAAAAGACCTCTTCAAAGTGCTGAAGAGCAAAGATGTCTCTTTGAAGATTAAAGTGTGCCTAACCCAAGGCATGGTATTTTCAATTGCCTTATGAGGCAATCAATTGCCTCATAAGCATATGAAACTAGACAATGAATAAGGAAGACTGAAGAGGAGTTGATGTTTTTGAGTTGTGGTGTTGGCCAAGAATACTGAAAACACCACAGACTGCCAGAAGAATGAACAAATCTGTCCTGAAAGCAGTAAAGTGGGAAAGCTCCTTGGAAGCAAGACTGGCCATAGTTCATCTCACTTACTTTGGTCATGTTGTCAGATGGGACCATTCCTTGGAGAAGGATATCATGCTTGGTAAGGTGGAGGGTCAATGAAAAAGGGGAAGGCTCTCAACAAAATGGATTTACACAGTGGGTGCAACAATGGGCTCAGATATATCAAAGATTGTGAGGCTGGTACATGATCAGGTCGTGTAAAGATCTGTTGTACATATGGTCGCTATGAGTCAGACCCCACTCAAAGGCACCTAACAACATAGCAATCTCAAGATAATATTTGCATAAATCTTTTGGGAAGCAATGAATACCTATTTAATACTCAATTCTTATTCTGCTCAATATATATAGTATATTGTATTATTTCATGCAAATAGTGCTCTTATGATACAGATGAGAATTTTTATATATTTTCTAGATATATCTGTTTTAATCTTTTGGTAAATAAAAATTCTGACAGTTATGTCATGGAGATCAGCATTTAAAAAATGAAAATAAATTATCAATCTCTTATAAGAAACAATAATTACTTTGAAGAATAATTCAGATTCATTAATAAATCTGATATTAAGAAATTACATGATTGCTTCCAAACTAAGTTCCTTAAAAACACAAATCTGTTTCATTTTTCATTTTTTTTAACTTCTTAAATGTGTGTGTCAAATTTTAACTCTTGATGATAGAGATTAATTTATTTTATTGTCAGAGTCCAGGCAAAATCTTAAAACAACAGCAGACAGATCTGAAATTCAAGGATGTCTGATTAGCTTTATTTTAACCTATGCCCTTGACAAGAAGCAGTGCCTGCTCAGGAAAAAATTAAGGGATATAAAAAGTTCAAAAAGTATTTGTTTGCTCAGACATTTTGATATGTGTGCCATGCCTAAACTTTGAACTCAGTTTATACTCAGCTAAATGATATATATTGGAAGCTCTGGTAGTGTAGTGCCTATGGCATTTGACTACTGACCAGAAGCTGGAGGTTCAAAACCACCAGCCACTCCTTGGAAGGAAGATTGGTCTACTTCCCTAGTGATCTATTTCCCCAGTGATACTGTTTCAGAAACCCTAGGAGGGGTTGCTATGAGTCAGATGAAGCTCAACGGCAGTGAGTTTAGTTTTTTTGTTTTTAGTAAATGATAATTGTTAAGACAGATCTTGTCATATTTACAGGGAATATAAACAGAATATCATAGAAAGTTGTCAAGTTGAATTAAATCAGAAATGTTTGAATATATAGAAACCTTTAAAACTTTGGGGCATAGAGATAAATATAAAATTATAAAAGGCTTTATTTAACATTTATCTTATCTAAAACTAATCCCTTCATTGGGTTATTAGATCCCATCTTCTCTTTCCTACTTAAAGGATTTACTTCTAAAAGTATGTATCATCAGTTCTCCATTCTCTACTGGATCATTCCTATTGATATATAAACCAGATGCTATTCATCTGGTCGCTTAAAAAATAGAAACTACAAACAAACTAAATTTACTTCGCTTCTTTTGCAGAAAATTTCTCAAAGTTTTTTTTTCTGTATTTGCAGTCTCTAAGTCCTTCTCTCATTTCTCTTTTAAGTTGTCTGAAAGCATGTTTGTTCCTTCCACCTTACTGAAACTACTCTTGAAGTCCATATTGCTTATTCCAATGATAAATTCCCAGTTCTCCTTTAGTAGACTGTATACTGTATTTCCACCCCTTCCTCCTGCTCTTCCGGCCTGCTACTCTGTGCTACGCC
>NW_006921588.1:8284035-8301963 GCF_000298275.1 Orycteropus afer afer | reverse complement strand
ATCGGGCAGTGTTTCGTTATGCTGTGCATGGGGTCGCTATGAGTCGGAAACGACTTGACGGCACTTAACAACAACAACAACAATACTGTATTTCACTATAGTTTATTCACTTGTATTTTAGGACATCATACTCCTTTGTTTTTTCTCCAACTTCACTACGCGTTCTTCAGTTATCTGTTTATTTTGCTGATTCATTCTCTTCTTTCAGAAGTCTATTGAGGGAATTATATAGGCCTCCGTCCTTGGCTCTCTTGTATACTTTACCTACATTGAGTCTTTTGGTGATCTCATTCCATTTCTTGATATTTTATTCTATCTCTATGACAACGATTTCCACATTTTTATCTTCAGTTTAGACCATTTTCTGTAGCTCCACTCTCATATATCCAACTCCTTCCTTGTCAATTCTGATACACATATCAAACTCAAAATGTCTGAAACCAAACTCCTGATATCTCCCTACCCTAAATCTGTTCCTGTTCCTACCACAGCCTGCCCCATCTTACGAAGACAATTCTATCTTTTTAGTTCATCAGGACCAAAGGCCTTGATGCCTTTCTTTCTCTGACATATCATATCTAATCTGTCAGGAAATCAAATTTACTCTTCTTTCAAAACTTATCTAGAATTAGAACAGTTTTTGCTGTCTCCAATGCTTTGTTAAAACGCCACCATCTTTTACCTAAATTAACTTATTAGCTTCCCTTCTTCTAGACTTGCCCCCTGCATTGTATTACCAGAACATTGCATTATCAGTGTGATCCTGATGAAATATAAATACTCCTCTTCTCAAATATCCTGAGGCTCCTCCTTTCACTTCTTGTAAATATGAAAGAGCTCTGGAAGGTTGGGCAATCCTACTTCCGTAGTGATATTGCCTCGGAAACCCAAGAGGGGTCACTATGAGTCGGGGCGACTCGACGGCAAATAACAAAAACAACAACTGGTAGCATAGTGACTAAGGCACTTGACTGCTAACCAGAAGGCTGGCGGTTCAAACCCACCAGCCACTCCTCGGAAAGAAGGTTGGGCAATCCTACTTCCGTAGTGATACTACCTCGGAAACCCAAGGAGGGGTCGCTATGAGTTGGGTCCAACTCGACCACACATAACAACAACAACACAACAGAAAGCCTTCCTGAGCAGGTCTCTGCTTCCTCTCTCACCTGATCACCTATTAACGCCCTTCACATCCGCTGTTCTCCAGCCACACTGGCCTCCTTTTTCTGTTTCACACCAGGTCACCAGCAACTAAAGACCTTTGCAATGATTGTTTCTTCTGCCTGGAATCCATTTCTCAATGAATCTGTATGACTTAATTTCTCACCATTTTGAAGGCATTACTCAAGCTTCACTACCTCATTGAGGCTTAACTGGGCCTTATTATATAAAAGTGCTACCTAATGCACCTCCTTCCACTATACTTTTATTCTCCCACCCTAACAAATACTGCCTTATTTGCTTTCTTTTCCAATAGAACTTATCATCAAACATATTTTATCTTGTATAATATTAGTCACCCACAGTTAAGAACTTAATTCCAAGAAATGCATCTGTATTTTCATTAATGAATCCCAAGATCCATCAGAGTTCCTAGAATGTGCTAAATGTCCAATGAATATGTGTTGAGTGGATGAATGGTATTGTTCTAAATTGCTTACATTTGTATTATATAGAAATATTATCTATATCACATACATCTATGATTCTTTAATAAATACCAAAAATACTAAATCAAAGTTAAAGAATAGACAATTCTTCAATGTAAAATATTTTCACTCATAATATGTTAAACCAAGAAAGAAAGTGGGACAGTTTCCAGGGTTATCTGGCAGATGTGTGTTGCTGTTGTGTGCTGATGAGTAGATGTCAACTCATAGCAACTCTGCAGGATGCAATAGAACTGCCTCATAGTGTTTTCATAAGCTGTAATCTTTACAGGAGCAATTCATTTCTCACACTGAATGGCTGATGGGTTAGAACCACTGACTTTTCAGTTTGCAACAGAGTTCTTAAACTGCTGAGCCACCAGGGTTCTTTCATCTTGTTGTTGTTGTTGTTGTTGTTTGCCATTGAGTCGGCCCCGACTCATAGCGATCCCTCCTTGGGTTTCCGAGGCAGTATCACTACGGAAGTAGGAATGCCCAACCTTCCTTCCGAGGAGTGGCTGGTGGGTTTGAACCGCCAGCCTTCTGGTTAGCAGTCAAGTGCCTTAGCCACTATGCTACCAGAGCTCCTACTCAAATCAGAGCTACTATAATCATTAAAATAATTTATATTTGTTGACCTAGTTTTCAGCAACTTTATCACTTCTACATGATTTCACCGCTTGTAAGACACTCAAAGTACTAAAGTAAACTATTTCAAAATCTGTTTGAATGGACAGGGTCTTTCATGGGAGGCTGGGGGTGGATGTGAAAGCATTTCTTTTTATTTCACTGAACTCTCAAAGGACAACTTGCATACCCAAATGCCACTTCAGTCATTGAGTATTCTCTGCAGGGAAGCTCACAGGTTCCTTTTGATAACTTTAAGTATTAAATAGAATTAAATTTGTGTCTGATTATAGTTAGAATGTTTGTTGCTCAGTCTCCCTTGGCTGGATTAATTTTAAATTAAACTTCTTAGATTTTCTTTATTATTGTTGACATGCCAAAAAAATATACTATATGTAGAAATATATATTTTCACTTTTAAAGTAATCTCACTTAGTTAAAATGAGTTATATATTCCACCCTCCACACCCCGCATTATTTCTCTTATTTAAATGTAAAAAATAATTATATATTGGCTCCAGCAAACGCATATTCTCTAGATGTCCAACACAGGACTCTATGCATTGTGCCATCAGATCATTAGATCAGAACCCAAGGGACCATTTTTATGGTATCCAAGCATTCTTTGTTAGTTGGGCTATTCTACCATCTGCGTATTGTATGGTTATTCTGCCTTGCTTAGATACCTCATGAAGACAATAAAACTAACTCTCTTTATGTGGCACTTTATATCTTGGGAATCAAATGTGTCTATCATTCTATCTACTGATGTTCATTTTATCCCTGGGAGTGTACAGAATAGCTCTAACCACTTCTCTACATCAAAGCTTTGAAGACAATTGATCCATTGACTCTGGCACTTTCTCAGATAACCATCTCTAGATTTTTTTAAAAATTGGATTGTTCCTCAAATTGTTACAATTAACAATTTAATGTCATTTGAATATTGTCAAATGGCTATTCAGCAGCATAGTTTAATAAATGCATTTTCATTTAATATACATTATTTTGTTTACAATATTGTCATGGAAATTGAAAAGCTTGAATAAAATACTTAAAATTTCTGTTTGGTGCCACTTATAAAGAGATTATAGCAAGCCTAGTGAATAATCACATCCATTTGCACTTAAGGAAGTCTTTTGCTTCCATTTATGGGGATTTGGGAGATCAAGGCTCTAGCCCTAGGTCATATACAGGATAGCTGTAATCTCAGTCAAAGAACTTTCAAGTAGACATCTTTCACTTTTGAAACAGAGGAAATACTTGCCTTGTAATTTTTTTTTCAGAGACTGTTGGAAATACCAGGATAGAATATGGAAGGGAGAATGAATTATAATATACATATAAATGTTCTACAAATACATTATTATAATTGCATAAATTATATGTGTATTTCAGTTTCTGATATTAGATTCTGATGTGTTAATACCAAATTAAAAAAAAAAAAAAACAGCCATTGAGTTTATTCAGACTCATAATGACTCTTTAGGGCAGAGTAAAACTGCTTCATAGGGTTTCCAAGGCTGTAAATATTTTTTAAAACAATCCTATTGTAACTTCTTAATAATTGTCTAATTAAAAATGTTCTGGCTCAACAGTGAATTAACCAAAACTACATAAGAGAAACAAAGCAAATTTACCATCAAATTTATTGCAAATGTGCTCATACTACAAAATAAAACATCTTTTACTGATATTGTAGCAATGGAAAGAGCATGTTTCAATGTAAATTTTATTCAGCTCTGACCGCAGTTTCTCCTTGTTACTGATGTTTAAGAGGGTTCAGTATTCATTTCCATAAGATTCTCAGTGTCCTCGTAATGATTCCTTGTCTGGCCTAAATGGTTTACATTATGATTTTGATAAGTGTATCCAAAGAAGAGTACAAATATGATGTGAGACATCATGTTTGCAAGTTTATACTTATAAGAAACACATGCAATCTGATTACTTTAACTAATGGACAGTTAGTTGAGTAGTTGAGCCAAACACTGACCTGCAAAGCAAAAATATTTACTATCTGGTCCTTTACCAAAGGAAAAAAAAAATCATGGTAATCTGTAATTTAAAAGGCTAATTCAATATCAAATTATAAAGAGATGAAGGTCTGGACTAAAGAGGGAGCCCTGAAAATTCACAAACAGTTGAAAATCTATTATGTGCCACACACTGTGGGGAAGCAAGGAGAGAATTTTCAATAACATTTAACTCTCATAAATAAAAATTTAGAATACTCTAAATTTTATTTAATTAATTATATATTCTCCAGTTTTTAATCATCACCATCATTTTATAGTTGCTGAATAATTAAGATAATTTTGAAACAGATCATTTCAGGTATTAAAAGACAGAGAAAAGTTGGCGTGTTGATGCTGTCAGTAAATCCACATTGTATCCCCTGTTCACTGACACAATTACCAATAAAATTTTAAGTAATAGCAATACAAGCTAGATCAAAATGTATTATTCTAATAGACTTGTTTCCTGAGCAGCCTGTCATGATATATTAATGTTAAGAGAAATTCTCTCTCTCTCTTTTCCATTAGGAAGCACACTTCTTTCCTACTTTCAGGGATAATTGAAATCACTCTTTTTCCATTCCAAAGATAACTTTAGAGATTGTAAGTAACAGAGTCAGCCCTTAGAGCTGTCATTAGTTCTCTTCCAAAGACCCTGTGTCATTTATCACTCACGGCTCATTCACCTCATTTCAGAGTTTCCAAAGTCCTTTGCAGATACTTCGTCCAATTTCAAGGGCTAATCCTGGAGGTTTGTTTCCAATATTATTTTCATAAGATGCTATCTGAGTAAGATGTAAATATAAATTAATATAATATATAAAACTCAATTCTGAACACTGGCAAATGAAAATTACTTCACTTAAAAAATTCAATAGTTTACATTAAGCGATCCATTACATTTCCTTGCTATCATTTTCAGCAAATTATTCTATAATAGCTTTATATGTTGTTGTTGTTGTTGTTAGGTGTCATTGAGTCAGCTCTTACTCACAGTGACCCTATGTACAACAGAACACAACATTGTCCAGTCCTGTGCCATCCCCACAATTGTTGTCATGCTTGAGTTCATTGTTGCTGCCACTATACCATTCCATCTTGTTGAGAGTCTTCCTCTTTTTCACTGACTCTCTACTTTCACTGAGTGTGATATCCTTCACAGAGGATTGGTCCCTTTTGACAACATGTCCAGGGTAGGTGAGACAAAGTCTGGCCATTCTAGCTTCCAAGGAACATTCTGGCTGCATGTGGTAATTATGTTTGTGTGTCAACTTGGCTGGGCCTGGTTGAGTGGCTGGGCAGCTGGTGGCAGTTATTCCCCATGATGAGACAGGCAATCAACTCCATGGAAGGATCTACCACAAGCAGCTGAGCAGCTGCCTTTGCGATATGGTCTGCTTCCTGTATATGCGGAGAAGCCTTGGGAATGGTCTCTAGCCTATGGCATGCTTGGACCCTGCATGTAGCTGTGTCATTGCTCAGCAGCCTGCTATGCTCTGCCGACCTTGAGATGTACAATGGCCTTAAGTTAATGGCCTGCTGTGTGTTTGGTAACATCAGGACCATGCCTTTTTACTTGTCAACCTTGAGGCTTCTCAGCCTCAGCAGCCAGCAGCTGTCTGAGTGAAGAAACGCCTCTGGCTCCAGTGGACCGGGAGCAGGAGGCAGAGCTGGACCCCAAGGTTGAGGGGCTTTCATCCAGCACCTAGAGCCTGGTACTTTGAAGTTGGACTTAGTTGTTATTGTTGTGTGCCGTCGAGTCGCTCCCGACTCATAGCAACCCTTCCTTGGGTTTCTGAGGCAGTATCACTACGGAAGTAGGATTGCTCAACCTTCCTTCTGAGGAGTGGCTAGTGGGTTTGAACCGCCAGCCTTCTGGTTAGCAGTCAAGTGTCTTAGGCACTATGCTACCGGAGCTCCTGAAGTTGGACTTAAAGCCTCCAAATTGTAAGAATAAACTCCTGTTTGTTAAGGCCATTCCATTTGTGGTATATGTCTTGTCAGAGCAGCACTAGGTAACTAGAACACTGCGCTTCTTCCAGTACAGAGTTGTTAGTTCTTCTGGTAGTCCATGGTACTAAGGTGGGTGAGACAAAGTCTGGCCATTCTGGTTTTTTTTTTTTCTTTTTTTGCTGCAGAAATTATGCTTAGCATGTGCGTGAGTGTGCTCTTTCCAGAATAATGAATAGAGAAAAGAGAATTGTCTTTATAACCAAGGAAATGGTCCTTATTTTAATTTTAAAATAATATTATTTACTCTACTTTGTCACTACTAGCAGATATCTTTGCTGTTTAAGGTAGACTCACAAATTAAATTCACTGCTCATTCCTTACTCTCTAGGTATTCAAAGAAAAATAGTTTCATAGACTTTCTTTATCTAATGAATTGGGGAAGATTTGATTGGCATTTCATTCTTCAGAAACATAAGAATAATATAAATTTTAAAAAATTGTTAGAGTTATTGGAGTTAGGAGTTATAAATCCTTGTTATTTCATGAAAAGTTATCAGCCTCTCAGTCCAGTTCTCAGCTTCTGTCTAGAAGCTGGACGCTGGGTCCTGAACCGCTGAACAATGGCATGAAGAGACAAGGGGTGCTGGGGATGCTTTCTAAGACTCCAAGCTTTTTTCTTTTTGCAGCGTGTTTATTTCTTCAAAGATGCATGGTATTTCCTTTGTAACAAAAGTCTTTTTACTTAAAAAGTTCTTGGTATTGCTTCTCCTTAGTGGAAGAACCAATCACTTTTCAATTATTTATTTTCTTCACCAAATCTCTATTTCATTGCAATCTATTACTGTGAGATGAATTTTCTTAAATTCTACATATGCCATGTTGTTATCCTCTTTGAGAACTTTTAATGAGTCTAGTTTACTTATAAAATAACATCAAGTTTCTTGGCTTAGCATTAAGACTCTAACATATGGCTCTGTGCCTAAAAGCTTGACTTCAGACTATATTCCTCCTAATTCTTCTATAAAAAAATTCTCATTTTTTTTCCTTCACTACTCTATATAAAAAAAAAAATTCTCACTGATCCAAGTTGATACCCCCTTTTTAAAATTATGCTCCCACTTTTCCCCTCTTCTGAGTACTATTTAAACTTTGCTTTCTTTTTGAAATGCTTTCTACATTTTTCTGAACTCAGCAAATTATGAACTCATCCCTCAGGTCCAAATTGTCACACCTCCTCCATAAAGCCCTCCAAGACTGCTTCCTCCTACTTACAGTCAATCATTCTTTCTGGTCACTAAAGCCACTCCTCGGAAGGAAGGTTGGGCAATCTACTTCCGTAGTGATACCGCCCCAGAAACCCAAGAAGGGGTCGCTAGGAGCCGGGGCCAACTCGACGGCACATAACAACAACAACAACAAAGATCAATTAATGTGTTCAAAACGAAGATTTTTAAAGGTATGTGTTTGTGGAATGGAGGCTGTTATCTGAATGCAGTTTACTCATAGAGCAAGTATCTATCCAGCAACTACTGACCATCTACTCTGTGTATAGCATCACTCAAAATGCTGAATATAAAGGGATGACTAAAACAAATTGAAAGTTCTCCCTTCATCGAGCTCATACTATAGTGAGGGGATAGACCAAAATACATTAGATAAGTAAATTCCATAATATAACTTTCTATCTGATGTGCAGAGAAATAAAAGAGAGAAGGAGAATAAGGTAAGAAGCTAGGAATCAGAGAGGTAAAGCTAGATTGGCTCAGTTCAGGGAAAGCCTTAATATACTATTGATATTGTTGTTGTTAGGTGCCATGGAGTCAGCTCTGGCTCATAGCAACCCTATGTACAATAGAACGAAACACTGTCCAGTCCTATGCCACCCTTGCTATACCTGAGCCCATTGTGCAGCCACTATTTCAATCCATCTCACGGAGGGCCTTCCACTTTTGGCTGTCTGTCCCTCCACCTCACCGAGCAGGACATCCTTCTCCAGGAAATGGTCCCTTCTGACAACATGACCAAAGTAGGTGAAACGACATCTGGCCATTCTCGCTTCCAAGGAACATTCTGGCTGCACTTCCTCCAGGATGGATTTGTTAGTTTTTCTGGCCATCCGTGGGACTAATATGTTAGTGGACTTGATTTACTTGTGTTACACTCACTCACTCACTCACTGCCTTCAAGTAGAATCCAACTCATAGCGACCCCTCTTTGGGTTTCTGAGGCAGTATCACTACAGAAGTAGATTGCCCAGTCTTCCTTCTGAGGAATGGCTGGTAGGTTTGAACCACCAGCCTTCTGGTTAGCAGTCAAGTGCCTTAGGCACTATGCCATCTGACTGTTAACCTGAAGGCTGGTAGTTCAAACCCACCAGCCACTCCTCGGAAGGACGGTTGGGCAATTTACTTCCGTAGTGACACCACCTCTCAGAAACCCAAGGAGGGGTCACTATGAGTCAAAATCAACTCCATGGTAGTGAGGCAGTGAGTTTACTTCTGTTAGGTAATAGAAATTCACCAGAAGTTTCTAAAAAGAACTGTGACATTAAATAAACAAATGTCTTAGGAAAAAAGAAAATCTGTGGTAAGAGTTGACTGATGTGGGAGATAACTGAGGTAGAGTGGTGATGAAGACACTGCCAGAGAAGAGTCAGTAAAAACTAAACAGATGAAGGCGACTTGAAAAATCATTGGCTAAAGAGAAAAATAAATAGTTTGAGGTAATGGTTTTAATCTTACACAAGCCTAGATATGGTACTAGGATTAATTGAGATCAGACGACTAAGGAAAATTGCCTGAGAATAGTGGAGTAGGTATTCATTTATAGATTACAATGAGTAGATATTAGCATATAGTTTACTAAATGGGATTGCATGAGCCAAACCTTAAAGAGCTCTGATGGCGCAGTGCCTAAGGCATTTGGCTGCTAACCAGCTGGTTGGTGGTTCAAACCCACCAGCCACCAGCCAGGAAGATGGGGCAATTTACTTCTGTAAAGTTTACCACTTTGGGAACCCAGCGGGAGTTGCTACTAGTTGGGATCAACCCGATGGTAGTACGTTTGGTTTGGTTTTAAGCCCAATCTAATCCATTTAACTTTTTTTTTCTTTTAATTTGACTGACAACTATTTTTATGTGTTTTTTAAGTATTTGTCTATTTCAAAATATCAGGAAAGCTTATCCAAACATCTAGATTATTTTTTTGCATAATTACATAAAAAAGGAATATATTAACAATTAGTGGAGTAGAAAAGTAGTCACCCCTTTGGACAAGGCCTGGGCACTTTGGGTTGCCAATGGTTCCTGTTCTAGACTCCCTAAGACTGAGGGGAATCAGCTACCCCCTTACCATTTCCCCTCACATAGGACTACAGCTGTGGATTGATTGCCTTGTCTTCCTTAGGTTGTGAGCCATTCAGTGTAAGGGACTGACCTTTATTTATCCTGAGTGTTTGACATAGAAACAGGATCTTTACCAGCCACCATAAATTGGCTTTGTTTATTTGCTTCAATTAAAGCTTTAGGACCTGTAAGACTAATTAGAGCCAAGCCGCTGATGTCAATTTATTTGAAATTTAGTTATTTAGTTATTAATAAGAGTACTACCTTTTTTAAGCCTCAGTTTCTAAATGAGTTAAAATGAGGATAATTATAGTACCTACCTCAGAGGATAGGTATCAAGATTTTATAGTATAATATGTAGGGAAAACTTAACACATAGTTTCACACAATGACCATCAGACAGTAGCAATCATGTCAAGTAAAGGCAAACCCAACATGTGACCAGATTCTGAAAATAAAAAATGTCAAGTGCAAAATAGTAGTTTCTAAATTGCAAATCCTTCACATCTAGTTTTCACTCAAGTTTTCTTTTGTTCATAAACAAAGGCAAAATGAATTCTACTTGCTTAGGGATATAAGCAGGAGCTCTGGTGGCGCAGTGCCTAAGGCATTTGACTAGTAACCAGAAGGCTGGCGGTTCAAATCCACTAGCCACTCCTTGGAAGGAAGACTGGGCCATCTGCTCCTGTACAGATACCACCTCGGAAACCCAAGGACGGGGGTCACTATGAGTCAGAACTAACTCGATGGCTGTGAGTGAGGGACATAAGCAAATAATGTTTCTCCATCTTATAAAAACAGCCACTGTAGAATGGAGTGTGATAATATTGAAAAGTGTATCTGAAACAGATTGGGAAATTTTGTCACAAGATCAGTTGGCTTGCTTCATACTACTTTATAGTGAATACTAAGGGGACTTTTGTCTTACTGTTTTATTTTGCTTGTATATCATGAATACAACTTAAACATTGTGTCTTTAGTAAATAAATAACACATGTTGAAATTAAAAACTAGTGTTTTATAGGAAATAAACAACTCTCATTTATATAATTATATCATCTTTATATATAGTTACGACTTTTGAATCAAGGGCCAACATAACCAAAACAGATACTTCAATATAATATTTATTTGAAATGCTATTTTAATATTTGCATAAAATAGTTGTTTTCTAATGAGAATATTGCGATGTGAGTTTAAAGGATATTAGGACATCTTATAAACATGAATAAATATCATTTTTTTCTAATGTATTTTAATTTTATCAATCCCTAGAATCTTCCAGGTTATTTCTTGGTGTTCTTTAAACAGAGATGAAAAAATAGTTGTCTTTGTTCTTTTTTCTAACCTTGATTACCAGACAAAACTTAGATTCTCTAAATGCGGAAATGAAATTCCATTGTTTGTAAATGAATTTAAATCCAAACTTGACTTCAGAAAACATTCTAAGAGATCCTTAAAAAGGTGCTGACACTGAATTGCAAGGCGATTTCATCTGGGTAGAAGCAGCTGAATTAGACCCATTAAGTTCAATTGGAATTGAACAGCTACCTTGGGAAAGCTTGTCCAAGGGAAAATGAGTATAGTTAAATTTAAAGTGAGGTGTATGAGAACATCTGAAAGTATAATGTAATGCAAGGTAGTTCAGTGTAGCCTATTAGTCACACCTAGAAGCCTATTTTAAAAGTCTAGACAGACAATAAAAACAGCTACCAGAGAAAGTAAAGAGAGATTCTAAATGCTCCTGGGAATTTCTTTTAGTGGGGATATGATTTAAATTAACCATAAACTACCTCTCACGCTATTAAATAACTTTAGGATGAGTTAATTGCAGTGGAGAAGTCACATTTAAACTTTTTTTTTTTTTTTTCATAATGTCGTCAGATTATTCCTCAAAGCCTTATGACTTTACCCTGCTGGAGACAAAGGAACATTAAAAAAATGAACACTTAAGCTCCTATTTTAAATACCTTGGGGAGCTTGTCCTTTAAAGGGGCTACATTTCCCTTTATCTTTGGAAACAAAAGATATACCTGTCATTTGAACTTCTGCAAATCTTTATGTATAAACTTAGTTTTTGACTTTTTGCAAGAAGTGTTATTTTTACCTGGGAGATTATATAAGGAATATGAAGATATGTATAAATATATTAATCTATCCATTTATAAGAACTAACTCGTGAAAAAGGTTGGAGGAATGGAAGCAATGGTTCTGTGCTTGTAAGCCTTCTCTGTCTTGGGTCATGTGGGAACCAAAGTCATACCTGGTTCTCCTGCAAAGCGCAGTAAATTCCCTTAGAATATATTTACTCAACGTCATAATTTCTACTAAACATAAGCATCCTCAGGATCAAAGGAAAAAGTAATTTGAATCTTACAGAGGCATAAACTTGACTTGCAAGCACCATGAGGCAGGAATGGACCATGTCATGTAACTAGTAAGTGAGCCTCCCTAACTCTTTCACATCAACATCTCTAGCTAATTTGTTGTGTTCAACTTGTGTTTTGGAAAAATAGCCAATATAGAAGGATGAAACTCCAGGATAACTGAAAGAGATTAATTTGTGATGTTGGGCTACGAAAACAAGACTTGTGAAACTTGATAAAAATGTGATTAAACAGAGATTCAGGAAATCATTTCTATTAAAAAAAAAAAAAAAAACAGGATTTTGAAAATCCCTAGACAATGAAATTACAAATGTCAAGGTTATATTTCAGAAGCAGTTGCTCAGAAGAATTAGAGGATCAAAGAAGGGCTTGGATATTATAAGAATAAAAATAACTTCAGAATATAAAGCATTTCAAAGGAAAACACCAGTAACTTTATAATACAGTAGCCCCCGGTGGTCAGAATATGTTATCACAGTATTTCTCATTAAAAAAAAAAAAACCACAACACTATAAGGAGGCTTATGTAGCACTTTGAATTCAATTACCAAACAAATTCAGTTGATTAGTCTGATCACTTAGATGTTGTTGTTGTTGTTGTTATGTGCCGTCGAGTCAGCCCTGACTCATAGCGACCCCTCCTTGGGTTTCCGAGGCAGTATCACTACGGAAGTAGGATTGCCCAACCTTCCTTCCGAGGAGTGGCTGGTGGGTTTGAACCGCCTGCCTTCTGGTTAGCAGTCAAGTGCCTTAGCCACTATGCTACCAGAGCTCCCAGATCACTTAGATCACTTAGATAGTCATACAAGATACTTCCAGTAATTATTCATATTGGATAATTTTGGAAACCAAAAGATATATATAAAGTATGTATTATTACATGCATTAGCATTTACCAATACCTCGGATAATCATATTTTTTAAAAAAGCTTACAGAGGGAAGAGAAAAATTGATGGATTTAATGTACTCTCATCTATGTTTAGAATAGGAAGTAAAACAAAAAATAACTATATTAGGAAATTGTATTTCTTTATAATACACTCTTTGTTTTTTCTTTTTTTTTCAGCATGACTGGCTAGGGAGAACTTAAAGTAATAATAAATAAATAAATAAAATAGGATCCACTAGTAAGAAAACTGATTTTGTGCCAAAATTATAGGCTTATTATACAGAACAGTTTTTTAAAATAGTAATATTAGTACATTAGTAAATACATATGTTTTAATAGTCAAATTGATCCATGTGAATGATGATTAAAAAGTTTTCCTTTAATTACCATAAGGAAATAAGGAACCACTTTTTATTTTCACTTCTGAGAGAGAACTTTATTTCAATATTTACCTTGCAACTATTTCAGTATTTAAATTCAAATTACAAAATTATACTTTTCCCTTGATTGTACAGGTTTGAGTTTATACCCCCAAAATACACAGCCAAGTCCTAATTCCCAGTACCTGTGAATGTAAACTTATTGGGAAATAGAGTTTTTTTTGCAGATGGAGTCAATTTAGAGATCTCCAGGTGAGATCACCCTGGACAAATATCCAATGATAAATATCCCTATGTTGTTGTTGTTGTTATGTGCTGTCGAGTCAGACCCTTCCTTGGGTTTCTGAGGCAGTATCACTACGGAAATAGATTGCCTCATCTTCCTTCCGAGGAGTGGCTGGTGGGTTTGAACCACCAGCCTTCTGGTTAGCAGTCAAGTGCCTTAGGCACTATGCTACCAGAGTTCCCAAATATCCTTATAAGAGAGAAAAAAGGAGAAGACCCAGAGGCAGAAAGGGGAAGGCCATGTGAAGAAGACAAATTGGGGTGATATTTCTTCAAGCCAAGAAACAGTAAGTATTGCCAGGGACCACCAGAGTTAGCAGAAAGATGAAATGCATTCTCTCACTGAGAGCTTCCATAAGGAACCATCTGCTGACACCTTAATTTTGTACTTCTGGCTCCAGAACTGTGAGAGAATAAATCTGTGTTTTAAGCTACACACGTTGTGATAATTTGTTACAGCAGCTTTAGGAAACAAATACACTCTTCTATGAATTTTTAATATTAGGCCATTATCACGGCTCCATACTGTGGAAGATGAGGATCACTCCTTCATCTTCATCCTTGCCTAAATATTTCTTATCAACACCTACCCCAGGTGTATTTATAGCATATTTTTTTGGGGAAGCTGATATTTATTGTTTAAATGATTCTGAGTGTGCAAATATCTTCTTCTTGTAGGTGTCACATTGTGTACTATGATGCATTTCTACTTTTGTGCAATATGTTTGTCTTTGAATTAATGGTTTCTTAATTAATTTGGAAGTTTTCTCACCTCTTCTCAATGTAATCAAATACATCTGGTAAACTACCTTTTTTTTTTTTTTTTTCCTATGCTGTTGTCCCAATGGACAGTTTGTCTCTAGGACAGTTTCATACCAGGGAAACTCTTTTGATATCACCTTGGAAATTCTTTGCCCTACTCAGTAATAGCCACCTCTCTGGGCAGTCCCTGGAACATTCAGGGTCTCAGGAAAGGTTTTGTATGTGTGTGTGTGTGGGGGGGGGGCATTAGTTTATATGAACAATTCAATTTAACATTGTATTACAGAATTCACTGGCCTCTTTGTATTATAATAGCTTTTTGATTAAGATTTAAAATAATTGGTAAAAAAAGCATTATGCATTATGTTTCATCATTCACTGTGTTGGTTATGAATATTGGCTTCCAAAGTCTCTCTCAAAAGGTTTTGCTTAGCTGATGATGACTAAAAGCAGGTATTTTCCAGGGAATATAGAAAAAAGTGAAAAATAGTTTGTTCTCTTGTTATGTTAAATTTACCATTTGGAGTTGTATAGTGTCAGTGTAGAAGCACACACTTTCCAACCTTGTCTCCTCTTCAAGTTTTTAGGAGGGAATCTCTTCACTTCCAGAATATGACTTCCTTCAATGTTGAGTGTACCCCTGTATTCCATCATTTTGAGTGAGGACTTCTTGGGAGACAAGACATGGAATGCCTATCCTTTTACTCATCATTGTTTAAACTCTTGAGAGAGTACATCATCAACACATAGATTAAAGTTAGAGATGACACCAGTTAGGAAGTTGTGTCAGAGTGGAATAGCAGTAGCCTTGAAGTCCACAGATGAAATAAAGTACAGACACACCAGAGGAGGACCTGGTCTGTGTCACAGAACTTGCAGAGAGAGTGGAATGAATGCCCTAGGTGTCAGCGGCAGGAGACACACAAGGTAAAGGACACCCGATCCCACCTCTACTGACTGCAGATGCTTTGAGCAGAGGTAGCATCCCAGTGCAACACAGATATATCAGACAAGAGCCAAAGCAGGAGCTCATGCACAGAACTCTACTCCAAAGACAAACAATGATAGCTCAGAGCCTTTAGTTTATGTTGTATCCAAGGTGAGACTCTTGCAAAATTAGGATGCCTACGATAATCTGGCAGTCCAGTCACATGTATGCTGTCCAGAGAGGGCAATCTTCTCACTAAGTTTTCCTTCTGAACTGTGTTCTGGCAATGTAGCCTTAGGACAATTCCATAAACATAGGTCCAAGAAGTCAGAGTGTTCAGTTGAATCTATCCTTGGGGAAGAAGTGAATGATGGAGCCCATGTGGCTCCTGGTTCAGGCTCAGTTCAGCCTACCTAGATGGTATTTCTGGTTCTGACCTATGTCAGTACCGGAAGAAGTTTTATAGCCTTTCAGTGAAAGTACTCCAAAGTATCGAGCTCTCGACATATGGGGCCCTGGGTAGGGACCCCACTTGTCCAGGACTAATGACAATATTGAATCTTTCCCTCATTAATATCACTTAATAGGTATCTCTATTGTAACTTTGAAATTTTCCATTTTTTTATATCCTTAGCTGGTAAATCAGGTCCAGTAATGTATTTAGTGTTACCTTTCAGTCTTTTAGTTAATTTTGCTGTGGATGAGGTTTCTTGGTAATGGCAAGCTATGCTCTCTAGCAGTTAGGGAAAAGAAATCAATACAAAGGGGAATGGTCAGTCAAGTCACAGAGACAGGAATATACATGACATTTTCAGAGGATGGTCAATGGACTAATAGTCAATAAAGTTTATCCTATCTACAAAATCATAGTTCAAACACAGGCGAGTTTATAATAAATCTTTTACTAATAAGAAAAGTATTTAACCTAAAGGCAGAGAGTTAAAAGTAAAAATGTGAAAAACAAATCCTCTTTTGCAGTCAGACACTGTGGACATATCTTCAAACGGAAATAGTTGAATTATTCACTGTCTACTTAAAGTAATCCATCTTTGAGAGTTGAAAACAAAAACACACTAGGTACAGTACAAACTGAAATAACCACAAAAGCTGTTTTCCATCTCTTGTTGCAAGAGTATTTCAAAGCATAACAACACTCATGGAAGTCATATTTATTTAGATAACCAAAAGTATCACCATTGCAAACTATAAACTATAGTGTCTACTGCTATAAGTACTATATTACTATAAATATTATATTTTATAATATTGCTTCTCCTTATCTCTGCACATGTTTTGGACTTTTTCTTTCCAGAAAATCTGTAGACATAAGATATCTTAGGACTATACTCAGGAAGTGGCATCCAATACCCCATTATGGATGAATACACTTCCTTCAAAATAAGAGATAGAATTGCTTCTTATCAAGGAAATCACTCATCTTTCCTGGGCCTTTTGTAATATTAGTGAAAAATATAAAAAATAAATAAAGGTAAATTAAGTCTCACAGAATGAGTAATACTTAAAGAGGGATAAATTTGTAAAAAATATATTTCAGTATTAACAACTGAAATACTCCTATAATTGGTAATAGTGCAATAAAGTTTTATTAGTTTTTTCCTCTGTCATAAAATCCTATCGGCTAGAGATTGGACTGACTATATTACTTTAAAAAATAATTGTTTAAGATGTTATGTGACTTCACACTAAATTCTTATTATAAAATTAAACATTTCCTTTATATTAATGAAATCAATGCACACAATATCTTTTATAAACATGTCAATTGAAATACATTCATATTTTTTACATTTTATAAGTAAAGAAAAGGGCATGTACATTGTTTATTCTTAGCATTCTTTTGCTTGGAACTTGCAGACAATATTATTTGAGAAAGACGTAACTAAACTCACTGCCATGGAGTCAGATCTGACTCACAGCAACCCCTCCTTGGGATTCTGAGGCGATATCACTACAGAAGTAGATTGTCCAACCTTCCTTCTGAGGAGTGGCTGGTGGGTTTGTGACAAATAACTTTGATAGTATAAAACCATACACTGATTTGTATGGGTAGAAACTTTAAGTAAGAAAGTTTACCTGGAAATTTAAAGTGACTTTCTGCAAAAGAAAGGTGATGCACTCTAGGAGAAAATGTCCTAACAGAAAAGTGTAGATGCTTATTTGGAAAACCATTTCTGTGAGTCATTCAAAGCAGCTTGCTATGAAAGCGTCCCTCAGAAGAACAAATATGAAGTTTTCTTTAAAAATGATTTGGAAAAAATATACATTCTGAATACTTATCAATCAAATGGACCAGAAGCTTTAGAAGTGTCTGAAATATACATGTTCTATAAAATTATACTCAAATATTTAGATCTGAGAAAAAGCATAAGCACACAAAAATAGAGATTTTTCCAAAGTTTATGTCTACTCTACACTTCATTTTTGTATCTAAGTTGATTTGAAAAGATTTTTTTGGAGATGGTCTGTAACACAGAATATATGCTTTGACTTGGAATGTGTGTGTGTGTGTGTGTCTATATGTTGTTATTATTTGCCATCGAGTTGCCCCTGACTCATAGCAACCCCTCCTTGGGTTTCCGAGGCAGTATCACTACGGAAGTAAGATTGCCCAACCTTCCTTCCGAGGAGTGGCTGGTGGGTTTGAACCGCCAGCTTTCTGGTTAGCAGTCAAGTGCCTTAGGTAC
>NW_006921588.1:8283294-8283935 GCF_000298275.1 Orycteropus afer afer | reverse complement strand
AGCAGTCAAGTGCCTTAGGTACTATGCTACCAGAGCTCCCATGTATATATATATATATATATATATATATATATACACACACTTTTTATATTAATACTTTTAAACACAATGACTCTATTAAACATGCTTCAGCATTTTCTAGCCTTCAAGACATTAATGATGTATTTCTAGTACCAGTTAAATAATTTCATCATACATGTGTACTTACATTTCCCCAGTACTTAAAATAGGGTGAAAAAAAGTATTTACTCTCCAGGCTACAAGTAAAGTTACTTTATAAAATTATTTTTATACATTGATAAAATTGTTATAACACATTGATTATAGCCCATTTTTTAGTATACAAACTCATTTTGATTGAAATATAATTTACACACAAGGAAATGCTCAAATCTTAAATGTATCATAATCAATTTTCAAACATCTGTTAAAAGTGCATATATTTATATATCCTACACCTCTATCTAGATACAGAATTTTGGGCTTGCCCAGAAAGTTCTCTGGTTCTTCTTCCCACCCAATCTCTCTATCAGTTATTTGAACACTGTCAAAGTTAAAATAGACCACTGCTTAGTCTCATAGGACATGTGATATCATGTTGTTGTGTGTTGTCAAGTCAAACCCGACTCATAGCGACCCCT
>NW_006921588.1:8279104-8282274 GCF_000298275.1 Orycteropus afer afer | reverse complement strand
GAGACTGAAAAGTCGATGCAATAATTCTGGTGGAAGGTGAGAAAAGGAAAAATAGAAACCATCTGTAGAGTAATTATAGACATGTTCATAAACTATAACAACAGGACTTGATATTTGATTGGTTGTAAAGATTGTTGGCAAAAGGGAAAATCAAGGAATTTTAGAGTGTTTTCACAGCAAAAAATGCTGAGTTGTTGCCTCATTGACTCAGTCACCTACCAAGAAGTATAATTTTTATTTTTTTATAGTATTCAAGACATACTACACACTCTTGATCACACTATCTGTTTTCTTATTCACAAATGTCAATAAAGAGGGTTGAATCTATTACACTTTTTAGTTCATTAGGTTGGGTGATCTACTTCCGTAGTGATACCACCTTGGAAACCCAAGGAGGGGTGGCTATGAGTCGGATCCAACTCAACAGCAGTGAGTTTGGTTTGGGTTTGGTTTACACATCATTAGCAATCAAAGTATGGTGTTTCTCTTGATATGTATGTGTGATTATTTTTATATATTTTCTTTTTATCACATTTCCATTCTTTTCCTATTCATTAAAAATAAATAAATAAAATAAAAAGCTATCTTAGTTTATATGTAACCTCTGCCTTTGTATGTGTCTCTGTGTTTCATCTGTTTCCTCTTGACCTGTCAATGAGGGAAGAATTCCCACCCAAGGATGATGAAGCTGGCCAAAACCATGACACTCATCCTTGGACAGATGAGATCAACAATAGTTTAATGGACTGCAGGAAGCATGCTTTGTAGTAACAAGAGAGTAGGGTGTCCTCTGCTTCCCATGGGAGAATGAGATTGGTTTATTTGAATATTTTGCAACTGGCAAAAAAGTGAAAACCACAAGGTTAAGTGCTGTATAGAATGCAGCTGGTCAGCTGATAGGAAAATTAGGTGGATGGGAGCCTTTCCCCCAAGGTGGGTTGCATAACTTGTGAGACCAAGGTCCCTCACATTGAGGCTGTTGGCACTCTTTGAGGCTCAAAGATGTCAAGGCAGCAACATTTTAGGTCTTCAATTCACCATGTAAATAATATACTGTTGTCTTTTTGTGTGAGAAATTGCATTACGTTTTTCATTGTTGTTTTCCATTCAGCACGATTTTTTCTTTTTTTTTTTTATTTTAGGACTTACTCACATTGCTCTTTATACATTTAGGTTACTGCTTCTATATGCTGCTTAACATGATTTTTTTTTTTTCCTTCATGAAACAAGATTTCTAGAACTCACCAGTTAAATACTAGTCCAGGGCAATACTCAAAGAGAGTTTCAGGAACCCAAACTCATTCTAGTCTTCCTGTTTTCTACTCTGCCTTTCTTAGTTGAAAATTTATTGCAATGGTCCCAAAATGGGCTCTTCTGCTCACATATTTTGCCTATGCATTTCAAGAAAGAATAATAAGAAGTAACAAGGGTTAATTATGCATGCTGTCTGTTACTTCTGCCAGGAAATAGCTTTTCCAGAATACTCAACCAGAAGACTTTTCTACCTATGCCATAATGTCTGAAACTACATTGGATAGCCACCCCTTGCTGCAAGGTAATCTGTGTGTGATATTATCAAAGACCCAGGATCCTACTATCATGTTCCTGTTATTTTTGTCACGTGGTCTATCTCATGGTCCAAGATTACTACTGAAGATTTCAGTTATATCCATATTTTAAAGAGAAGAAAATCTTCTTAAGACATGACTTTGAGGTTGCCATAACTTAAAAGTTTGAAAATTCTCATTGAGTTTTAGGTCTCCCTATCTTCCTATATCATTCATCTCTGCATGAGGAACCTTTACCGGACTAGCATGTTCCCCCTTTTCTATCAGAAACCGTATTCAGCTTTGTCTTTTTATTTCAGGCATCAAATATTAGTGTCATTATCTTTTCATAATTCTAAGAGTTGCACTTAAATTGCCTTGAAGACCTTTGCTTGGCAATATTCCAGCAGCGCATCAGTCCAGCACTCACTGGGCTTCTTCCGCCAAAACTCTGCTTCCAGCGCCGCTGCCAGCTGATTCGCCTCACTTAGCGTTCTTTGCCACATTTGTTGGAGTGTGTTTTTATGTGTCTAAGGCTCCGTCAGCAAATAGGTTTCTGTATAAGTCAGTGCCATCTTCTTTGGCAGTGTTTCATTTAATAAATTATTAGATCTAGAACTTTTTATCAGGTAATTAAACATTTTAAAACATTTTGGCTTCCAGGAAGACCAAATGGGCATTCCAGCAAAACTCCATTCTGTAGTATGTTAAGAACGTAATAAATATACCAAGTTTTTTCTAATAATCAAATCAAATAAACATCTTCCTTTTTTAAAAAAAAAAGAGAGTTGCTTTAGTAGTCACTAAAGAGTTCACACTCTAATACTTTTTTTTTGTAACTGTATTTCATAACAGATCATAATTAAATAGTCTGTAACTAATAGGTATGATAAAAACCAACAGTTTTATTAGATGTCTGGTATGGGCATTTGTGTATGTATGTAGCATTTTTTTTATTGTGTACTAGAAGATGGTGTTTCTATGATCTAATTTCTGAAAAGTTCCTTTTTTTTCCCCCATCCTTTACAGATCTGCTCTTGGTCAGAAAATATAAACATTCCCATTAATGGGGAGAAATGTCAAAACAACTCTCTAAATTCAATAAGGCTTTATAAATTCTGGGATTTTTTATTTTATTTTTTTTAATGTTACTGTGTCTTAAGATCTTACTTTGCTCATAACTTATAAAGGTCTCTCTTCTATTTCTCAGAGCAAGTAACTTCAGAAAATAAATCCATTGCTAATTTTCTCTAATGACTCTCTGCCAGAACTTCTACTATAAATTAATTATACTTAAGCTGATCTCTTATAAATGGTCCTATAAGGCAAAGAGTAGTGGTAGGCTGAACTATTATCTAACATATTTGAGACGGTAGTAACAGTTAATATCCATACCTAAGTAAAGGGCTGATATTGAAGAAAAAAGCAAATAGTAAATAGTAATATCAGTGTATTATCAAACTTTTTAAACTGGTTGTATGTAGCTTAACTTTCAGATCAATATGAAATAGTTTTAGCAAAGAAAGAAACATACACACACACACACACACAGAGAATTCCACATATGAAATGGATACTGTAGAGTAGGTTCAGTTTGTGTTATAACAAAAAAAAAAAAAAAAA
>NW_006921588.1:8275140-8277197 GCF_000298275.1 Orycteropus afer afer | reverse complement strand
TATTAATGGGTACTTGCAGCTTTTTTTTTTTCTTTTTCCCCAATGTGAGTCATGCCCTGTCAGTAAATGGAGGTGGGGAAAGCTTTATTCCATCTGCATCGTTAAAGTCAACTTTATTTTGAGGAGGTAGCTCTTCCCCAGTCGTATTTTGTATGTCTTCAGACATGAGGGGTTCATCTTCTAGCACTATATTGGACAGTGTTTCAAGGCTATTCATCAAGTTTTCCAGTAATATATCAGACAGTGTTTTACTACTATTCATAAGGTTTTCACTGGCCAGTTCTTTGAGAAGTGGATGGTCTCTTCTTTATCCAAGCCTGTCTTACTCTGGAAGCTCTGGTGAAACCTGTCTACCATGTGTGACCCTACTGTTATTTTAAATGCCAGTAGCATAGCCTCCAGCCTCCCAGTAACATGCAAGCCACCACAGTAGACAAAGTGACAGACAAATGGTGATGTAACTTATAGTGTCATAGTTATCCTTTTTGTTAGGGTGAATGTTGCTTTGTTATCAATGATGTTCCCAGTCCACCACTGATATGCTTTAATGAAGATTACTGAGATACTTACTCAGTAATAAATTGACCTTGCCTCATCACAGAAATAATTTCAGACTTGAAATACTGCAAGAACATATGCTAAGCATTATGTTACTTTTAGCCATTTCAGTAAAACATTTTATTATTTTAATTACAAATGAATAAGAAACAACATTTTCTGAGACTGTGGGGAAAGCTTTTGCAATTAGGTGACAGCTAAAGCAATTATAACAGTACTACTTACAAGAGAAGTAATAGTGAAAGCACCATGTTAATAATTTGCATGTATAAAATGCTTACTCTTACTCTGTGATGAGCACTGTATTATATACAAAAGGTTTATAAACATTGCCTCATTTCATTCTCATAAAAACCTATGACACAGTGTCTAATATGATGTCTGTTTAAAATTGGAAGAAAAAAAATTATAAGTTAAATATTTGCTTAAGTTCACAAACATAGGTGGAGTCAAGGCCTTAACTCAGGGTTTCTCTGTTGCCAGAGCTAGTATGCCTTTTTAACGTTAGTTAAAAAAGTCCCTCCATGAGATGGATTGACACAGTGGCTTCAACAATGGGCTCAGGTGTAGCAAGGATTGTGAGGCTGGCACAGGACTGGACAGAGTTTTGTTCTGTTGTGCACAGTGTCACTATGAGTTGGAGGTGACTTGATGGCACCTAACAACAACAACAGCACATTTTGTATACAACTGATGACTTAAATATCTTGAAGAACATTCATAATGCTCCTTTTGAAAGGCTGTGCTAACAGCTGTAAAATAAATTGTCCCTTATCGCTTATTTTAGGAAGTTATCTCTCTAGGGTAGCATTTCTGCAAGGGGTTTTCCAGAATACTCATCCAATGAAACAATGACTAGGGGTATCGCAACAAAAAAGAAAATGCAATTTAGGAAAGACAAAACTAGAATTTAGATTGTTTCAACAGATATGAATAGTAAATCCTAAATTAGCAACTCTATAAACTGAAATACATTAATATTTAATATTCCTATTATTAAAAGCATTAAATATTAAAATTCTATTTCACTTTCTTTTATAAATTAATATAGAAACACATGCTCCATGTGGATACAACAATCTTAAATGATATTGCGTTTTTTTTTTTTTAAATATATGAAACGGTGGACAAGGATTACTTTGATTAGATTTTTTTAAAACTGGTAAGATATATTTGCATGTTATGTGATTTAGTTAATTTTGCAAGCAGAAAAGTACTTTAATTTTAATACATTAAGTTTTTAGTTACTGCGTGGCTTTGAATTTCCTAAGGAAATATATTTGTTTTCTGATTTTTTAAAAATAGACTAGTATAATGTTTGGGAGAGTCTATATGTAGATCGTGGACTCATAAGACCCTGAAGGGTGTGAACATGAGGTCCATTGACATTAAGTCCTCACTTTCAAACAGAGCACTGGAAGTGGAAATATGTCTAGCCCATTTTCATAGAATATAAGGAATAAAATTTTTGCAAGTATTTTCAGGATAAAAATGTCTGG
>NW_006921588.1:8256274-8274990 GCF_000298275.1 Orycteropus afer afer | reverse complement strand
TTAAAATATTATCATTATCAATATAGCATAGTGATGGGTTGAATTAGAATATTTTTTTAAGTAATTGAGGTATATTTTTAAAATGAAATAATTAATTATATGAGCTAAGTAGAAACTATCAGTTCACTGGATAGTTTCTCTAGTAACTTCCTCAAATCAAAGGAAAGAGAAGGAACAGATTCTAAGTCAAAACTAATGGGGTAGAAATTCCTTGCATGTATGCATATGGTTACTTTCCTCATCAATTTAATTCTTTACTTTTTTCCTGAACAGTCAATAATATTTACTAGGACTTCCACATTGATTTAAGAGCTGGAAATTCTCTCTGTTAGGAAATCTTGAAACTGCTGACTGGATTACTTAGGCAAGGAGGTTAGCACAGATAACAATTTTCAGGTCTTCATTTTACTTCTTCCTGCTTCTGTAAAATGCAAAGTCAATATTCATATGGATGTCTTTTAAAAGTTACTTTTTGTTTATATATTTTAAATTTATAGAAAACAATGTTATTATCCACATATTTTGCAATTATTAAAGAAAATGTTAAGTTACGTGTACATTCCATTGTTGTTGTTTGTCATCGAGTCAGCCCCGACTTATAGCGACCCCTCCTTGGGTTTCCGAGGCAGTATCACTAAGGAAGTGGGAATGCCCAACCTTCCTTCTGAGGAGTGGCTGGTGGGTTTGAACCACCAGCCTTCTGGTTAGCAGTCAAGTGCCTTAGCCACTATGCTGATCTAAAAAAGCCTAATAAAACACTTACATATCTGGAATAATCCATATTTGTTGTAACCAGCTTCCCCTTTGGCTGTTGTCTGTCAACAATCTAATACTCAAATGGAGACTAGTTAAAATTTTCAGCTTCTCTTAGGTTGGGTGAGAACTGGTAGAATAAGAAAATAAGAGTTTCCTGAGAATTTGGTAATAACAATTCACTTGTGTAAATATGTCACTACTTTTACTTTTTGTGAGAGGATATACTAAATGAAAAATATTGTTTTACAATAGTAATATAACTTTGCATTTCATGCAACTCAATGTTTTATCACATTATGATTGACATAGAGATTTTTATATAACTTTCTATTCTCTCTGAAAAAATTAAAATATTTTATAGCCTGATTTTCTGTTATGGGTTATCTCATATAAAAACTGAATCTTGTCACTTATAAGTCCTAGAGTCCCAAAGTAGTAAGAATAAAGAGATCATATTCTACACTTATTTAATAAAATGTCCACTGATACTTATTTCATTTAATTATATTTGCTGTGTGCAGAAGAAACAAAATTTAGATATGATCTAATTACATTTAGGATTCAATATCTCAATTCTATGTGGAAAAGAATCATAAAAATAATAGGGTCAGACAAGTTAATCAATCACTCAATTTGTAAGTACTGTGCATTGAGTGCTAATAAAATGTACTGTACTCATTTTTGAGGATTGATGACAAATTCAGCACTAATATTGTACTGAAGTTTAGGTTTTTGTTTTCTTTCTGTCATTCTTGAATAAATGATAACATCCCATATAATTTTACCTAAAAGAATAAACTCATTGCCGTCAAGTCTATTCGACTCATAGTGACTCTTCCTTGGGTTTCTGAGGCAGTATCTGTATGGAAAGGAGCTCTGGTAACATAGTGCCTAAGGCACTTGACTGCTAATCAGAAGGCTGGCGGTTCAAACCCACCAGCCACTCCTCGGAAGGAAGATGGGCCAATCTACTTCCGTAGTGATACTGCCTCGGAAACCCAATGAGGGGTCGCTGTGAGTCGAGTCTGACTCGACAGCACATAACAACAACAACAACATCTGTATAGAAGTAGATTGCCCAGTCTTCCTTTCCAAGAGTGGCTGGTAGGTACCCATGTATATTAAAAGCCATCTTTGCTTACTTATCCTAAAGAAATAAACAGAAAAGTAAGTTATGTTTGCCTTGTCAAGAATATTCAAGAAGCATCATGTCTACTCATTTTACATTTCACTAGCTTCAACCATTTATTAAAAAGGCCTAATATTCTATTAAGGTACTAAAATTTCATACTAGTAATTTGTACTAGGGAGTTCTGGTAGTGTAGTGCCTAAGGCACTAGACTGCTAACCAGAAGGCTGGTCGTTCAAATCCACCAGCCACTCCTGGAAAGGGAGGTTGGGCAATCTACTTCTGTAGTGATACTGCCTCTGAAAGTCAAGGAGGGGTCACTGTGAGTTGGGTCCAACTCAATGGAACATAACAACAACAGCAACAATTTGTACTAAGATGCATGAAATTAATCATATTATTAAAACCAAATTTTTCACCGGGTACCAGAAAGAGAAATACAAATTAAAGGCAAGCACTAATCAATCAGAAGTTCTAACTTGATCTTCCACAAGTCTGAACCAAAGGTCTTATGATGACGGCATAGGCATCCTGAGATAACAGATCCTTCTTGTTGTTGTTGTTATGTACTGTCAAGTCGGCCCTGATTCATAGAGACCCCTCCTTGGGTTTCCGAGGCAGTATCACTACAGAAGTAGAACAGATCCTTAGCATTAGTATTTTCTAACATTAATGATTTTTCTTTATTTTTTCCCCCAAACTTTGTGATAGCAAGAAGATGATTTATAGTCACAAATCACATCTCCCAGAATGAAAGGATATATTTTAATTTCCATCACTTACTTCAAGGGATATACATTGAATGTATTACCACACACTAAAATAACAAATGCTAAGAGAAAAATAGAGTATTAAAATCCTATTTTATTTAGTGATTTCTAATACATAATCCATTGTATTCACAAATATGATGCAAACAATTATACAGTAAAGAATTATTATGCAACATTAAGAATACTGTAGAATCTGTGAAATACCTCATAATTTGGATGAATTTGGATGACATTATGCTGAGTTAAGTAAAATGATCACAGAAGGACAAATCCTGTACTAGTCCACTATTGCAAAAAGTCAAGGAAATGTTTACATATGGAAGGAAATTTTCTTTGTTGGTCATCGGGGATGGAGGGAAGGAGATGGAAAATTGCTAGGTAGATAAGAGTATGGATTCGGGTGAAGTGAAAGGCAATATACCAAAAGGGAGTGACGAACTCAATAGCACTAAGGAAAAAGAAAACACAGACAGGTGCACAAGAGGTACAGACAACAAAGGTAAACTCTGTTACATACACAATCCTGCATTAACAGTAATAACAAACATTAATCTATGGGTAGGTACTTAGGTAGACAGGCTGAATGATGAGGTATGTTTAGGCAAAAGGGAATATATGCATGACCATATATAAGTCTGGCAGACAATATTTCTACATATGTATTTGTATGCTATAAGAATGTCCAAATATACAGTAGACCTAACCAGGTGCAAAGTTATGATAACTTCTTAGCCACAGGCAATCACCCTGAAGGAGTGAGTTGTTGGCTCATGGGCTCAGTACCATGGTTGCAGGGCTCATCATGGTCAATTGGCGTAACATGTTACACAAAGACATTGTTCTACCTCGTACTTTGGTGAGTAGTGACAAAGGTCTTAAAAGCTTTCAAGCAGCAACCTAAGATGTAGCAATTAATGTCTCGTCATCTGGAGCAAATAAGAATGAAGATAACCAAAGATACATAAGTAAATAAGAATGAAGATAACCAAAGATACATGGAAATAATTATTCCAAGGAACTAGTGGACCATGTGAACCTCAGCCTACATGATCCTGAGACCAGAACTAGATGGTGCCTGGCTACCAATGTCAACCAATTGGAAACGCATCAGCATAGAAGATGCTGGACAGAGTGGGAAAAAATGTGGAACAAAAGTAAAAATCATAAATATGACCAGGTTTACTGGTCTGATGGAGACTGATATAACTCCTGAGACTATGGCCTCTAGTCAACCTTCAGGCCTGGAATTGAACTCACTCCTGTGGCTTCTAGCCTAACAATAAAACCAAAAACCAAACTCACTGCTGTGGAGTCAGATCTGACTCATAGCGACCCCTCCTTGGGTTTCCAAAGCAGTATCACTAGGGAAGTAAATTGCCTAATTTTCCTTCAGAGGAGTACCTGGTGGGATTGAACCACCAGCCTTCTGGTTAGCAGTCAAATGCCTTAGGCACTATGCCACCAGAGCCTAACAATAGACAAGAATATAATGTGAATGTTTACACCAGGTAGGTACACTTCTTAAAACAATCAACCATGGGAGATCAGAAATGCAGTATTTGCAAAGGGAGATAGCTCAGAGGGCAAGAACGCATAGGAAAGAAGGACACAAGGAAAAGTAACCACAGGGAAGAAGTAGGAAGAGAGCTTTTACATTACGGGGATTTACATCAATGTCATGAAACAAAATGTGGATGAACTGTTGTTTGGAAAGTGAAATTTCTCTGTAAATTTTCACCCAAACACAATAAAAATTAGGAAAAAAAGAAAAGAATTATCAAGCCCAACACCTCACCCAAAATTCTAGATGTTTTGTATGTTTCTTAAGACAAGTAAAAGTAGAATACCACTAAAGCAGTAAGAATAACTAAAAACTAAATGGTAATGGTTAAAAAAAACCATTTTTATTTATTTCACTAATCACAATTTATAAAGAAAATTATCATTGCAGTTTTCAAAATTATCTCTTTAATAGGACATTTTTTGCTGTTCTGTGTGAGACTAAACTACCATTAAAGCAATTATTTGATCAATTTCAGCATAAATGCATTCATATATAATGTTATTTACACAATATACTTAGTTTTGATATGAAGTTGATTTAAAGTCTACTAGTAAAGACATAATAATTAAAATAATTGATTCTCAACAATTTAATAATTTAAAATATTTACTGTATTGTTGATGCTTTTTGAGTACTGTGCTGCTATATTATATTTAAAAACTATCTCTAGCTTTACAAACTACATTAGTTTCCTTTTATAAGAATTTATCACACATTCAGTGGCTTAAAATAATGTAAGTTTTTTGTTTTAAGCCAGAAGTTCAACAGTAGCCTTATTGAGCTAAGATCAAGGGGCTGGCAAGACTACATTCCTTTTTGGAACTTTTGGGAAGAACTTGGTCCTTTGTTTTTTCCAGCTTCTAGAGACCACCAACATTTCTTGGGTCATGGGCTCCTTCCTCCATGTTCAAAGAGAGAACCACAGGATCTTTCTGACTCTGCTTCCAGTATGTCTCTCGGACTATTCCTGGCTCCTTCTTCCACTATTAAGGACCCATGTGAATACATTAACCTACCTGCATAATTTCCCTATTTAAAGTCAGCTGATTAGCAGCATTCATTTCTTTTGCCATGTGTTATGAATTGAACTCTCTCCCCCCAAAAAATATGTGTTGGAATTCTAACCCCTAAATCTGTGACAATGAATAAGGAAGACCACAGAAGAATTGATGCAATAGAATTATGGTGTTGGTGAATAATATTGAATATTCAATGGACTGCCAGAAGAACTAACATATCTGTCGTGGAAAAAACACAGGTAGCATGCTTCTTAGAATCAAGAATGGCCAGATTTCATCTCTCATGCTTTGGTCGTATTATCAGAAGGGACCAGTCCTTGGAGAAGAATATCATGCTCAGTAATGTGGAACAACAAAAACCATCCACATCGAGTTGATTCCAGTTTACAGCAACCCCCACAGGGTTTTTCAAGGTTATAAATCTTTACAGAAGTAAAATGCTCATCTTCCCCTTATGGAGCAGCTGGTGAGTTTGAATCACTGACCTAGTTATCAGCTAAATGCCTTACTCACTGTGTCACCAGAGCTCCTTTAGTAGAGGGTCAGTGAGAAAGGGAAGACCCTCAATGAGACGGACTGACAGTGACTACAGCGGTGTGCTCAAGCATAACAACAATTTTGAGGATGGTGCAGGATCAGACAGTGTTTCCTTCTGTTGTACATAGGATCACTGTGAATAGAAACCAACTCAACAGCACCACCACCAACAACATACCTATGAATGTAATCCTATTTGGGTATAGGGTTTTCTTTTCTATGTTAATGAAGTCATGTAAGTGTAGGATGTATCTTAAACCTAATGACTTCTGAGACATCAAAATAGCAGATTAGACATAGAGACAAGAAAAAGCACAAACAGGGAAAGGCACATGCCACCTGAAGATCTCTCTACGGAACCCAAGAAGGCTGAGGCTAGAGAAGCTGAGACAAGAAATTTTCCTCAAAGCAGACAGAGAGAGAGCCTCCCTAGGAACCAGTGACCTTAATTTGCACTTCTAGATTCTTGAACTGAGGAAATAAACTGTTGTCCTCTAAAACCATCTACTTGTGGTATTTCAAACATAACACCATTAAGAAATTAAGACACCATATAACCTAACATAGTCATAGGTTCCAGGAATTAAGATGTGGGCCTTTTTACAAGCCATATCCTTCCTGTCTACTCCATCATTCAATAAAATCCTAATACAAATCAAAGTGAGTAAATCTTGGAAAATGACAAGATTATTTCAAAATTAGCAGGAAAGTAATTTCCACAGGGAATAAAATGAAATGTAAAACACCATAATAGTTTTCATGTAAATTTAAGAAATTTCACCAAATACACTTCTTTTTTGATGTGGAATTGACATGTTTTTAAATCAAATGTATTATTTTCTCCATGATTATTAGTAAAATGTAGTGTTGTTGTTGTTATGTGCCGTCGAGTCTGATCAGACTCATAGCCACCCCTCCTTGGGTTTCCGAGGCAGCATCACTATGGAAGTAGATTGCCCCATCTTCCTTCTGAGGAGTGACTGGAGGGTTTGAACTTCCAGCCTTCTGGTTAGCAGTCAAGTGCTTTAGGCACTACGCTACCAGAGCTCCCCCAGTAAAATGTAGTAGTAAATATAAGTTTTATGTGATATTTTGACATTCATTTTTTTAATGAAAAGTAGCTTGATTCTGAATATATATGTAGTTTTATACAAGTAATAATTTATATCTAGAATCATGGACTTCTAGAGCTATAAAATAACCTAGAGATTCCTTAGGCTCACCTTTCTGGATGACTAGCATCATTTAGATATCTAATAGTTGTTTATTTTACAAAGTTCAAATTTATTTAGGAAACAATGTTAACAAGGTTAAATAATATTATTTACTTCATGACTTACTCACTTCTTTAATGTTCGAATATAAAATGGAAATTCTCAAGAGGGAAAATAGTTTGCAATATTTTCAACTCATTTGACTATCAAATATCATATGGGTCTAATATTCTGAACAAAATACTCTGAGAAATGTTGCCCTGAAGAATATCCAATAAACACAGTCATTACCCATTTCAGTGTATTCCTTAGAGAGGCATCCAACTAGATAAGTGGGAGGTTATTGTTCAGATAGAATTTAACAGAGAAAGTTGAGTAATACCATGTGTGATTAAGCCAATTCAAGAATATTTGGCAAATGGAAAATTTGTCTACGGCATCATCTATCTCTTCTGTTAAGTCACTGTCATCAAATATCTATCCTTCAATATCTTTCTGCCTATTATGATGCTATTCTTTACCTCTGCCCCTCAGATTCAGTCTTTGATGAGCTCTCCTTTCTTCCCCATTCTATACTTTAGTTCATGAATAAGTCTCTCATCTACTGCATCACATTATTTATTACATAAGTAAGGTGATCTTTTTGATGACCACTTGATTTTAGCTTTGTTCTGTATCATAATTCTGTGAGCTATCAATCTGGAAGTTTATATTATGAAGAAAAATAAAATCTTTTCTTATCAATTCTGTTTTGATTGACTACATAAGTCCTTCAGTGTTCCCATAACATTATCTGTTCCCAGGCATTGAGCCATGTACTGGTATTGCCAGTCAGATATTGCATAATAAATATATATTGATTTTAGAGTCAGAGTAGTAGATATTTAGAAATATTTTATTTTCTTTTGGAGATAAGTAAATATACAGTAAAAGACAGTCATTACTAATACATAGTTCTTAGAGCTATGGTCAGAGAAATTTCAATGCTAATATATGAGAACAATAGATTGGTGAATAGTCTATTCATTTTATATAGTCTGATAAGCTAAATGCACAAAAAATTAATAAAACATTCATTCTGTTAAACATCAGATACTAAACATTTGAAACCACAAATGCAAACAAATAGCATTTAATTTATCCTATTAGGAGTATCTACAGAAACAATGGGCATCATAACATTGTTGGCAAGAAATGGCACATTCAGAAACACTTCTCATCAAATGATATTTTCACATAAAAAAATGTTTCATGAATTATCCCTTTTTAAGATGTAATTCTGACATTCCATCATCAATAATGTTCTGTCCAGGCACTTAAGAAGTGCCCTGACAACCTTTCATTCAAATGAAGTCCGCAGTCATTGGGAGCTTTTCTAAGTTCATTCCAGAAAAATTGCATGCTGTTTAATAAGTACATTTTTCAGTTTAAGTACAAATTTACTAAACCAGATTTATGGGTTTCACAATTTAATGTGACTTTCATAAATCTGGGGAGTTGAAAACAAGTTTATATGTCTAAAGGAGGTGAGGATAGTTGCAGAATTTAACTTTTAAAAGACTGTAAAATGATGGCAGGCATGATACATTAATTTCATTTCCTCTGTAATAGGAACATGTCTAGAATAAAGTGATAGTTTTTAAATCAAAAGTAAAAATACATTCCCAAAGAGTTTAAAACTTCTCAAGATGCCTGTCTATATGCATATGAAGTTCTCTTCCACAAAACCAAAATTCAACACCAAAATTTGATAACTCAGATTCTACGTTTTATTTATCTAAATACATTCATTTATGCAGAATTCATTATATGACATAGCCAAAAGATAGATGTTTTCATACTAATCACTTAAAAAACAAATTTCCATTATAATTTTTAAATATCTATAGTCACAGGACATCTCCTAATATTCAATATTAAAAAGTAACAAATATAAAAATGAAAATAATTATAGAAATTTTGTAAAATATTCTCAAAACACCTAAATTATCATTGAAGTTATTAGTCTAAGCAAAATATATTCATTTTAAGGTTTAATAATCAATTCTAAAATATTTCCTTACTCACTACCTCTTGAAATTAAAATTATATCTCAAAACAATTCCTAAGAAATACACAATTCAGCTATGAATAAATTATAGATTCTGAGTTATATAAATTTTCTTAGGAATAATGTGGATTTAAGATATCAACAATAATAGAAACAACATGTAGAATGCATTAAAATTAAAAATATTTTTTTTCATTTTTATGGTATTTATTTTTATACCCCTATTCTATACTATGAAAATGAAAGGCACAGAATTTATATGACCTTACTGAGATCTAATTACTAGTAAATGGCAGATTTTTTTAAAATTGTTATAACCTCTTGTTAGTCATACTAATATGACAAGGAATATTAAAAATAAAAAATTAAAATGATGGTTTAGATGTTTTAGACATAATACATTTCAGTTTTTAAACCATCATGATCAATTTTCACCTAGGCTGTTGAAAGCTGGACGGAATATCATCTTGACAGGAAAAAGTCAGATCAATCAACAGGCCTGAAATTTAAGGAAAGACAAATGTCTTTAGGAGCAGTGAGATTTGATCAAAGATTCATTTGTGGCAGGAGCCCTGGTGGCACAATGGTCAAGGGTTTAGCAGGTCACCAAAAGGTTGGTAGTTTTTATTCACCAGCCATTCTGTGGGAGGGAGAACGATGTCACAATCTGATGTGGTAACCTGCTTCAGTAAAGATTTATAGCCTAGGAAACCCTATGGAAAAGTTCTAATCTGTCCTATAGGGTCACTATGCATTGGAATTGATTCCACAGGCAATGGGTTTCATTCTGGGTATTCTGTGGCAGAGCAAAGGAGAGGACAGGGCTACCATAAAAGTGGTTGTGATGTCAACTAAACCTTCTAATGAATTGCTAAAGGCTGAATGTGAGCTCCTGCCAGAGTACAGAACCCCTGTGAGCTGCAAACAATGGGCAGAAGGCAGCCCAGGTCAGTTCATTTCTTCCTTTGATCTAAAAAGAATTCCCTTCCAGTTCCAGGCACGACTGGTAGCACTAGCCAAGAGGTCCACCAGGAGCGAGTTGCTAGGGAAAGCTCTCTTTGTGCAGGCTGGAGTCTCTCTCCACCTACAAACACTGCATGGCCCACTGGCATCAGTAGGGGAGATTCCTCCAAACTAAATGGATTGGCCAGAACAGCACTGTCATTACAGGACAGAGTCTTCCTTCTCCCACCTAGAAGCACCAGGTGACCTGACCTAGGGAACTAATTTCTGCACCTGCAGTAGGAAACAGTAAGGATCAATAGAAGCCCTGATGGCACCAGATGAACACATTGTCACCAAGATTAGTTGCAGCTAGTGTCTTTGTGTGTGTGTTTTGCTTTTTGTTTGTTTGTTTTTGCATTATAGTTTTTTTTTCTGTTTCAGGAACATTCAAAGACTTTGCCACCTCTGCTATGTTCTCTCAATGGGCAAGACTAAGTCACATGTGTATTTCTGTATTTTCTTTTCTTGTAATAAAGAGGTATTTGTGAAACTGAAAGCAGTAATAAATAACAATTTTCCTTCATTTTGTAACCTGAATTTACAATTAATACTAAATCAAGACTTCTAAATCCTCAAATACTGCTTGAAAACATAATTAATTTAATCCTCAATGTTTACGTTCATATACAAGTGTTTAAGCAAATAGATAAAAACTATTGGAGATTAGAAGAGTTTCTTCAACGTGTCTATACAGCAGTGCTGGAGCTGAGTATGTTCCAAAACCAAATTAAAATGTTTTTGCAAAGTAAAAAGCTTCCCAGAGGACACACCTAATGTTAATGTAAACGATGCCTCACCAGGATTTTCTTTTATTTTTTTAAAGGGAAGTAAATGGCTGCCAGCCAGGCTATTTCAGAGTATATTTTGCTTTTGGGGTGGCAAGTTTTAGGGCTGACTGACTCATGGGGGAGGATCCTGAAGAAAAGATGGCTGAAGCTAATGATCAGAAACATGATCCAAATTTCTCTCTTGATAAAGGTCAGTGAGAACTTATGGCCGGATGAAGTAAGGGTAATTGCTGGTGATTGGTTTGTCTGGAATAAAAGAGGCAACCATTGGTGTGTAATGTGGTATAATTCCAAAGAAGTTAGGAGGAAAACTACAGAAGAAGAGATACTTACGGTAGTTATAAATAATAATATAGAGCTGAATTGGAAATTTTACTTTGTAGATTCTTTTCAATATTAAATAAATGAAAAACTACATTTTACTGAGAATATAATGAGGATATTCATAACTATAGTTTTTAAATTTTTCTATGCCTAGCAAAAAGTTTAAAGTATTCAAGTTACTCCAGAATCAGTAAATTGTAAAGACGATAACATTAAAAACTAGAACATTTCTTTCAATTTCCGAGCTTTTTGAATAATAAGTGTAGTTGGTTTAGAGTCAAATGGCATTGCTCTGTCCCTCCTTTTAATAAGCTTTTCTTCTCAATTTTATTTTCCAAGTGATTGAATTGCTTTTGCTGTAAGTGATAAAAAGGCAGGAAAAAAAAAAAAAAGGAAAATGTGAAGGATCACAGAGGCAAATTAAATGCCACCAGGTTTGAACAGAATAGTAAAAAGAAGCAATTGCATAGAGTTAATGCTGAAAAATAATAAGAAGGGAAAAAAGCATTTGCCAATGATGGTCATTAAAAAATTGTAGAAATGTATCAAAGCAAATGTTGTAAATATCCTTTTTCATCTCCTTTTCCTTTAACTTTTTATTGTGGTTGGGGTGAAAGTTGACAGAGCAAATCAGCGTTCCATTCAACAATTTATACACATTTTATTATAATGTTGGTTGCAATCTCTTCAATGTAATAACACTCTCCCCACTTCCCAGAGTTCAGTTTCCATTTGTCCTTCTGTCCTGCCTTCTGAGCTTTGTCTTTGGGCAAATGCTGCCCTTTTGGTTTTGTATAGTTGATTGTACTGAGAAGTACATTTCTCCCTGGTCTTATTACTCGCTTTATGGGCTTGTTTGGCTGAAAGTTAATCCCTAGGGGTAAATTCAGTTCCAGGCTTGAAGGGTGTCTAAAGGCCACATTCTCAGAGAGTCCATCAGTCTCTATCTGACCAGTAAGTCTGGTCTTTTTTACTTTTTTATTACAGAATAACTTTATGTACATTGAAATATAAAATTACTTCATTTTAAAATAAATTGACCTAAAGCTGAAAACTGCCAAACTCATATAAATAAAATAAATCCATGAATGTTGTGAATATTTAAATTGAGGCTTAAATGGTTAGAGTTTCATTTGGTAAGTAAAATAATAAATTTTATTTCTTTAAAATTTCTGAATTTTGAATTTTTTGCCAGAAGCAAAGAATTACTCGATTGATGACGTAGCCATGTTAAAATGACACAAGAGCCAGGCTGCAAGGCCTCCCAATGGTCAAATCATATGTATTTTCCATATCAAAATATATAATGATAGTAATAGATTATTTAAAAAAAAAACACTGCCATTGAGTCTATTCTAACTCATAGCATCCCTATAGGACAGAAAGAACTGCCCTATAGGGTTTCTAAGCTTGTAAAGATTTTGCAGGCAGATTGCTACTTCTTTCTTCCACAGAGTTGCAGGTGGGTTCATACTACAGACCTTTCAGTTAGCAGTGAGCACTTTGACTGCTGCGCCACTACATAAAATTTTAGAATCCTTGAATAAATAATGGGAAGACAAAGTGCTGTTTTTTGGCAAATTGAGAACTAATGCATGCTAAATAATATAAGTAGTGAGGGAATGAGAAACCCTTTTCATAATTTAATAAACTCTACAAATTGTTGGTAAATTAAGCAGTTTCATAATCTGTGTTAACTTCAGCTGCAATGGCACGGCACTTGGGATCTAGCTTTGGTCTGAAAAAAAAACTGCCTGCAGGTATTGTGCAATTTCAACACTGCATGGTTTTTTCCACATTTAATAACAATATATGAACATAAGTAAAAATTGTATTTTTGGAAGAGTAACTTTTAGTCTCTGCACACTTTTATTATTTGAATCCTTACACTTCTACGTAACTGTCAGAAGTAACATGTTGCTTTAAAAAAACAAAAAAAACTTCCTACCAGTGGCCCCATGCTATAAATAAGAGCTTTCATCTAGGTATCTGTTACAATTCCATGTAAAATATCTGATAAATGCTATGTTTTCTTTCTGACAATTTTATCTCTCTGAAGAGTGAGCAAAAGTTGAAGCTGCTCCTTTAGACCAATCCCACACAAAAAAGAAAGCATGAAGTGGAAGGTGGAGGGGAAGTGATAGAAACGTCTAGAGATACTAATCATACCATTAAACTGACTGAAATAGCTGTGAAAGGTAATATTCATCACTGTCAGGCTGGCACAGTCAACTTTAAAAAGGAATATTATTAAATTTAAGGGAAATTTTCAATTTTATCACCTTGCAGGACAGTTATACATCTAATAACATGTGTTTATGATATTTTGCCTTCAAATTTATCAGGTTCCTCATAACATGTAAGATAAAGCACAGAGTTCTTACCCAGACTCATTAGGCATTTAAAGGTATAGTCTTGCCTGATACTTCATTTGTATTTCTCATCCCATTTTCCTCATTCCAATCCCTATAAACTCATAACACCACCATCCCACATCACATAAATGCATACAAATACACACACAAATTCATATAATCTTCGCCCAGGCATTTTATGTTTTCAGTCTCTAAGCATACCATGCTCTGTGACATCTCCATGTCTCTGGAAACATCCTCTGCTTGGAATGTCTTCCCACTTCAACTTATCTGATTGCAAAAATCTTTCTTTTTTTTTTTTTTAAAGATTTTTTAACTTTTGTCTCTAAGGCAGGCTTCCTTGTCTTCTGAGGTCTAGTCTGTTACTTTAGCTTCATTGTTCTCATTACAATTTCTGCATGTCTTGCCCAAGAATTACTTGTATCTGAGAACTTCAACCAACTTCATATACATGTCTGTCTCTGATATTGTATTATGGGACTTTTAGTGATGGGGCCTCTGACTTTGTTCCTCTGGTTTCCTAATGACACACATTGAGTTCATTGAGTGTCTGTTGAACATGAGAATGAAAATTTACATTTTTGTCCATATAACACTAAAATATAAACTTCATGAAGATGGAGAACAGGCACAGCATTCATTTGGTGAAGGGTAAACATGATTTTTAATAAATATATGTTGAATATTCATAAAAGCTATCAAGAAGAGAAAAAAGAGCTGGGTATATTCCATGAAGAAGTCTGATAGTCTTTATATGTATATGTATACATATGTGTACATATACATATACAGTCTGCATACATATACATATACAGGCTATCAGACTTCTACATGGAATGTTCTAGAGAGCTCAGACTTTAAAAGATTAAATTCATAAGACACAACTAACTGGACAGAAAGAAAAAAGGAATTATATTAAACTTAAAATTTTGATAGGAATTCCAGTCCTAAAGGAAATAAGCATATGAAAAATGTTAAGAACCATTTGCAAAGTAAAGGCCTAAAGTGTTGGTTATTTGTTTCAATTCCAAGACAGATATTGAAGTGAAAATACTATATTAGACTTTAATGAATCAAAGGTGAATGTGATTATGTGGCATACCTTATTATATTAATAATTACACAAATGGTAAAGATTGAAGTTAAAAGATAAAAATTTCAGAAAAAAATCAGTTTAAATATGTTATTTATTAAAAAAAAATAAGTTGAAAATAAGAATATAGAAAAGCTACATTATAAAAAGATTAATGAAAAGAAAACTGTCCAAAGAAGTAAACTTCAAGAGGAAGTAGATTATTAGAGATAAGAAGGAACATATAATGGTATAAAGTTCAATTCAATAGGAAGATATAATGACTTTCAATGGAAAGATAAAATGTTCTTTCAAAGGAAGAATAGAAAGTTTGAGACAAGTTGAAATATTTTGTAGTAATGAAATTAAATGCACCAGTACATATAACTACACAGATGAATATCATCAATGTAATACTCAGTTACAGAATTTGTAATTCCATTTATATACTCTTCACTGATTGACATTGAAGATGAGGGTAATAGACACTGAGAGGAAGAAAATAGCACATATGCATGGAAATGCATTCTGGGTGGTGATACCACAGATACAGGTCTCCTTGTGCTATTTCATTGAGCTATTCATTCATGAGTTATATTTCTTCACATAAGTCATATTTCAATCAAATATCAAGAGCAAAGTTTATTTCTAAAAAGAAAGTGCATGTTAAAATAATGATAAAATGAAGACAAGTTTATGAAAGATACATAATACTACAAGTAATGTTAACATTCCATACCAAATGTATACAAAAGACTTTATCGTAGTGAAAATGCTAGTTGGTAAAAATTGGCTTAAAACTTCTGGCAAACAAAATAAAAAATGCGAACATGGTCAGTTACAACATCTGTAGTGTTAATTAGTTTAAGGACAAATTTCAGCCTAAAATAACACAAATAATCTTGATTGAGAGAAAATTCCTGTTCATTCTCAAAAAAAGAAAAAAAAAGTACAACGAACTGAATATTATTGATAATAACTCTATATTAAATATCAGAAATAATTGCAAAAACTTTAATAAGTTGATTTATTTAAAATAAACAGAAAAACTATGGTAGCATAGTGGCTAAGGCACTGGACTGCTAACTAGAAGGCTGGTGGTTCAAACCCACCAGCCACTCCTCGGAAGGAAGATGGGGCAATCTACTTCCGTAGTGATACTGCCTCAGAAATCCAACGAGGGGTTGCTATGAGTCAGGTCCGACTTGACGGCACATAACAACAACAACAACAACAACAACAAGAAGTAAAAAACCAGGATAAAATATTTAAAAGTCAGCTTTTTTGGAATATCTAAGGAGATATTTTAATAAGTCAGTAAGGAGAATTGAACATAGGGTTCTTCTAACCCACCTTTTTTTAACCCTCACTGTCAAGAGCACACTCCCTAGCATGTGCTTGTCGTTGTTAGGTGCTGTCGAGTCACCACCGATTCATAGCGACCCTATGCACGGCAGAACAGAACACCTCCTGGTCCTGCACCAGCTCCACGATCCCTGATACATTTGACTCTATAGTCACAGCCACTGTGTCAATCCATCTCGTTGAGGGCCTTCCCTCAACACTAAGGAGCCCAAGAGTGATTACCCTCCACTTTACCAAGCATGACATCCTTCTCCAAGGTATGGTCCATTCTGACAACATGACCAAACTAGGTGAGACAAAGTCTGGCCATTCTTGCTTCCAAGTAGCACTCCAGCTGCATTTCCTCCAGGACAAATTTATTAGTACTTTTAGCAGTCCGTGGTATTTTCAGCATTCTTTGTCAGCACCACAACTCAAAAGCATTAATTCTTCTTCAGTCTTTTTTATTCACTGTCCAGCTCTCACATGCATATGAGGCAATTGAAAATATCATTGCTTGTGTCAGGGACACCCTAGTCTTCAAGAAGGCATTTTCGCTCCTCAACACTTGAAAGAGGTCCCTTGCAGCCAACATATCAGTGTTATACATCAGCTGATGTCCTGACTGCTGCTTCCATTGGTGTCGATTGTAGAACCAAGCAATGTGAAGTCTTTGACAACTTCAATCTTTTCTCCATTTATCGTGATGCTGCTGATAGGTCCAGTTGTGAGAATTTTTGTTTTCTTTATATTGAGATGTAATCCATACTGCAGACTGTATTCTTTAATCTTCATCAGTAAGTGCTTCAAGTCATCCTCACTTTTAGCAAGCAAAGTTGTGTCATCAGAGTATCACAGGTTGTTAATGATTCTTCCTCCACTATTGATGCCACGTTCTTCTTCATGTAGTCCACCTTCTTGGATTATTTACTCAGCATACGCATTGAATAACTATGGTGAAAGGATACAACACTGACACACTCCTTCTTGATTTTAAACCATGCAGGGTCCCCTTGTTCTGTTCGAGCGACAGCCTCCTGGTCTATGTAGAGGTTCGTCATGAGTACCATTAATTGTTCTGGAATTCCCATTATTCTCAATGTTATCCACAATTTGTTGTGATTCACAATAAAATGGTTTTGCATAATCAATAAAACATAAGTAAACATTTTTCTAGTATTCTTTGCTTTGAGCCAAGATCCACCTACAATCAGCAATAATATCCCTTGTTCCATGTCCTCTTTTGAATCCAGACTGCATTTCTGGAAGTTCTCTGTCAATACACAGCTGCAACCATTTTTGAATTATCTTCAGTAAGATTTTACTTGTATGCAATATTAATGATACAGGCATGTGCTTGGAATACAGCTATTTTGTGATGTCAGTTTGTACAAGACCATGTGCTGTAACATCAGTAAAACAGGAGGTAAGATTAATTTCCTCTTTGAAATGAGAAGAGTCTAACAAGGACAGGTGCCTGAACAGAAGGCTACCACATATTCCCTTAGAGGTAGACCCAGATAATTCCTGCCAAGGTTCTCCTTAAAGAGTGAAAGCTAAGAGTCAGTTCTAGCATGCACATGAAAAAGACAAAATGTACTCTATGCTCTATGAAATATGGGGCGATTTCTAAATTTTATCTAAAAATATTTCTGTTAATGAAACATTTCTTTTTTCTCTTCCACTAACACCATACAATCAGTGATTACTAATTAGCATTTATGAAGGTTGGGCAATCTACTTCCATTGTGATACTGCCTCAGAAACCCAAGGAGGGATCACTATGAGTCAGGTCTGACTCGATGGCATTTAACAACAGCAGTTACTCACCCTGCTGAGTTTTACATATCATCCATCTAGTACCCCCAAAGACTTTCAGCAAGCAAGATTGTCTCATCTGCACATCACAGGTTGTTAATGAGTCTTCCTCCAAACCTGATGGCACATTCTTCTTTGTATAGTCTAGCATGTAGGATTATTTGCTCAGCATACATATTGAATTAGTATGGTGAAAGGATACAACCCTGACAGACAACTTTCCTGGTTTTAAGCCACACAATATCCTCTTGTTCTATTTTAACAACAGCCTCTTGGTCTATGTACAGGTTCTTCATGAGCACAATTAAGCATTCTGTTATTCTGTTCTTCGCAAAGTTATCCGTATTCACTATAATCCACACAAACAAATGTCTTTACATAGTCTAAAATATAGGTAAATATCTTTCTGGTATTTGTTTACATCCAAGAACCATCTGATATCAGCAATGATAGCTCTTGTTCTATGTTTTCTTCTGGATCCACCTTGAATTTCTAGTGTTTCACTGTCAACACGCTGCTGGAACCATTTTTGAATTATCTTCAGCAAAATCTTACTTGTTGTATGTGCTATTAATCATATGGTTCCATAATTTCTGCATTCTTTTTGATCATCTTTCTTTGGAATGAACACAAATGTGGATCTCTTCCAGTTGGATGGACAGGTAACTGTCTTCCAAATTTCTTCATATAAATGAGTGGTAGCCTCCAGCGCTGCATCCATTGGTTGAAACATTTTAATGGGTATTTCCTCAACACCTGGAGCCTCATTTATTTATTTACTGCCAATTCTATCAGTGCAACTTGCCTGTTGAAAGTGAGGAAGACTTGAAGTACTTACTGATGAAGATCAAAGACTACAGCTTTCAGTATGCATTACACCTCAACATTAAAAAAAAAAAAAAATTAAAAAAAACCTCACAACTACATCAATAAGCAGTATCATTTTAA
>NW_006921588.1:8251212-8255921 GCF_000298275.1 Orycteropus afer afer | reverse complement strand
TCATGTTGTCAGAAGGGAAAAATTCCTGGAGAAGGATATCATACATGATTAAGTAACAGGTCAGCAAAAAAGCGAAAAACCCTCTACAAAATGAATTGACAGAGTGGCTGCAATGATGAGCTCAAACATGACAATAAATGTAAGAATGGCACAGGACTGGGCAGTGTTTCATTGTACATAGGGTCATTATGAGTAAGAACTGACTCAACACTTAACAACACTAAGGAGCCCAAGAGTGATTACAATAATAAGAATCATCAGACAATTAAGATCACTGTGTATGTACTATGTTAACATTTGCTCATAATTGTTAACTAATTTAATTTTCCAAGTACATCAAGAATTAATATTATCATAGATGAGGATGATTAAGGTTTTGAGAGGTAAATTATACAGCTAGTAAATTCAAGAATAAAGATCTGAACCCAGGTCAATATGATTAATTTTGTGCTTTTATTATTTAAACTAAAGCTATTGATGTAACCATTTAATTGTTGAGAAAACTCAAGTTTAAAAAAAGTGTCATAAATAGACCAATGTCACATACATAAAAACATGTAAAGTAGGGTTAAATTCAATTCTATATCTATATGACTTGCAAATTTTGATAGCAGGTATTTGTAAAGCCTTTCTTTTGCTAATTTGAACTTTGGATCTCTAGATGGGTGCTAGAATATGTAGTGTGTTATGAACATTTTTAATAATGGAACCCTTTTAATTTTATACCTATTAACATCTTTGGGAATCATGTATGGTACACACAGACATTTGCTTAGTAGCAATGACAGATTTCTCATGATTCTGAGAAAGACTCCTCAACTCCCAGATATTGGTTATTTGGGGCATTTTCAGTTCTGCTAGATCTTTGAAATGAATAAGACTAGGTAATCTTCTAAGGAGCCGTGGTGGAGCAAATGGTTAAATGCTTGGTTGCTAACAAAAAGTTTGACAGCTGAAACTCACCCAGAGACTCTTCAGGAGACAGACCTAGTGAGGTGCTTCCATAAAGATTCTTGAAACCAAAAAAACCTCACTCTGTCACAATGAATTTGAATGAACTCATGGAGTCACTATGAGTTGGAATCCAGTTGACTGCAACAAACAACAATGACATGTAGTCTTCTAAAGTATGCAGGAGGTGTCCCGCTAATGTTGGCAAGAAGAAAAGAGCTGTTCCTTGAAAAATTGTCATACAAGGAAGTTTTTCAAAGGCAAGGCCACATTTACTAAAATAGCAATATTATGGTCTTTTAAATTAGCACCCCCAAACTTCATTTAGTTATTTTTTTAATTAATAATGAAACAAATTAAGGCAATATTATGAAGTAGTTTTTTTTTTTTTTTTTTTTTTTTGATAAAAAAAATTTTTTTTTAGTTTTTTTTAGAAGCTAAAAGAAATCAATCAAGTTAATTTTCCTAATCAAACATTTATCCCAAGGTCTGCCTATCTCTTTGAGGGATGAAGAGCTTTACAGTTTTCCACTTGCTCGTATCGCTGTACTCCCAAGAAGATTCAATATGGATCAGGTGCATATAGAAGCCACCATTACGTCAAGAAGTACAATAAAATGTTTAAATTGACTAGATTAGATGTAGAGAGTAAGGGAGACTAAGTGTCAAAACTGCCTCGGGACTGACTTGTACAACTTGGTGGTTGGCAATTTCATTTACTGATTTAGAGTAGTCTTTGGAAGGAAGCAATTATGAAACTATAGGGAGAAGGAGAAAAATCAACAGTCCAGCATAGTTGTATTAAGTATGATATATTTTAGAGACAGCCAAGTAGAGCTTCGAAAAGTCAATTAGATACACAGTGTAGATCTCAGAATAGAGATTTAGGTTAATTAAATAATATTGGGAGGTTTTTTTTTTCTTTCTGTTTTAAGATCTCACATATGTATAGGTGATTTATTTTTTATAATATAATATAAATAACATAACACAACATTATAAAATGCATATATTATTTAACTCTTACAAATGAGGTGCTGTATTTTGATTATAATGTTGAACAGAAAGAGAAAGACTAACATTTATTAAGTGTAGCACCATATATGCTAAATATGGTGAAAGCTACTGTACTTTTTTTCCTTCTCTCAGTAATGTAATACAATAAATTATTCACATTTTACACATGGGAAAACTGAGATTCAAAGAGATTAATTAAATTGCCCAAGATCTATCAGCCTATAAGTGGCAGAACTAGGATTTAAGCTTAGATTTTTATTATTAAAATCCATGCTTTTACTATATGACCACCATCTAAATATATATGTTTTTCCTTTTGTACTCAATGTGAGTTAATAAAAATAAATTATTTCCAGAACAGGGAGAAATACAGTGACTGGCTATAAGCACATACATAACTACAGTTGGTATAATTACCTTTTTTCTCCTTAGAAACTATGACTACTTCCCAGTAAATCCTGTGAATGTTTTATCAGAGCAATTGAAGACATGGGGATATGAGTTAAGCAACATTTTCATTCACTTTCAACCATGAGTATTTTCTAAAAGTTCTAGTGTGCCTACAATTTCAAACAGTCTAGGAAGTTTGATTACCATGAAAAGGGGGAAAAAAGCTGAATCTTGATAGTCAGTAATAATTTTTAACAAAAGACCTTGGTATTTGGGGGGGCTTAAGTTATTCCTTAAGGTAGGAATCAAGCATTGGATCAAAATTCTGGTATTGTTTGCCATTCAAATTACCTGGAGAGCTGGTATTTGCTGTCCTCGCTATGTTTGACAAGAGGTAGGGACATTGAGAACACTATCTTCTGAAAGAATTTTTCCAAAGTGTGATCATGCTTTTTTTTTTTTTTTTAACAGTATGAGAGGTTCTATTCAGTTAGCCTATGTGATATAGTGTAGTTTGGAAATGAAGTGATTTTTCCTTCCTTAGGAAGAAAATGAAGACGAGGGAAATAAGATTGTAATATATACATGCTATATATTCCTTTCTATTCTTGCTGATACATGAAAATTTATTCTCTTTCTGAATATATGACAACAAACTGTAATAATTCTCTTTGATATATTTTCTACTTACATAGCATAAAGAAGTTGATCTACTACCCCTGTATGTGTAATCTCTGTCTTTTCATGTCTAGAGCAGCATCTAGAGTAGGAACAATAGTATTTAAGGCATTTTAAACATTGCAATTCGGTTTTAAATAAAATCCCATAATTTTGTCCTTACTCACAGTTTATTAGAAAATAATTTTGGAATATAAGGGTTTTACAATTAAAATTATATATATGAAATAGCTTCTTTTTACATTGAAAGGAGGAGAAACAGGAAAAGGAAGAAGATAAGGAGAACTGGCAATGTTCAGTGAGAAATTTACTTATGCCTTTAAGGATTATATATGTAACACCTTGCAATTCAGGATTTTTTTTTTGTCATTTTAGTAATAATTTTAGTGTAATTCATAAAGATTAAGTAATTAGAAAGCTAAAACAATTAGTAAAGAAAGGGGTTGTGTAAGATTTACAATGTTCTCTGGAATCAAACAGCTGTCTTAATATATTCATGAGTTATTGGGACTGTCCAGAGTGTATTATTATCTTTTTGCATGTACTTAAGGTCTGGTGATAATTCTTGAATTTTGTTGGAATGGAGAAAACAAATTCTCTACAAGAAAATAATAAGCAGCAAAGTCATTTGAAAAACAAACATAAAATCAGCTATTCTTACTCTGATTCTATATTCATAGACATTTTAAACAATACATACATCAGTCTTAGGAGAAATACAAGTAGAATACTCCTTAGAAGCATAATAATAATTTTCCATTATTTCGATATATCACATTTTCTTTTCTTGTTAATAAGTTAATGGACATTGATCTGTCAGTTTGTTGTACTATTATGACTTGTATATTGCTGCAAAGGTGGAAGCTATGCCACCACCGTTTCAAATACAGGCAGGGTCACTCACTGTAGACAGTTTTCAGTGGAGCTTACTGACTAACATAAGTAGAAAGGAGGACCTGGCTATCTACTTCTGAAAAAAATTATAAAGTGACCAGTAAAAACATGGATAGCAGTGGAGCACTGTCTGATGTAGTGCTGGAAGAGGAGCACCTCAAGTTGGAAGGCACTTAAAATATAACTAGGGAAGAGCTATTTCCCATAGGGTTTCCAAGGATGTAAATCTTTATGGAAGCAAACTGTGGAGTGGCCAGTGGGTTCAATGTGCTGACCATTTGGTTAACAGCCAAATGCTTTAACCACTGCACCACCAGAGGTCTTTCATCCTAGGCGTTAGTGAACTGAAATGGACTAGTATTGGCCATTTGGAATCAGAAAATCTGATGGTCTTTGAGGCCAGAAATGACAAATAGAAGAGCAGCATATTCATCCTCAAAAAGAACATTTCAAGATATATCCTGAAATACAATGCTGTTATTTACTGGATAATATCCAAAGTCTATAAGGAAGATCAGTTGATACAACTTAAATTCAAACTTATGCACAAACCACTAATGCCAAAGATGAAGAAATTGAAGATTTTTAACAATTTCTGCAGTCTGAAACTGACCAAACAAGAAATCAAGATATATTGATTATTACTGTTGATTGGAGGGAGCTCTGGTAGCATAGTGGCTAAGACACTTGCCTGCTAACCAGAAGGCTGGCGGTTCAAACCCACCAGCCACTCCTCGGAAGGAAGGTTGGGCAATCCTACTTCCGTACTGATACTGCCT
>NW_006921588.1:8239596-8251112 GCF_000298275.1 Orycteropus afer afer | reverse complement strand
GACTCGAAAGCACATAACAACAACAACAACAACAACAACTGTTGATTGGAATGGGAAAGTTGGAAACAAAGAAGAAGCATCAGTAGTTGAAAAATATGGCTTTGGTGATAGAAATGATACTGGACATTGCATGATAGAATTTTGCAAGACTAACAACAAATTCATTGCAAATACCTTTTTCACGACTATGCATATGGACCTCACCAGATGGTATTCACAAGAATACCATTGACTATATGTTTTGAAAGAGATGATAGGGAAGCTCAATATCATCAGTCAGAACAAAGCTAGGAACCCACTGTGGAACAGATTATCAATCCCTCATATGCAAGTTCAATTTGAAGCTGAAATAAATTAAAAGAAGTCTATGAGAGCAAAAGTATGGCACTTGATGTATTGAACACCAGTGAGCAAACACCAGATAAGTTGTGGGATGACATCAAGGACATCACATATAGAGAAAGCAAAAGTTCATTTAAAAAAAAAACAGCAGAGAAAAGAAAAGGAATGTTAGAAAAGACTCTGAAACTTATACTTGAACTTAAATTAGCTAAAGTGAGTGGAAGAAATGATGAAGTAAAAGAGCTGAATGGAAGATTTCAAAGGGGAGCTTGAGAAGACAAAGTAAAGTATGATAATGAAATATGCAAAGACCTGAAATTAGAAAACCAGAAAGGAAGAACATGTTTGGCATTTTTCAAGCTGAAAAAACTGAAGAAAAATTCAAGCCTCCAGTTAGAATATGAAAGGATTCTTTGGGCAAAAATTGAACAATGCAGGAAGCATAAAAAGAAGATGGAAGGAATACAGAGTCACTGTACTAAAAAGGATTTGTCAACATTCAGCCATTCAGGAGTTAGCATATGATTAAAAACTTTGGTGTAGTGAATTACTTAATATGGTCCTCTAGCCATGGTCTTTGGGACTCCTATCAGATGACTGGTTGGGAATATGCAAATGTAATGGGTTTGTCATCCACCAAAGGGATTAGATAGCTTTCTAATAATATAAATAATGTACACGGCACATTTGTGGAGATGGGACTGTGCAAAAAAAGGTATATAGAACCCTAAAGGGACAGTTTTGTCATCTTTCTAAGCTTAAAATGAGCCATCCCAGAGGCAGAAAGGAAGGATCTCAGTACTGTCAAGAAAGAAGAGCCAGGAGTGGAGTGCATCTCTTGGGCCCAAGATCCTTGTGGTGAGCCTCCTTGACCCAGAAGACAGGGAAAGTGTTGTCTTTACTAAGGTAAGAGCCAGTGAGAGACCATGAGAAGCAGTGGCAGAGAAATCCCAGCAACTGAGGCAGTAAAACCAAACGACTAGCATAATAGAGAACAGTGAGCTTCCTGGTCCACAGAGTGAGAAAACTGAGTGTCTTCAGGCAGGAGTCTTGTTGGCAGAGTAGGGTGAGTCTCTGGGTATCTTTTGGCAACACTAAAAGAGTTTTTAACACTTCTGAGCAGGACAGAAGCCAAAGGGCCACAGGGCTGAAACACCAAGGTGTGAAGAATTGTACCTATATCACAGAGGAGAAGATGTCTTGATTGAAGAACTGTATTCTGATTTTTCTGGTCCTCAATTGTGACCTGTTACTTCCCTAATGAACTCAATAATCGTGAGTACTGTCTGTGAGTTCTGTGTGGCCATTGCAGTGAACTATTAAACTCAGCAGATAGTTTCATGGGAGGGATAGTTGGTATTAGAATTGGTAAAAGTTTGGAAGGTGTCAGCATGTCTGACCCTTGCCTCATAAGAATCAGCTTTGGGCTGATTATGTTGATGGTTATTGTCTCTATCCCAATTGAAGTTAGAGGAAGTCAGAGAATGACACTCCCATGGCCTTTTTGCAAGAACTGATGACACTGAAGGCACTGAAGGAAGATGTTAAAGCTACATTGAAGACAAAAGCAAAAAACAAGAGTCTAGGAAGTGACAGAATATCAATTGAGATGTTTCCGCAAAAAAGATGGAATGCTTGCTCACTTGTCCATGCCAAGAAATTTGGACGACAGCTACCTGGCCAACTGACTGGAAGAGACCTGTGGTGGTTAGTGTTGTGTCAACTTGGCTAGTTCATGATTCTGAGTGGCTTAGCAGTTTATTCCCCATGAAGAGATTTGTTATAATGTAATCACTTCCATGATGGGGTCTGCTATGAGCAGTCAATCAGTTGAAATGGAGTCTCCTTTAGGGTTTAGCTTGCTTCCAGTATATATGGAAAAGTCTTGGGAAAAGTCTCTGCTTTTTGCTCATTTTGGATACTGCATTTGGCCCATACATAATAATCTCCAGTTCCTAGACCTGAGAGCCGATGGACTACTGTGCTGCCTACTGATCTTGGGATTGTTGCCTTCACAGCTTGTGAGCCAATAGTCTGTCATTCCACCTGTTGATCTTGGATTTGTCAGCCTCTGAAGCCAGTCAGCTCCTGCAGCTTCATGAGTCAGGAGAGGTCTCCATCTTGATGTTTGACCCATGAACTTGGGACTTGCCAGCCTCTAAGACTGTGTGGGCCATTTCCTTCAGTTAATTCTCTCTCTATATCTATATCTATATCTATATCTATCTATATCTATATCTATATCTATATCTATATATATATGTAACTTCTCTAAAGAACCCAGCCAAAGACAAGATCCATATACAATCCCATTCCAAAGATTGAACAGAATGCAGAAATTATTGAACAAAATTAATATTAATCATTAATATCATATATAAGAAAATTTTTGATGAAGTTAATTCATAAACAATTACAATAGTACATAGACAGGGAACTGCCAAAATTCAAGCCCAATTCAGAAGAGAACATCAAATGAGGGATATCACTGCTGATGGCAGTGGATATACGCTGAAAGCAGATGATACCAGGAAGACTTTTATTCTATTGACTGTGTGATTATAACAAATTATGGAAACCATTTCAAATAATGGGAGTTCCAGAACTCTTAATTGTGCTTGTGTAGAATCTGTATATCGAAAAAGAGGCAGTCATTTGAACAAAAAATGGGATACTGCATAGTTTAAAATCAGGAAAGTCATGCATCTGGGTTGTATCCTTTCATCATTCTTATTAATGTATGCTGAACAAATAATCTGAGAAGCTAAACTATATGAAGAAGAGAATGGCACCAGGATTGGAAGAAGACTGATTAACAACCTAAAATATGAAAATGACACAACCTTGCTTGCTGAAAACGATGAGGACTTGAAGCAATCACTTCAATGAAATACCACTACTTTGATGAAGATCAATCACTACAGCCTTCAGAATAGATTACATCTCAACATAAAACAAAAATCTTCACAAATGAGCCAATAAACAACATCATGATGAATGGAGAGAAGATTAATGTTGTCAAGGGTTTCATTTTACTTGGATCTACAATCAATGTCCATAGAAGTAGCAGTCAAGAAATCAAATGACATAATATTGCATTGGGCAAATCTGGTTCAAAAGATCTTTTGAAAGAGTAAAAGGTCAAAGATGTCACTTTGAGGACTAAACTATAGCTGACCCAAGGCATCATTCTTTTCAATCACCTCATATGCATATGAAAGCTAGACAATGAATAAGGAAGCCTTTGAATTATTAGTGTTGGTGAAGAATACCCAATATGCCATGAACTGCCAAAGAAACAAATAAATCTCTCATGGAAGAAGTACAGCCAGAATGCCCCTTAGAAGTGAGGATGGTGAGACTCTGTCTCATGTACTCAGGAAAAGTTATCAGGAGGGACCAGTCTCTGGAGAAGAATATCATGCTTGGTAAAATAGAGGGTCAGTGAGAAACAGCTGGTACTTTCCCTATTCTTCTCCAACACCACAACTCAAAAGCATCAACTTTTCTTCAGTACCTCACACAATGTCCAGCTTTCACATGCATATGAGGTGATGGAAAACACCACGGCTTGGGTTGGGCACACATTAGTCTACAAAGAGACATCTTTGCTCTTCTGCACTTTACAGAAGTCTTTTGCAGTAGATTTACAAAGTGCAATACATCATCTGATGTCTTGACTGCTGCTTCCATTGGTGTCGATTATGAAACCAAGTAATATGAAATCTTGACAACTTTAGTCTTTTCTCCATTTATCATGATTCTAGTTAATGGTCCAGTTGTGAGGATTTTCATTTTTATGTTGTGGTGTAATCCATACTGAAGACTGTGGTCTTTGATCTTCACCAGCAAGTACTTCAAGTCATCTTCACTTTCAGCAAGCAAGGTTGTGTCTTCTGCATATGGCAGTTGTTAATGAGTCTTCCTCCAATCCTGATGCTATGTTCTTCTTCATATAGTCCACCTTCTTAGATTATTTGCTTAGCATTCAGATTGAGTAAGTATGATGAAAGGATACAACCTTGATGCACACTTTCCTGATTTCAAACCATGCTATATCCCCTTATGCTGTTCTATGTACAGGTTGCTCGTGGGCACAATTAAGTGTTCTGGAATTCCCATGCTTTGCATTGTTATCCACAATTTGTTATGATCCACAACATCAAATGCCCTTACATAGTCAATCAAAGACAGAGAAACATCTTTCTGGTATTCTGTGCTTTCTTCTGATCTTTCTTTTGATGCTTCTTTTGATCTAGGTTAGATTTTTTTTTTTTTTTTCTTTAAAGAAAAGGAATTACATTGTCAATGTCCTTAAAGGCCTTTTATACTTATTCTGTCAATTTTGACTTTATTTATTTATTTCATACTTGATTCACCTGAAGTTTTATTTTAGTCCTTTGGCCTAATGTTTGAAGTGGTAATTTCGGATAGGAAGCTCTTTTCTTCTACATTAAACATTATTTTCTTCATTTTGAAGTGACTGCTGTTTTCTGGTATTAATACTTAAGAAGTTTAAACTAGAAAATATAATAAAATTTCTTTTCCTAAAGAATTTCATTGTTTTTACTCAAGTACTCTTCAAGGTAACTAAACATAAAGCTGTAAAGACAGTTACAGTAATCATATTATCTGCCTTCAGAGACGATCTGTTGTAAATGTTTAATAAATCAGGTTTAAATAAATTATTTGCTCTCATTCACTATCACATTGACAAATTTTAGTAATTGATTTTTTCACAAATATGAAAAATAAAAAACATATATTTAAAATAACAATTTCTGGTGCAGCCGATGATAGAAATATAACTATTTTATCTTATCTTACAATAATTAAGGAACTTGGAAGACTATTGTTGTTTTACTAAAATTTTTCTACAACTTAATATTCTTCTTTCACTCATAATATTTTTAAAAGGAAAAGGATGAAAAGAACTTGTACTTTAGAATCTCTAGGATATAAACCTTGGGTTCAAACACTAAAATTATGACATTAGGTAATGATTTAGCTTTCTTACAACTAAGTTTAATGGTAACTACATTCAAGGTAATAATTAGATTATTGTGATAATATAATGTGTGAAACACATTGCACATGTATTTGCTTATGCATTCAAGTTAATATTAATGAGTATCTTTTATATGCTAAGAGATATTTTCTTATTCAGGCATCAGTTTTCACTCTAATTCAATTATATAACAACATTTACTTGGAATAATGATTTAAAAACTAGCTTTCTACTTTGTCCTAGTGCCTACTTCCAACTATTATAAAGTAACAGCAACTTAAAATAAAACTCACAGGTCTTGATAACAATAATAATAAAATACATTACCTTAACTGCACTTTTAAAGCTTAGCATTTTTAATTACTTCCCACTTTGTATATTCTTTTGTAAGGTTCTCTGGTTTATATGTGGTTTCTAAAACAGTGCTCACATAGCTGCCAGAATTAAACTATGCAAAGGAAAGGTCAGACTTCAACAGATAATTCCTGTTTCCATGGAAACTGACTCAAAGCTCTTAGTGCTTATAAATAATCATTGATTCAAAAACTTCATTGCCTTCCTTTGACAGGTGTAGTGATCTAAATATTATCTGAGAAAGTCTAATTCATGGATTAGTCCTATTTGAGAAATTGAAAAATAGTTATTAATACATCTGTCTTTAAGAGACTCTTCCCCATCCTACTCAGCGTCACCCTTCTCTAAATGAAAAACCTTCAATACAAGCAGACAATTTTACCAAGGCAAAAAATTTGTCTATTACTCTGGCTTTTTCACCACTAGTAGCAAATTTTCATTTCTTCTTATTTATGTAAGAGTGAACAATACTGAATGTTTAACTTCATAGGGTTTATTTTGTTGTTGAGGGAATCTATGTTACATATGCTAGTCTTTTATCTAAGACAATAACACAGGGAAATGTCATTTATACTGATGCCATGTGGAACCAAGTAAGAGACATTTTGAATGAGATCAATCATGAATTAGAAATTATTTGAGGGTACATTATATTAGAGATCTACTCATTTGATAAAAGAGCTGTCAGTAGCAATCATGTTGAAATTGAATTGGAGCTAATTTCCACATTAAATGTTTAATAACTGGAGCAAATTGTTCATGGATGGCTTTGTCTATTTCCAATGTAATATTTTTATTAAACCCATATTGATGCAAGCCTCTTGGAAATCGTTGTAAGTGGAAATCCTAATCACTAATCCTTCCTCGCTTTCTTTTTCATATCTTTTTCTTCATATCTTCTCTCATTTTCTTTCCTTCTCAATTTTGCCAAATTATCTTTTTTATGCCCATAACTACAATTAATGCAAAAAGTTCATGAGGATATAAAAAATTATTTGGATATAGTCAACTATAGCACATAAATTTTTTCCTTAAGGTGGTATCTAGACTTACTTTGCTTGATCTAAATTCCTATAATAGATATTCAATACCTTTGAATGAATATTAATGAACTTAAAATGGAAATAATTCTGAAATTGTGAAATATAAAGTTTGTGTCAATCATTTTTCAGAGTCTAGGACAAATTTCTACTAAAATAGTTTAGTTGAAGTTCAAATGAAAGTGTTGCTTTCCAACTGGAAATAGAAAACAAACAAACAAACATATAATGTGAGTTAGAAGAGAGACAAACTTTCCACTAGGTCTACCCCTTATGTCAGATAGAGTTTTGTACAAAGAAGAAAAATGAGCAAGTTCCTAACTATCCTATCCTTCTACCCCATGCTTACTGGGGGTGGGGGAGGATATGAATATATATAAAAAACACATATATATACAAAATGTATAGCTATATGTCAGAAATACATGCACATAATTTTAATTGATGGTTCCACCAGAGATGTGACCTGCTGTAATACAATAATATGTATCTGGTGATTTCATATTAAGTATCCCCTAGCTTCAGGATTGATGTTGAATTGAAGATGTGTAAAACCATAGGCAGGTGTAGAATTTATAATATTAGTATGCATGATAGTACAGCAGTATTCCAGATAATAAATGACAAACACCTGAACTAAGAGAGTAGAAGGGGTCCTATATATATGTAGAGAGAGAGAGAGAGTGATGTGAAGGTAGAATTCTGTAACAGAGTTACCTCCTTTGTTTAGTTAAATCCTATTCATATTGTAAGACCTGGATAAAAATGTGAATTCCTGATGAATTTGAAAGAATGCATTGCTTTCTTCTCTATGTTTTTAAAATATATTGTTCAGATTTCCAGTATATCACTTATCAGATGATAGACTTAGGTCCCACCACATTCAACTCTTGCCCTAGTGTTTGCTATCATAGCTGTCAAACAATTGTCATTCAATACATGTCACCTAAATTGAATTGTATCTTCAGTTATTTTTTCCCTTTAAACCCAGTATTTAGGATCTGAAAATGAAATCTGTAAAGATTAACAGAATTGAGGTTAGTTGCTAACTGATTTCATAATGGTCTTTCAAAAGAAAATCTATTAGAGAAATGTGTGACTAAGTGTTCTTTATCCCTACAAAGGTCAAAATAAAATAAGTTCAAGCTATAAATAATAGCTTCAGACACTGAGGATACGACTTTGGGAAAGATTATTCAACTGCTTTCTGAGAAGTTCTTTAAAAATATGCCAAATTCTCCTTTAGAAAGACTACAGATAAGTTTTATTAAATCTTACGTATGCTATTAAGGAACTCTGGTGGCTTAGTGGGTAAGGCATTGGCTGCTAACCAGAAGGTAAGTGCTTCAAACCCGCCAGCTGTTCTGCAGGAGGAAGATGAAGCAATCTATTTCCATAAAGATTTACAGCCTTGGAAACCCAATGGGGGTCTCTATGAGTCAGAATCAGCTTGATGACAAGAGGTGTGGTTTGGTAGGTATATATGATGTTAAAAGTATGAAATAACAGTAGTTGTCTATTTGTACAAACAATTAATTTTGAAAATATCCTTAGGAAGTTTCATGGTTGTTAGTGTACATACTTCAACATAGCTACTCAAATTTTGATCAATTTTTATCACTCCTATTATTTTACAAATATTATAAGGGTATTATAAATTGAATGTGTTTTCAAATTGAGGTGGGGACATGCTTGTCACTCAAACCAAAAACCAAACTCATTGCCATCCAGTTGAATCCGACTCCTAGTGATCCCTCCTTGGGTTTCCGAAGACGTATCACTATGGAAGTAGATTGCCCAGTCTTCCTTCTGAGAAGTAGCTGGTGGGTTTGAACCGCCAACCTTCTGGTCAGCAGTCAAATGCCTTAGGCACTATGCCACCAGAGCTTCCAACGAGGCATTATCAAAGTGTCAGATATACTTGCAACTCTCATTTTTGTTTATAAAACAACTTCAGCTCAGCTGAATTATAAGAAGGCACATATGTTATAAAAACTTTCATGCTTAAAATGGTGCTCTCAACTTCCAATGTTTATATTTGAAAATTTTCACTAAACTACAGTATATACTTGAAAAAGCATGAGAAATTAGTGTTTCTTTTTGTGGAGGAAACAGTAACAAAAATACTAGGGTTAGTACAAAAGTTCAGAAAAGGAACCCATAATAATGACTCATTTCTGATGTCTATAATATATGTTAGATACATATTCAGCTTTATTGGGGAAAATATGATTCACTAGTCAATTCTAGAAGCAATAGATATAGGTTCTTTAAATGTTATAAAGAAAGATGAGTGATTCCTTTGCTAGCTAAAAAATAAAATCAAGAAAATTTGATCCTTAAATCATAAGCAGGATATAATATTTCATCTGTGCTAGAAACAAGTAGAAAAATCATTCCGAATAGATTGCAGTGTAGGAAGACATTCCATCATATTCCTGTCCTTGTAAATAGCACAAACTCATTTATAGAAAGAGTACTTAATTCATTTAGAACCATCTATCGAACTTTAATCATTGCACTATAGATCGAGGTGATCATATAAGAAAAATAGCACATCCTTTCTATAATTCTATTCCTGCTTCCAGGATATCATATGCAATATACAAAAGGTGAGACAGAGAAATCTTGAGTAACTCATCAGTGTCTTGAGTAATTCACCAGTATCCTTCCAGAGGAAAGGATGACAGAGAGAAAGAATTAAAGATAAAGTGAAACGTAATTCCAAAGAATGAAAATAGTAAATATGTATAAAGTGATTGTTTTACACAACTTCGTATTTGTTTCATGAAGGAACATATTAGTATTCAAAATAGTATCTTTATCTATATACAGTATAAAAAATCTTACCTATCCCTGTTCCTCATCTACACAGAAGTCACTCATTGCTTCTTCCTCTTCCTCAACATTTTACCAGTTGTTTTTTAATTTGACCATTATGAGCTGAAACAAATATAACAATATATTTCTGCCTCCTTTTTTTATGCATATAGTAGTATGCTAAGCACATTTTTTTTTTTATTTAAAAATGTGTCTTGGAACACATTTGACATATCATGTCTAACATACAGAGTTTGAAAGTCATCACTCTAATCCTTACATTAAGACAAAGTTAAACAAATTGCAAGATCAGAGAACTGAGGTTGCAGGTGAAACGGCTACACTCAATACTAGAGAGACAACAAAATCCACAGTCACAGCTAAGACCTCCTTTCCTGGAATAGAAGTCTCTAAAATCATAAGCTGATAGGAACACTTAACAGTAGTTTCGGTGAATTGTTGGAGGCAGAGTGTAGACTACCATGAGATTTAGAAATTCTAGAGGGCACAGTTGTAGGGAGCCACACATTTGGTTTTCAAAATGTGTTTTTCACTCCAGGAACACCAGCAAATTCTCACAGCAAAAATCCAAGAATGACTAACAGCAATGCTTTTGGACAGAGTAGAATTGCCCATTGGGTTTCCAAGGCTTTAAATCTTCACAGAAACAGATTGCCCCATCTTTGTCTCATGGAGAGGCTGGTGGGTTCAAACTGTCAATCTTTTGCTTAGCAGCCAAGCTCTTAACCACTGTGCTACCAGGGTTCCTTTTAGCAACAAGTGGCACACGAACAAGGACTGTAGAGAAATATGAGGCCTGTAGTATCTAGAGTTACCACAAACTTAAACACACCCCAATCCTAGCTAGATCAAGAAATCCTCACACTAAAAGCCTACTTACTTCAGTTCCTAATATTCTTTTCAATTAAAAAAACAAAACAAAACAAAACACTAAAAGGTACGCCAAAAGACAAGGAAAACAGTCTGAAGAGAGAAGGCAAGCATCAAAGGCAGGCTCAAATATCACACAGATTGTGGAATTAACAGAGGATTTAATGATTAATATGTTAAAAGGTCTAATAGAAAAAGTAGACAACATACAAGAATAGATGGGAAGTATAATGTAAACAGAGATATGGAGCACTAAGAAAGAATAAAAAGGAAATAAAATATTTTAACAGAAATGAAGACTCCCTTTGATGAGATCATTGGTAGATTTGAAATGGCTGAGGAAATAGTCAGTGAGGTTGGCATTGGACAATAGAAACTCATCAGACTGAAATGCAAAGAAAAAAAAAAAAAATAGAGGAGGAAAAAAACCCCCACAAAACCTGAAGAACTGGATAGCCAAGATGTGTGGGATAATTTTAAATACGATTCATTAGAATGCCAGAAGAAGAAACAATGTAGAACAGAAGAAACAACTGAAGTAATGATGGCCAATAACCTTCCAAAGTCAATGGCAGTCACCAAGCCACAGATTCAGTAAGTTCAGAAAATACCAACCAGGAAAAATTACATAAAAACAACACCTATACAGGGGGCAGGAATGCATAAGAAAGAAGGACACAGTGAAGAGGTAACCAAAGGGAGGAAGTGGAAAGAAAGCTGTTACATTGTGGGACATTGCAGTCAATGTCATGAAGCAAAATATTTAAGAACTGCTTTATAGAAAATGAATTTTCTCTGTAAACTTTCACCCAAATCACAACAAAAATTAAAAAAAAGAAAGAAAGAAAAATCTAGGTATATTATATTCCAACTGCAGAAAAGCAAAGATAGAAAAAAATCTAGAAAGAAACCAAAAAGAGATGAATCACCTCACCTATAGAGCAAATAATCCGAGAAGCTGAACTATATGAAGAAAAACGTGGTATCAGGATTGGAGGAAGAATCATTAACAACCTGAGATATGCAGACGATACAACTTTGCTTGCTGAAAGTGAGGATGA
>NW_006921588.1:8231663-8238766 GCF_000298275.1 Orycteropus afer afer | reverse complement strand
CTGAAAAGAAGAAATAAAATTACTTTTACATGCAGATAGCGTGACTGTCTATGCAGGAAATTCCCCCAAATTGAGAAAACAACTCCTGTAACTAGTGAGTATAGCAGTATTTCAGAGTACAATGTTAATAGACAGAAGTCTTTCTTATGTTATGTTTATATACCAACAACAATTGGAATTTGAAGTGAAAATAAAATACCATTTAAAAAACACAAAAATAAAATATTTGAGTAAAATATAGCAAAATATGTACAGAAGTTATATAACACAACTACAAGTTCAATGAAAGAAATCTATGAAAATCACAATAAATGGAGAGGTATTCTGTAATTATGGATTAGAAAACTCAGTATTTTTAATAAGTCAGTTCTTTTAAAGTTGAATTATATATTCAATGATGTCTCAGTCAAAATTATATCAATCTTTTCTGTAAGCAGCATAAACTCATTCTAAAGTTACACATATAGACATATATATTTTTTCTAACCTAGAACACTCTCATTTTCTAAATAATGATATTGTATACCAGAAAAAACAAACAAAAAATGCTCCTAATTTTAGTTATCAGGTGCATTCTAATATCCAGGATTTTAACATGTGAAAAAATGTATATAATTTATTCTGATGATAGCTACCCAATACGGAATGTCTCAGTCTAGTATAGTTCCTTGTCTCAGCTTCTGAGTGAAAAATGAATTGGCTAATTTAACAAAACTAACTCAAATACTCTCAAGTAAAGACCTTTATTCCAACAAATATGTCTTCAGGCATTTATTTGCCATTCCAGTGCATTTAAAAAAAAAAACTGATAAACCAAACTCACTGTGATTGAGTCGATTCAACTCATAGCAACCCCTCCTTAGGTTTCCAAGGTGGTATCTCCATGGAAGTAGGTTGCCCGACCTTCCTTCCAAGGAGAGGCTGGTGGGTGTGAACCACCAGCCTTCTGGTTAGCAGTCAAATGCCTTAGGCACTACGCTAGCAGAGCTATTCTTAAATGGTTATCAAATATGAAATAATTGCAATAATCATTTTAAAATAGAGGAGACCTTGAGGGAAAAGCTTCTTTGACTAATTTGAATAGGTATTTCTAAATTTTAATGCAAGACTTCCTTATGTACACAATGTCCTGGCAAAATGTTTTGTGTCACATTTTAAAATTCAAACCTATCTCCTTCATTCTTTACCTTCTTTTCCTCACTGAGGTTTCTTAGTAAATACACAAATACTATCTCCTTTTGGGACACTGTAAAATCAAAATTAATTATGTTAATTATCTCATGTAGGCTGACCTAATTAGATCTAATTAGTCAGTTCTGTTAATTGTAAACATCATCCTCTGCAGAGCTTACCTTTTGGGTAAACTAGGTAGAAAAGCCAAGTCCCCACTTATCCTAACATATTTAGTTGGCAACCATACTACGTGTAGCTGTCCCAATGATGTGTTTCTAGTCATTTGGCAGTTGATACTCCTTTTATCCATTTGTTTCAATAAAATGTAGATTTCTACTATAAATTTTCTCAGATAAATGTCAAGTCTTCAGAGAGTAATTAAATGCTTCCATTGAGATCGTAATCAGAAAACAAAGAAATATAAAGTTGTGGTATTTAACTAATAATCTATCTGTCTAAACAGAATATTTTGCATCCTTATTCATACTTTAATTATTCCTGGAATATTGTCATGTGTAATATTGATTCATGTGTAACTTTTGTGGTACTTTTATCTCTGGTTCCCTTCCAGTTTTCTGTCTCCCTGTTCCATTTCATGGGGTATCCTATCCTCAGCCTAGAACAATTAAATAGTACTTCTAAGAGCTGTACCCTTGCTCTGTGGAGGAATTAACTCTATGGCAGTGAGTTTTTTATTTTTTCTTTTTTAAAATTTTGTCTCTTTACTCTTCTCGCGTGATGATTTCATTTACTGTAAAAATGCCTTTAACTACTATGTGTGTGCTAGAAAATAAAATGCTTAAATCTTTATATTCAGTCCTGATCTTTACTTTGCACTTCAAATATATGACGAACAAACTGCTCTACATATCATCGGAGGTTACCAGCTGTCATCAAAAGCTCAACACATCAAACATTGTACTCTTTACCTGTACTTCCTCTCATACCTCCTCTAGTCTTATTGAAATCATACAGGTTCTAATCATTTCTCACCTAGGCTATTTCCGTAACCCCTTTTTGTCTCTGGTCTCAGTCTTCCACCTTCTTCTTCATTAAATCCTCCCACAGCTTCTAGTAAGCACCTGGGTTACTCAATGTAAAAGTGTAAACTTATTTGTGACATTTCCCCACCTTACTTCAAACAAAAAGGAAACCTATTGCTATCTAGTGATTCTGATTCACAGTGACCCTATTGGACAATTTAGAACTCCACCATAGGGTTTCCAAGGCTGTAAATCTCTACAGAAGTAAACTGCCTCATTTTCTCCTGCTAAGTGGCTGATATTTTTGATCCGCAGACCTTTTTTGGTTAACAGTGAATCCTTTAACCACTAGCCACCGAACAAACTGCTCTCCCAGAGCTCCCTCTACCTTACTTAGAATTTAAAAATCCCTCTCCATGAGGTACAGAATAAAGTTCAATATCATCAGCAAAAGCCTCTGAGTCTTAGTTCACTTTTGACCCTCATGTCCTAGCAGGACTCCATTTTGAAAGATACGCTCAGTTAATACCAGGACTGTTATACTTCCTGGCAAAGACACTAATGTTTTGAACTTCTACGAGTTTGTAAAAACCATCTTCTATGCCTGATAAACTTTTCTCAATTATTTATGTATTTAATGTAGTTAATATATTATCACATACTAATTGTAAGGAAAAATAGATTAAACTATAAAGATATGCAGAAAAGAAAAACTGAAAGTCTCCCTTATCCTTTCTTTTATGTCATTGTTTCCACCAGAAATCACTAGTTAAAAAAATAATAATAATGATACATATCCTCCATATTTTTATCACGATATATACTCAGAAACCCTATCTATCTATCTATCTATATTTCAACAACTCTCTGGCACATTTAATTAACTCATTTAACAGTGGGGGGATTAAAAAAAAACCCTTCATCTGGGCATTTTCTGAATCTACACAGCACAGTGATGTTATAGCTTAGCGCTAATAGCTTATGGTCCTTTTTCTTTCTGAATAGTGATAAACTAAACCAAACTCACTGCCATGGAGTTGGATCTGACTCATAGCGACCCCTCCTTGGGTTTGTGAGGCGGTATCACTATGGAACTAGATTGCTCAACCTTCTTTCCCTTCTGCTAACCAGAAGAGTGGTGGTTTGAACTGCCACTCTTCTGGTTAGCATTCAAATGCCTTAAGCACTATGCCACCAGAGCTCCTCTGAATAGTGTAGCACTCAGATATTACTGAATTGTCATATACAGCATTTCCTTAAGCTGTTAAAAATGATATGAAATAGGGTTTGTTCTTTTTGAATCTTTAAGAGAATCTACAGAAAATATACCATCTTTTTTGTTTCTTTTTGTGAGTTTTTTTAGAAACCAGTGATTATAATAACAACTAAAATAAACATTGTAATGATTTTTAAAATTATGTCACAACAATGGCAAAATTTTTATAAGAAACAAATATGATACAATTATGAACACATAGACCATTTACGACATAATTATTATTTACTTTCTCTGAAATTTAGGAACTGACAATCATCAATATGCCATTGGATATGTCTTTCCTATGAAAAATGATTGACACCATTATATCTCATAATTACAAATCTTTTTAAAAAATCATGCTTAATTCTGTTTTCAAGTAGGATGAAGAGTAACACTTGTGCTGAGATCAACCAAAAAAAGCCAAATTTGTGTGTGTGTGTGTGTACAAATATACATATATACATATATATATATATATATATACACACACACACACACATATATATACAAATGTTGATAAAGATAAAGTATTCAGAAATCTGTCTAAACAACTAGATACACAGGAAATAAAACTCTAGAGAATGGGCATTCTCTTAGAGCTGACCTGATGATTTTAGTTGCCTGTGGGTGTACTTAACAATCTTGGGCCTTGTCCCGAGATGGAAATTCTGGGACAGATCAAGGAAAAAGACTGCCACTGAGGAACAGAGAAACCCAGCAGAGCTTTTATAGCTACATAGGCCTGTTTGAGATATATATATATATATATATATATATATATAAATCCTCTGTGCTGCTTAAATAGACACATCTTGAAGGTAAAGACACACACACATTATTGAAAGGAACGAAAGAAGATACATCAGTAAAACTGAGGTAGAGAAAACAAAGCGGGAGCAGATTACTAATGTTACAGAAAGGAGACTTCAGATAAGGAGACTTCCTGGAGATAAAGAAGGATTGTGCATAATGATAAATTGGACAATGAGAAAGGACAATATAACAATTCTAAAGTTGTTTGCGTTTAATAACTAAGTTAACTTCAAAATACATAAAGCAAATATCAGCAGAATTAAAAGGAAAAACTAGACAAATCCATCATAGTGGAAGACGTTAACAGTCTATTCTCATTACCTTATATAAGCACACACACACACACACACATACAAATTAAGACACAAAGTACTTCCCAGCTCAAATAAATTTGAGAAAAGAAATATTTTATTAGGTAAAACAAGATAGGATTCATTGCTAGATGACTTTTTCAGAATGGTTAGCATGCTAATTTGCAAAATGCACCTCTATCAGAGAAATTTAGGACGTAATATCTCTCAAACTTATTTGAACACTACTTCCATTTTTCCTGAAACTCATTACCATTTGGAAGGTTACTTTTCTGGGAAAATTTTTGCAAACCTTGTTTTAGTGTAAACTGTATATGGATCTCTCAAACAAATAATTCTAAAACTATTTTTGTGTATGATTAAAGGCCAAAGAAAACTAGGACTCCTTAGCAGAATAATCAATTAGATAAAACAAAAAAAAAACAAATCCACTGCCACTGAGTCAATTCTGACTCATGGTAACTCTATAGGACAGAGTAGAATTGTCCCATACAATTTTCAAGGCTGTAAAATCTTTATGGAAACAGACTACCACATTTTTCCACAGAGCACAGCCATTGACCTTTTGGTTGGCAGCTAATTGCTGTAACCATTGCACCACCAGAGCTCCTATCAATTAGATAAGGGATAGAAATACAAAAGGATTTTTTGTTTATTTCAACATTCAATTGAATGTTAAATGTTCCTCAACAGGGCAACATCTCCTAGTTAAAGGGCAATTAGTTATCAGTGCCATCACTGCATCATGATAATCAATGACTAATTCTGAGAGAAAATATCAGTCAGTTAATCAATGCTAAATTATTAGTGGAAAAATTGACAATTTACTCAATTATATTAAGAGCTAAGGAGGTTTGTCTATATCTCAAGTATAAGTTTAATGGATTTATTATCAAATTAATATGGCTATATTGCTTACCTGTTTAAAGTTTAAGACTATTTATTTATTTATTTATTTTATTGTTATTTGTGTGAAAATTTACAGAGCAAATTCACTTTCCATACAGCAGGTCACATACACTTTGTCTCATGACATTGACTACAATTTCCCACAATGCAACATCTCCCCTCCCACTTCCTCCCGATAGTTACCTCTTCCCTATGTCCATCCCTCCATGCACTCCTGCTCCCTGACATCTCCCTGTGCATAAACAGTCCTTCTTTCACCAATGATTGTTTTTCTCCAAGGAATGTATCTACCTCAGGTAAATGTTCAACTCATATGCCTGTCTTTTGTTTGGCTGGAAGCCACAGGTGTGGGTTCAATTACAGACCTGAAGAGCAGCTAGGGGCCATAGTCTCAGAGGTTCTACCAGGCTCTATCAGACCAACAAATCCAGTCCCCTTTTTGTTTTTTCACAAATGATTTTGAGTTTGTTCCACATTGTTTTCCCTCTCTATCCAGGATCTCCTACATAGATCCCCTTCCAAGTGGTTGACGGTGGTAGTCGGGCACCATCTAGTTCTTCTGGTCTCATAGTCATATAGGCTGAGGCTCTCATGGTGTACCAGTTGCTAGGAATAATTGTTTCCATGAATCTTTGGTTTTCTTCTTTCTTCTTTACTCCGGACGAGGAGAGACCCATCAATGCATCTAGATGGCTGCTTGCAAGCTTTTAAGATCCCAGTCACTGCTTGCCAAAATAGAAGGTAGAACAATGTTTTGTGTAGTATGTTATGTCAATTGAGCTTGAAGTTCCCTGCGACTATGGTCCTGAGCCGACTGGTTCAACTACTCAGTCCCTCTGGGTAGCTGGGTGTGACCAAGAAGTGACTACAACCTTGTCCCTTGTCAACTCTACTATATACCTGTGAATTTAAAGTTTAAGATTATTTATAATGAGATTAATTATCTTCATCATTGTCACATTAAATTAAAAAGAGTATTTCACTTATAGGGTAGTGTCTTTAGAGACCTTAAAAGAATATAGTTTTATTTAAAGGTGATAAATCAATTTTAATACTACTCCACTGATTAAAGGAACTCTGGTAGTGTAGTGCCTAAGGCATTTGACTGCTAACCAGAAGGCTACTGGTTCAAACCCACCAGCCACTCCTTGGAAGGAAGGTTGGGCAATCTACTTCCATAGTGACACTGCCTTGGAAACCCAAAGAGGGGTTGCTATGAGTCCGATACACTCTACAGCAGTCGGGTTTTTTTGGGGTTCACTGATTCACAATACTTCTGAAATACTTCATTTTCTATTGGTGAGTTTTAACACTGAGAACTGTGCTGATGGATATTTATTTTTTAAAAATTCAATGAATGCTAGTAATATGATTCTCTGTTAATACATATGAGATGGTATAGACTGGCATTTACAAACTGGCAGCTTGCAAAACAAATCTATCTCCTAGATGGGTTTTGTTTGGTCTTCATATCATTCAGTTTTTATTTTTAAGATGATTTTTAAAAATAGATATTTTAAATAAAAATCAATAACAGATCTGGACATACTTAGCATGTATAAACCATGGCAAAAGCTTTAGGCAGAATTTTCTTTCCATTTTGTACCATCATTCACCCAATGCACCTACACATTTTCATTGTTCTTCTTCATT
>NW_006921588.1:8219590-8224733 GCF_000298275.1 Orycteropus afer afer | reverse complement strand
CTCAGCCCACCTTTGTCTTCACTTTCTTCGTTTGTTCTCCAGCCACCATGCACAGTCCATGCAGTCCCTGGCTAGCAGGGTGATTTTTAGGTTAATTCTTACGTCCCACCACCACAGGAATCTGCGAGAGTGCTGTCTCTTTAAATATCCAAAATAGTCAAACTGCTTTTTAAACCTACAAAATGGTGGCGCCCTCTAGACCGGCAAAAGTCCACAACTCAGCCCACCTTTCTTTTCACCTTCTCTGTTTGTTCCCCAGCCACCATGCACAGTCTGTGCAGTCCCTGGCTAGCAGGGTGATTTTCAGGTTTATTCTTAGGTCCTATCACCACTCTGGAATCTCCGAGCCACCTGTACTGTCAGGGTCGCTCAGTTCCCTGTCAGACCGCAGCTCCTTATGTCTCCTTTTTTTGGAATTTTTGCACAAATTCTTCTGCTAGTTGGGGTTTAGTCCAATTCTGTATTCTTCCTTTCAAGGTTCAGGGGTCCAAGTTTATCTTCTGTGTCTGTGTTAATTGGTTTCCCTTTTCTTTGTTGAAGAGGGTCTGTACAGTCCTTCTGCCTAGTCTGCCATCTTGCTGGAACTCCCTCTTCATTCATTTATATTCACTCATTATTTTAATGGCCTCTATAGATTTGAATTTTTAACACCTAGTATAAATATTTTAATAACAACACACACAATGTATACTCTGTACCAAAAATAGTGAAAATATCCCTGAAGAAGAAGAGTTTGATTTCAGTTTCAGATCTGCCCCTAACTTACTGTGGGACGATTGTTAAATCATTGAGTTTTCACTCATGTCAGAAGCCTCTGTGCAATGAAGAAGTTTTTAATGCTTCTTTTAGTTCTAAGACTATGTGTCCCTAATAAATAATTTTAAAAATAAATTAGCAGACTCAGCTTCCATTTAAAGTTACTTTTGAAACTTTAATAGGTAAATGTTACCTTCACTAGAAACTATTAGCACGTCAAAGTGGTACTGCAGGAGTTTACATCCATAGTGACTGTGCATGTATTTACATATTATATTATCAAGGTTAAAGTTATTTTATTAACTTTAAATTGAAATGCTAAGAGACATTTAGTGAAGAAAAATTAAAAGTGAGTGTCTCATAAAATAATAGAATAGCTCTTACCTTGGTTGCTAAGTACCAATATTGATTCATAGATTCTGAGTAGGAGTCATAGCCAAAATACCAAAACAAAAGCAATTGTTGTTGAGTTGATCCTGACTTTTGGCACCCTCATATGTGCAGAGTAGCTTTCCACTCCCTAGGGCTTCATGATTGTGAACTTTTAGCAGTTCACCAGGGCTTTATTCCAAGACATCACTGAGGTGTTTGAATTGCGAATCTCCTGGTTAGTAACTGAGCACTAAATTGTTTGTGTGCCCTTAAAACTCCAGTTCTGTAATTCTTTGAAGAACACATTGGGGTCACAGGGGCTCTTAGTCACTTTAATGGCAGGATCCTGCCCAAGACAGAGGCCACACTCCCAAGAGTCAGAAGGGCCATGAGTTCATAAAATTAAATGCCGTATATTCAACTCATATGTACCTCATTTTATCCAGAGAAGCCCTGATTTAACACTTTATTTATTCTCTGATGCTATGCCTACCTTCCTCCACCAGATTATTGTACTGCTTGATCTCTTATCCTGATTCCCATACATTCTTTTACTTGAGTTAAGCAAGATTCCCAGGAATATTGTAAAGATTATTTGGCATTTATTTATTTATTTTAAAACAATCCATATTTGAGCATCCTTCCTATATGGAACATATGGCTATTATTGTATGATTTTTAGTAGAAGGTAGGACCCCACTTTGCAGCATGAAGCTGAAATTTCCAAATCTCCCCCTGCCCCTCTCACATACATACCTTCTCTCTAGTTTTTGACATCTATGATACGGGCATGTGAGCAAAGTATGACCAATTGGGCAGCTAGCCTGGAAATTGGAATAGCAAAAGAATTATCAAAAATATAAAAATAACTGAGGAAATATGGCTTCAGGAATAGTCTTTACTGTCATCCAGTGTTTTCTTTTGGTGGTGTTCACAATAACATCATAATCAGATTTTATTTTCGGGGCTATAATATTGCTGCCTACCACCTGACTTTGTGTCAATTTTTGACCTAGATTCTCAGCCTTTTCCATTGATTCTGTGATATAGTAGATGCCTTTCCAGTAAGTTCTACTTTGCATAAGTTATGCAACATCTCTTTCATTTGCTTGCAACCAAGAACTTTAATATCAAAGATGTCTTTGTAGTCTAATAAGAATTTGACCTGAATTTAAAACACCCCAAACATTTGAACTTCCCTTAGCCCTGACGAGATGAATTCAAGGTCTTCCACATGTCTGTCCACTAAAGAACTAGCTGCTAGAAGTTATGTGTGAAACACCAAGAACTGATGGGAAAAAATGTAAGAAAAATATTATTCCCATATTGATTATCTTATATTACATAGGAGACAACCACAAAATCTCAGCAGCATGCAGCAATAAGCTTTTGTTTTTCATAGATTTGTGGGTTGGCTAGAATTTAGCTGATCCAGGCTAGCTGGCTCTGCTTCAAGGTGTGGGTCTAACCAACTTTGACAGCTTTCTCTTAATTGGGATCTGGTCTGCATCACATTTAGTCATTCTGGGGCACAGCCTGAAGGGCAACAGATATCAAGAGAAAGCTTTTCTTACCGTATTGGCACAGATAAAACAGGGTGGTTGTAACACATGATACCTGTGAAGGCCTGGGCTCTAACTGCACAAGTTCCTTCTACTCACATTCCACTGTCAAAACAAATCACTCAGAAAAGCCCATAGTCAAGAGACTGAGAAGTACACTCCACCTTTAGGAGAAAGAATGACAAAATTAACTGTGAAAGAACATGGATGCATTAAATACTATAAACTATATAGAAATATCTCTATCCATCTATCTAATATATCGTGGACTGCCAGCAGTATGAAAAAATCAGGCTTGTTGTTGTTGTCAGGTGTTATTTAGTCAGCTCTGACTCAGAGTGACCCAGTATACAACAGGATGAAATGCTGCCCAGTCCTGTGCCATTGTCACAATCCCTGCTATGCTTGGCACGATCATTGCAGCCACTGTATCAGTCCATCTTGTTGAAGGTCTTCCCCTCTTTTGTTGACCCTCTGCTGAGCCAAGCATGACATCCTTCTCCAGGGAATGGTCTCTTCTGACAATATGACCAAAGTAGGTGAGATGAAGTATGGCCATTTTAACTTCTAAGAAGCATTCCTTCCCACTGCACTTCTTCCAGGACAGATTTCTTTGTTCTTCTAGCAGTCTATGGTATTTTCAGTATTCTCCAAAACCACAATTCAAAGACATTGCCTCTTCTTCAGTTTTCCTTATTTATTGTCTAGCTTTCACATGCATCTGAGGCGATTGAAAATGCCATGATTTGGGTTAGGTTCATCTTAGTCTTCAAAGTGATTTCTTTTTGCTGGTTAACACATTAAAGAAGTCTTGGCAGCAGATTTGCCCAGTGCAATATGACATCTGGTTTCTTGACTACTGCTTCCATGGACGTGGATCACACATCCAAGTAAAACGAAATATTTAATTTCAATCTTTTCTCTATTTATAGTGATGTTGCTTATTGGTCCACTTGTGAGGATTTTTATTTTCTTTATGTTGAGAAGTAATCCATACCAAAGAAGTCTTTGATCTTCATCAGTAAGTATTTCAATTCCTCCTCACTTTCAGCAAGTAAGGTTGTGTCATCTGCGTATCACATGTTGTTAATGAGTCTTCCTCCAATCCTGATGCCACATTCTTTTTCATAGTCCAATTTGTCAAATTATTTGCTTAGCATGCAGTCTTAGAAGAACTAAAACCATAGTGATCCTTAGAAACTTGGATGGTAGGACTTGAGTTTGCTTCCTTTGGAAATGTCTTCAGGAAAGACCAATCCTAAGGAAAAGGAACTGTTTTTGGTAAAGCAGCAGGTTACCAAAAATGAGAGAAACCCTCAATGAGATGGAAGGATGCAATAACCACAACAATGGGCTCAAATATATAAAAAATTATGAAGATGGCTCAGGACTGGGCAATGTTTTGCTCTGTTGTACTTAAGGCTGCATGAGTCAAAGACAACTCAAAGGCAAGTAACAGCAATTCATACATAAATATATACACTTAATATATGTTTGTGGTATATCTATAGATATATAGAAAAATAGGTGTATTTTTCATTTATCTTCATATATTCTACTTGCAGCCTCCTTACCTTAATATAGACTCACTGTAATATATCTGGTAAATGCCTTTGAATATCTATATATCAGTGAAAATACATACAGTCGTGGATGTTGATAATGGTAATAGTGATGTGATGCTTGTGTGTTTATATGTGTGTGTGTGTTTACTTTGAATAAGTGTTTTGTTGCTATAGATCATATGCTATTGCCTTACTTCTTAAATTTACTTTAAAAAATGTGTTCATGTTGCCTCTCCTGTACATAAACTCATAGCTTCTAACTGCTGCACAGTATGCCACAATATGTCTGCACACCATTTTTGTCTCTTTCTTATACTAATGGATCTCCAATTACATCCAACTTCTCTCTCCCATTAACAATGCTACATATGCTTACCTTAAGGATCTCTATCAGGATTTCCCCAATATCTATACCTAGAGGAAAAATTCCCATAGATTAAGCACAAGTTATGTTTCATTGAATATTGCTAATGACACATTTTTTTCCTGTAATTCTATCTACTTGTTTGGACAATAAACTGAAAAAAAAGAGAAAAGAAAACAATCACTGCCTTTGGGAATCATTAACAACTTTATAAGACACAGTAGAACTGCCTCAGGGTTTCCAAGGCTGTAAATCTTTATTGAAGCAGAACACATCTTTTTCCCATGGAGCAGCTGGTTGGTTTGAACAGCTGACCTTTCGGTTAGCAGTCAAGCACTTTAACCATTGCACCACCTTCATGTTCATTAATGTTTTTTTTTATTTTTTTATTTTTAGTTTGTTTGTGTGTTTATTTATTTATTTATTTGTTTGTTTGTTTGTTTGTTTATTATTTATTGTGATTTGGGTGAAGATTTACAGAGCAAATTCACTTTCCATACAGCAGTTCACATATACTTTGTCTC
>NW_006921588.1:8174913-8200531 GCF_000298275.1 Orycteropus afer afer | reverse complement strand
ATATAAAATTTTCTGCAGCATTAAAATAACTAGCATTTTAACCAGCAATGTATTTGCATGCTATTGAAGTATATCAACCATTGTACTCAATTAATGAGCAAATATTGTTGTTATTATTATGTGCCGTTGAGTTGGACCCGACTCATAGCAACCCCTCCTTGGGTTTCCGAGGCAGTATCACCAAGGAAGTAGCTTGCGCCATCTTCTTTCCTAGGAATGGCTGGTGGGTTTGAACCGCCAGCCTTCTGGTTAAGTCAAGTGCCTTAGGCACTATGCTACCAGAGCAAATATTAAATCTCCATTTTGCATTACAAAGAAATTCTTGGTTTGACAGCAAAAATTGTGTCTTTGACTTGCTGACTTTAAAATGGTCGAGGGAATATTAGCAAAATATCTTCCCAACTCTAAATATGAACCACATTCATTTACCTGTGACATCTAAATATATGCAAATTTGCTTTCTTTTCACTTTTTAAGACATTATTTTATATTATCAACAATGTTTCTAAATGTCATTATTCTAAATTATCTACATCATTAATAGATATTTGAGAAACATATTTCTAAAACATTTAGCAATTTTCTATTTTATGATAACAAATGGCACAGTAATAAGATTAATATAAACAAACATGATTATATAGAAACAATGTGACCAGCAAAGATATTAAAACATAAAACTTAGAGGAAATACATTGTAGTACATATTTCTACATTATTGAATAAAATTCTCAGTGCCATCGAGTTGATTCTGACTCATAGCAATCCCTCCTTGGGTTTCTGAGGCAGTATCTATACAGAAATAGTTTGTCCAGTCTTCTTTCTGAGGAGTTGCTGGTGGATTTGAACCACCAGCCTTCTGGTTAGTACTCAAATGGCTTAGGCACTATATCACCAGAGCTTCCAATAGACCCTTGATATTTCCATGGTTAATAGTCAGAGATTCTAATATTTAGTGATGTCTTTGTAGGTTCGAACTGTAGAAATATGTCCCTTTCCTGAAGTGTGATATTGATTCACATATTCTGAACAGGTAGAGTGGATGCATAAGTCATTTAGCCAGCAGGAGAGCCTAGAGTCCTCTCATCACCTTGATTTGAATATAGTGGAAGTGTGGAGCTGTGTTGTTGTTGTTATTTGCCATCGAGTCGGCCCCGACTCCTAGCAACCCCTCCTTGGGTTTCCGAGGCAGTTATCACTACGGAAATAGGATTGCCCAAACTTCCTTCCGAGGAGTGGCTGGTGGGTTTGAACCGCCAGTCTCTTGGTTAGCAGTGTGTGAAGCTGTGGGAGATATCTATTCATTACACGAGGAAATATACAAAAGTGGTGTGTATTTATTGAGTACCACGAAACTTTAGAATTTGGGGGCAAGTCCAGGTCATCTGTTCACATGCCATTATTATGCTAATGAAGAAACTAAAGTCCAAAGACTGAAGCAGGCAAAGTAATTTTCTAGGAATAGATAATGCAATGAAACTCTTTTATATATTCTCACATTAAAGCCTAGATTCCTTTGTATTGCTTGCTTAAACACGCTATTGGGATTCTCTCTAAGACCAACTGTTGAGTCAATCTTAGCAAAATAATTATTGGCTTTAAAACAATATGTTGGATAATTAGAGAAAAAGAAGTAAATTCAATAAGAAACCATATTGATGAGCCCTGTGTGAGAGAAAAAACTGTAAAGCTTCAGTCATATAACATATCAAGGGGAGAGATTGGAGGGGGCGAGCAGATTTGAATGACTTGAATACAAGATATACAAAGTAGAAAAGGAAGTTGGGACAGCTCTGAACCAAAACATGGAGACATTCATGTATGTAAAGCGTTTAATTGCTGGTTTACATGAAGGCAAATAGGAGTTTTTACTTTTGCATCTAGAATCTCTTTAATTGATCTGATTTATAACATTGTGAAAGATAAGAACATGCATTAGTAACTGATGTTGTTGTTGTTATGTGCCGTCGAGTCGGCCCAGACTCATAGTAACTGATAAGAAAAGTAATTTGATAGTGTATGATTTTACATCAACTACAGAGTGCATGGGAGCGCTGGTGGCATAGTGCCTAAGGCATTTGACTGCTAACCATTAGGCTGGCAGTTCAAACCCACTAGCCACTCCTCGGAAAGAAGATTGTGCAATCTGCTTGCATAGAGATACTGCCTCGGAAATCCACGGAGGGTTCGCTATGAGTTGGATCCAACTCGACAGCAGTGAGTTTGGTTTTTCGTTTTGGTTACAGAGTGTATTCAGATTGTATAGGAGAAAAGCCTATGAATCGTGTTGTGTATTTATATAAAAATGGTTTTATGTGCTGACTTGATACAAGTGAAGTTGAATTGAAGCAAAAGTTATATTTTATCATTATGCTAAGAGTCTCAGGAAATCTATGTGAAGGATTGAATCACAAAAAGTGGGAGAAGGAAGTTAAAATTTTCTATCAGGCAGATGGGAAAATAGGTATGAATTACTTTAGTTCCAGACAGTCTCTGGTATGAAGGAATTCATATATTTTTAAGTGAGCAACAACTTTCTCTAGAGAACATTTTAAACATATAAGAAACAATAATAAAAACCATGCTGTCCTTTTCCAAACACCTGCTGTAGACACCAGCTGGAAAAGGCTTTGGTTCTTACTCACTCAAGGACTGTGCTGGCCCCTGCAGGAGAAAGAAAAACTAGCCTAAGAATCATAAATTCCTCCACTTCAGATATGCAATCATACAATGTTATTCAGTTATTCAGTAAAATAGAAATAGACAGATGTGGTTGATGATAGGTTGATATATATATATATATATCTCCAATATATATATCCAATCCACTTGATGGCAGTGAGAGTATTTGTTTATACTCTCACTGCCATCAAGTGGATTGGATTCCAACTTATAGCGACCCCCGTTGGCTTTCCAAGGTTGTAAATCTTTACAAAGTAGATTGCCCCACCTCCCTTCCATGGAGCAGCTGGTAGGTTTGAACTACTGACCTTCTGGTTAGTAGTCAAATGCTTTAGACACTGCACAACCACACCTCCTTAAAGATAGATATAGAAGACACAAATACAGATATAAGTGCAGACAAATATAATATTTAATGCAGTCTTTTTATATTGGACATATTAAAAGATCAAAACCAAATTTTTAAAAAAATGAAAAGACTGTAGCTCATCCCTGTGGCTCAACTTTTAGACACACGCTAGACAGACCCTGTAAGTTGAACAGTAACACCAGGCAAGTATGTCCTCATTAGAACAATAAACAATATGAGATCAAATGGATGGCATTTGCCCAGAGATAAAGCTAAGAAGGCAGGAAGGGATGGGAAAGAGGGACGAAAGGAAATGGTAAACACAAGGAGGAAGTGGGAAGAGTGCTGTTCCATTGTGGAGACTGCAATGAATATCACAAAACCAAATATGCATGAGTAGTTGACAGGACAACCAATTTCCTCTGGAAATTATATAAATAACAACAACAATAATAATAAAAGAAAATGAAATAAAATCCCAGCCCTACCATACTACTTATGTGACTAGCAAGTAGCTGACAACCTGTTTCCTCTTCCATAGAAAGGGGAGAATCTACTTTAGAAGGCTATGATAAGGAATAAATCAGATAATATGAAAAAATTAAAATTAGCTATCCCCCCCCCAAAAAAAGACTACAGCTCCTGGCTGTTAACTAGTCATTACCATCATTACCATATAAGCTCCATACTGAATCCTCAACACCTACAATAATGTTTGTAATATAGTAGGTACTCAAAACAAAATGAAACAAAACAAAATCATATCTAAAAACAACAAAAGTCATGTCCAATTTTTTCAATGGATTCTTTTGGTGATAAAGTTTCAAGTCCTTGTTATGGCATTAACATTTCTTCATGAGTCTAGCTGCTAGTATTTCTCTAATCATGTGCTTCCTGCCTCATATCTTCTCACCAAAGGTTCTCCTTCCCTAGAATGTCTTCTTTCTCTTCTCTCTCCTGTTCAAAACATTTTCCATGTGTTAAAGGCAAAAGCAATGACTAAATCTTCTGTGATGTTTTAACACTATTTCATATCAAAAGTTATTTCTTTTCCATCACATACTATAATATAATCTTTTGAGTTTGCAAATTTAATAATTTGCATTACCTCTCTGAGGTTAGATTTGCAATTTCTATCCTGTGGATTGGCACACCCTGTAGACAGTCTCTTCTTATTCATCTTTGTATTTACACCTCCTACAAAACACCTAACCCAAAAGGTATCCTTCAAATAAACAACTGCAGAGTACGTTATTTAGCAAAAATGTCATAGTGTTTTATATTCAAAATGAGTTAGCCGATTGAAATTATTTTGAAAAACAGATGGATTAGAATACCAGGTTGAATAAGGCTTATAACACCATAGAAAATGTTAACAGTCTTCACTAATTATAATCTGGACAGCTAATTATAGTCATTAATCATAAAATAATTTTACAAGCATGTTAAACTCTGAATCTTGTCCCATGATCTCTGATGTGGGTGTGTGGTAGACTAAACAATGGCCCCCAAAGATGTCCACAAACTAATCCCTGGTACTTATAAATATATTACTTTATTTGGTGAAAGGGACTTTGCAGTTGTGATTAAATTAAGGACTTTGAGATAGAGAGAGATTATCCTAGATTATATGAGTGGCTTCAGTGCAATAACAAAGATTTTTACAAATTTGAAATGTATTACATTTTTCTTTAATTTTTGTGAGAGCAGATTTACCAAATAAACTATCTTCACGTGTGTCCATGTTGCTGTTGTTAGGTGTTGTCCAGTCAGTTCCCACTCATAGCAAACCTGTGTACAACAGAATGACACACTGCTTGACCCTGTGCTATACTCACAATAGTTGCCATACTTGAGCCCATGCCCCAAGCCACTGTGTCAATCCACCTCGTTGAGAGTCTTTCCCTTTTTCGTTGACCCTCTACTTTACTAACCAGGATATCCTTTCTGACAACACGACCGAAGTATGAGAGAGAAGTTGGCCATTCTTGCTTCTAAGGAGCATTCCAGCTGTCCTTCCTCTAAGACAGATTTGTTCATTCTTCTAACAGTCCTTGGTGTATTCAATATTCTACACCAACACCAATGTGTATTAGTTAAGCCAAAGTGACATCATATGCATGGACTTTTCCTTCTTTTATAAACATAACATGTTTTAAAATATGGGCATATTTACAATAGAAAATAGGCTAAATACGTAACTGAAAAAATTCTTTCTTCTTCCAAGTCAACAATAAAGACTGAATCATTGCTAGCCACTCGGACTCCTTTCTGGTAAAATAAACTGTCCTCTTCTTTCAAAGGGTAGAAAGAAGGCTTCTCTGTGGAAGAGTGATAACTGCTGTTAATTAAATGTTAAGACAAATGAAGGAAGGGGACTAAATACATGATAAGGCATGACTCTTCTGTACAGGAAGCATGGATTCCAGGATGATGGCAAACAGAACAAAACTATTACCTAAAGTACCTCATCATGCCCTTGTGAAAATACTTTTTTTAAAAAATAAATTAAATGTACTAGTTATATTTACCACTTCAAAAATCCTGTAGCTATCTAATATTTCAACTATAATTTTATTTCATTCCAGTTCAACCAACTGAAAAATACTCATAAGGAATAATTCTTAAAGTTACATTTAAACTTCCAGTCAATTCAATTCACGAAGTTTTCACTAATTTGGAGCTATATCTTGCAATTACTATTCTCCCTTTCCATCTTAGGTTCTAACATTTCTATTCACTCTTTTGTGTGTGTGTGTCTCATTATCATAAAAAGAAACAAACAAAGAACTGTGACTGTGGCATCAGTTCCCACTCGTGGTGTGTATCAGACTAGAACTGCATCATGGGGTTTTCAGTGGTTGTGACCTTTTAGAAATAGATTGCCAGGCCTTTTTTTTGAGGTGCTCTGAGGGTACTCAAATGCCAACCTTTCAGTGACTAGCTGTGCACTTAACTATTTGTACCACTGAGGCCCACCCACTGCCGTTGAGTCAATTCCAATTCACAGAGACCATCTAAGACAGAATAGAGCTTCCCTGTAAGGTTTCCAAGGCTGTAAATCTTTATAGAAGCAGACCTCATCTTTCTCCCACAAAGCAGCTGGTGGTTTTAAACTGCCAACCTTTTGCTTAGCAACTAAATGTTTTAACCATTGTACCACCAAAGTTTCTTGCCATCCAGGCAGCCTCACATTATCATACTGGCCTTAAAAAAACAACCATGCATATAATTCACTTTCACTGTTTCTGCACACAGAGAGCTCAACATTGATTAAGAAAATTATACAAGCAATCTGACTGGAATGCCTGTGAAATTATAATCTCCATACTCAGTGATTTCCTCCCATATTATCATCTTTCTTACACATATCATTTGGGAAATGAAAGAAGTCTGGTGAGAAATTCCTGAACTTCCTATGGCCAATTTCAAAAATAAACGTGTATCTGCACCGTATTATTCCATCTTTCTTCTGTCTCCAGAGAAAAGATATGCTTCCTCTTGCCAAAGTCCAATATTTATTGTAATTTACTTCTTTTCATGTTAGCGGTTTTGCTCCATTATATTTATCTGCTTTCTATCTTGCACTATTATTTCTTCTCTGTCTAGTTTATCATTCATTCAAAAAAAATTTTCTACAGTTCATCCAACTTAAATAAAATTGGTTGCTGTATGGACAAATAATCATTAAAATGTTGGTGATTCTCACTGTGCTTTGGCTACAACCTCAATACTTTATCTTGACCTACAAGGGACTGCATATTCTTGGACCCTCCTCAAACTTCCAACTTCAGCTAATATCATTATGCCCCTTGCTCACTACATTATTTGTCACCCAACCAAAATCAAACTCACTGCCATAGAGTCATTTCTGATTCAGCAACCTCTCCTTTGGTTTCCGAGGCAGTATCTCTAAGAAAGTAGATTGCCTAATCTTCTTTCCAAGGAGTGGCTGGTGAGTCTGAAATGCTAGCCTCCTGGTCAGCAGTCGAATGCCTTAGGCACTACACAATATTTTATTTTCTTCAAACCCTGAAATGTTTCAATTGATGATCATTCCTGAGAGTTCTCTTTGCTATGAGCAGCATTTCCATCCCTGGGTAACCTGAAAAGCCAGTATGCCTGCTGCAGAGTCTTTCTTCTTTCTCTGCTTTTCTACGTGTGGTGGCAGGATTCTTGTGGGACAGAGCTTGCCAGCAGTAGCTCTATCACTTCAAGTTCTTCCTCTGTGTCACGGTTTAGCAGGGTATCCTTCAGATATTAACTCACAAGTAACAAAACCAAAAAAATAAATCCACTGCTGTTGGGTCAATTCTGACTCACAGTGATTCTATAGGACAGAGTGCAATTGCCGATGTTGTTGTTGTCGTTATGTGCCATTGAGTCGGACCCAACTCATAGCGATCCCTCTTTGGGTTTCTGAGGTGGTATCACTATGGAAATAGATCGTCCAACCTTCCTTTTGAGGAGTGGCTGGGGGGTTTGAACCACCAGCCTTTTGGTTAGCTATTGTCCATAGGGTTTCTAAAGCTGTAAATCTTATGGAAGCGACTGCTACCTTTTTCTTCCAAGGAAGGGCTTGTGTATTTAAACAGCTAACCTTTTGGTTAGCAGTCAAATGCTTTAACCACTATACCACCAGAGCTCCTCAACTAACTTAGATCTGATGAAAAAACAGGAAAATTATATTGTATATGAATGTTATAATCCAAGAGCCATTGTACCTTCATGATGCGAATTAGATATTTGGTTAGAGAAGCCAGGATTATTTATGATCTGGTTTCCATTCTAATTATACATGAGTAAAACATGGGACTCCCATTTGGCACAAGAGGTCCAGAAGGAAAAGGATACAAGCCAAGGCAGGGTAAGGGGAGAGCAGTGTCCTGAGCTGCCGGAGAAGGCAGGAGTAGCCTTACAGCAGCCCAGGGGAAGCATAAGAAGGAGTCCTTACTTGCAAAAAAATAGCAAAAAGTTGATCTGCATCACCCTCTCTTATGCTCCGTTCTGTTACCTTGTGCACAATGAGCGCCAAGAAAGATGAGCTCATTGTCCTCAGAGTCGAATGATTTGTAACATCAGTGCAACCAAAGAAAAGTAGACCATGAGTAGAGAAAAATAATTTTGGAGATTTCTTTATCTGTTCTTGAACAAGCTCACTATTTGAATGCACAAGTTAGGAAGTTTGGAGAAATCGAAGACAAATAATAAAGCAGCACACAGAACAGGCCTAGTGCAGTAAAGTTTGTTATGAGAAAATTACGTGGCCCTCCTATTTCCCATTGTATTTTGTGTGACTACCCAGGAAAATAACCGGGCAGGGTAACAGATTTTGTGTGAGGAAGCCTGATCCCCTAGAGTAGCAAAATACCAGCCACTCCCTTGTGATCAGTCGCTGGGATCCAACAGCAGTAAAAATGTACATAGCAAACACTTAGCAATATCCAATGGTAGAAGTCAGCTTTTATTGATGTGATCACTGGACTGGTGTATAAGCCTTTTTGTTTACCAAAATTGATTGCCTTAAGCACTTAGTTGTAACCAGTTTCCATGGAGCAGTGCAGGAGGCTAACTTCTTTCATAGAAACAGATTGCAAAGGAATTATTCTTGGACAAGTGAAGTGCTAGTGAAAATGGAAATCATAGCACCACTATTTATGTAGATCCTTGAGTTTGTTAAAACAAAGATGTTAGCGCAGTCGGTAGCCTAGAATACTTAGGGTTCAATTATAAATGGAAATGATTTATGATACTCCAGCAAAGTCTCAAAGAGCTATCCAGCACTCTAACCTAACCTTATAATTAGTTCAAATTTCTGTACACCAAAATTAGAAGACCAAGTAAGGTTTTTTGAATGCTCATACAGACTTCTTTATGCAATGGGTTGAGATGGCTTCATGGGTTCCAAAGTAACTAGGACATGGAAGACATGACACCATGCTCCCTTAGACAAGGAAACACATGATTCTAATGTTGAAACTTTGCTGTTGTTGTTGTTTGCCATGGAGTCTACCCCGACTCATAGCGACCCCTCCTTGGGTTTCCGAGGCAGTATCACTACGGAAGTAGGAATGCCCAGCCTTCATAAAAGTGCTTAACGAAATGAGAGACAGTGATGATGATGATGATGATGATGATGATGATGATTACTATCATAATCTCACATAACAAGAAGTCTGAAAGTGGTACAGTTTTAGGGTCAGTTAATTTAGCGAGTCAATGTTTTCCAGACATTGGAAAAGTAAAACGTTTTTTCAACATTTCACTCAGCCATCCTCAATATGTTGGCTATATTTTGAAGGATGTCTCCTTATGTCACATAAAACCTATGGTGTTTCCATGCATTTTAGTCTCACAAATAAAACTTCTAAGAGCCAGAATGGGAAAAGAAGGTACATTCCTTCATTGTGAATCTTTCTAAAACTAAGAAAATCATTTCAGGATCCAACTTTACTCTGCCTCAGGCTTGGTTGGTCAGAATTAGGTCACATTCTTGTTCTTAAAATAAATACTGATAAGCAGAATGAAATTGCCACAATTTAATTTTAATTTCTTTACACTGACGCTTCTATTGGCTGTCAAATATTTGAATAAAATTGCAGTTCCATTACAAAAGAAGGGTAGAAGTGTGAGGTGCAAGACAGCAAGGCACGGTATTGGGTAGCAATCAAATATGTCTGGCACCATTTCCATAGTAAATCAAAGCACTTTTTATATTCTTTAAAATATTTTTTTAAATTTTGCTTTAATACTATAACCTTATAATCTAGTTATTATATTTATATCTTCTTACTTTGCTAAGGCATCACTGGGTGGAACAAACGGTTCAGTGCCCAGTTGCTAACCAAAAGGTTAGAGGAAAGGTTGGTGGCTCAAATCTACCCAGAGGGGTCTTGGGTCTACTTCTGAGAAATCTTCCACTAAAAACTCTGTGGAGAGAATTCTACTCTGACACACATGAAGTTGTTGCAAGTTGGAACTGACTCATTGACAACTGGGACTGGTATTTTACTAAACAATAATCATATTGGAAGTGGGGCTGTCTTTTATCCTTTATAACCACCACAATGTCTAACATCATGCTGTGCAGATACAAGTCTCTCAATAAGTTAATATTTAATGTTTCCCTTAAAGTGCTTTATAGATACGCCCCATTTTATACAAGATAATGTTCTCCAAACTTGTAAGCAAATTCATATTTGTAAGTCAAATCTTTGTCTCCCTCATGTGTTTTTTTTTTTTTTTTAATTTTTAAAGCTTATCTCATAATAATATTCAATGGGCAATGATGTCTGATATTTTAAATTTAAATCTCACTTTTCCTCCAATGTCTCTGTCAAGCAACTAATGATACTAAATAAATACTTGGATAGATAAGGAAAGTTCAATATTTAAAGGAACTTTGAATCTTTTTGATTCATGAATACTGCACTGAATATTTCTATCATGAATATTGCACTTAAAGCAGTGTTCATTTAAAAAAGAAGGTTTTAAATTTAATTTTATTTAAGTTGACACACTGCATTAAAATATCAGCATTATATTTTCAAATGCCCATTTAATTTGATTCTGATGTAAGAACTTACACATGCAAAGCAGAGATATAAAGCTACTCTCCAATCAGGTAATGCCTAGAAACCACAACATGGACAAGAAAATATAACACTTTTTCTGGCCATCTTCTTCTTGAATGTGAATGTTATTTATAATTACATCACTTCTTAGTGTTCTTCTATTGGGGACTCAAACAGTTTCAGAACTGAAAATCTTTACCAATCCTTTAGTCAAACCTCATATTCATCACACTCTTTAACGGGGACAGACCCACTGCCTTTGAGTTGATTCTGACTTAAATGGCACTATAGGACAAAGTAGGACTGCTCTATAGGGATTCTGAGGTGTAAATCTTTACAAAGTAGCAGACTGCCTCATCTTTCTCCTGAGGAATGGCTGGGGGCCAGGACTGCTGACCTTTGGTTAGCAGATGAATGGTTTACTCACTGTATCACCAGAGCTCCTAAGGGGACATATAAAAACCAAACCAAACTGACTGGCATCAAGTCGATTCCAACTCATAAGACCCCCATCGGGGTTTCCAAGGCTGTAAATCTTTATGGAAGTAGACTGCTTCATTGTCCTCCCACAGAGCAGCTGCTAGGTTTGAACTACTCATCTTCTGGTTAGCAATTAAATGCCTTACCTATTGAGCCACCAGAGCTCATGTAGATAGTATTTAATAGGGAAATATAAAGAATTAAATTCATTACAGTACAAAACAAACAAATAGCAATAGTAAAATCATGTTAAAAGGTATATTAATTTTAAATTAAAAATTAATTTTAAAATAAAAATTTAAGAATGAAGACAACCATTTTATAAATGTAACACTATATGCTCATAGGTTGTGATTTTGCAATAGCGACATGTCAGAATTTATGGGTTTTAAATACCTAATAAAATACTTTAAAAGTAACCCCAGGGTAGAAATATGTATTTGTGCTTATGATTCATAATGGAAAAGTTAAAAAAAGGAATGTAAATATTATGAAAACCATGTGTAAGAGCAAAAGTTTTAAGAAAAAGAATGCATCTTTCCAAATACCTTGGAACTGAGTTATCGTGTTATGACAGTTTTTGGCTTCATTCTCTGAAATCCCTTGCTGTCTTTTTCCTGTTTCCAAAAGTAATTTTAAGAGATCACTTGAGAAATGGCCAGTGGCCAGTTAAACTTTTCTCTTTCAGAGGGTTATTTAAGGAAGTTGTCAGCAAAGTTTATTTTTATTTTTTTTTTTTAATTGCAGTCCATAGTTAAATAGAATGTGTATTTCTTCCAAATTCAGATTTATTAACCAGAGCTGACAAAATTTTGGTCCAAACAAATGCTATAATTTTAAAATCCAGCCAAAGGAGCAGATCTTTCAGCCCCACACTCTACCCCTTATAGGGGTAAGGGGTAGGGCGTGGCAGTTGGAGACCATGTAGGGATATATTGTATTAAATATATATATTCCGCTATACCAAAGTCTATATCCCACGGAGGAAACAAACAGTGGCACTTTCAAAGTGTAGGGAGCTTTCAAAGAGGTGCCACCTTGTTTCCTAGGGACAACCCTGACTTCACGTTAGTTACCAGGGAAGCCCTAAAAAATGACAATACTGAGAACATATGTTTGGATATTCTGATCCAGTTTGTCCCTGTGTGGTTTTAAAAGCTCCCACAATATTTATAATGTACAGTCAGGATTAGAAGGGAAAACGAAATTAAAAAAGAACAAAGAAAATTTCAGAGTGAGATCTTCACAGGTTTTCTCCTTGATGGATGGTATATCTGGTTCACTGCCTTTACTCCAACCATCTCCAGGTTCTGTGAGATATTTCTTAAGGCCCTTCTGCAACTCTCATTTTAATAAAGTCACATGATCACCTCTCACCACAGGCACTCTTCACCTTTTGCAGCAGCTAGAATACAACTGGAATGGGACTAAGAACACTAGAGCAATAACCACAGCAGGATGAAATAAACTTTTACACCAGAATATACTAATACACAATCACTGCCTCATCCCACTTTACTTTTTTAATTGGTTTATGCCTTTTTAATTTCAAAAATGTCACCTAAATGTATTGCCATTTTGATTGCCTAAGACATTTGACTGCTAACCAGAACATTGGTAGTTCAAACCCACCAGCCACTCTGTGGAAGGAAAACTGGGCAACCTACTTCCATAAAGATTTACCACCTTGGAAACCCAGAGGGTTCACTGAGAGCCAGAATGGACTCTTGACAGCGAGTTGGGTAGTTTTGGTTTACCCACCTAGTACAGTGTCATCAGCCTTCACCTAGAAAGGCTGCATATTTTTCATGTTTAGAGAAGGGGCTTCAACTTTAGATTACCTGGCTTCACATTCCATTTTCTGGCTTACTAGTCATATTATCTTGAGAAGCCACTGTACGCACCATAAATCAGTTTCTTCTTGTGTAAAATAATTCTACCTGTATTTCATAGGGTTGTTGTTAATATATATCAACATTTAAGATAGTGTCTATCACACTCAAAATCAACTCACTGCCATCCAGTCAGTTCAGACTCATAGCGATGCCTCCTTGGGTTTCTGAGGCAGTATCTCCAAGGAAGTAGATTGCCCAATCATCCTTCTGAGGAGTGTCTGGTGGCTTTGAACTGCCAGCCTTCTGGTTAGAAGTCAAATGCCTTAGGCATTATGCCTATACTTGGCACTTAATAAATTGTACTATTACAGTCACAGGAGCTCTGGTGGCTTAGTTGCTAAGGCATTTGTTTGCTAACCAGTAGGCTGATAGTTCAAACCCACCAGCCACTCCTTGGAAGGAAGGTTGGGCAATCTACTTCTGTAGTGATATTGCCTCGGACACCCAAGGAGGGGTCCCTATGAGTTGGGTCCGACTCAACGGCACATAACAACAACAACAACAACAGCTGTAAGTACTGTCAATGGAAAACCAAACCAAACTCACTGCCATCAAGTCAATTCTAACTTATGGTGACTTCCATTGGGTTTCAAGGCAGTACATCTTGAAGGAAGTAGATTGGCCCATGGTCCTTCCTCAGAGTGGCTGGTGGGTTTGAACCACCAACCTTCTGGGTATTCCTTGCTATCAGTGGACACTATCAGTGGACATTTCCTAAAAACCTGCCACCCTTCCAGGTTATAGTATCACAATGCAGCTCAGTGTTCTCAGTTTTCTTATATGGTAGCATAGTGTCTAAGACACATGATTGTTAACCAGAAGGCTGGCGGTTCAAACCCACCAGCCACTCCTTGGAAGGAAGATGGGGCAATCTACTTCCGTAGTGATACTGCCTCAGAAACCCAAGGAGGGGTCACTATGAGTAGTGTCCGACTCCACAGCACATAACAACAACAAAAATAAGGATGTTTATAATCATCCCCTTAGTCAAGGGAAAACTGCAACTTGGGCATTTAACCTCCATGACTTATATTTGTCTTTTAAATTCCAATGCCACTCACACCTAAAAACAATTTCCATCTTGCTTCTATATCTTTTTTCTCCACACTGTGGGTAAGGATTAAGTCCACCATGATTGGCTGTTACTATGTTTAACAATTTTAAGGAATTCACTTTCAATTTTCTTTTTCAACAATGTCTATCATTAAAAAAATTCTCTTGCTATAGACTCAAACATATATTTCCAGTTGTTAGACACCAAATACTGACTTTGTTTCTTTGTATTTGTGCTCCACCAATTCTAAAGTTCCCTGAGGTGAGTGAATAAGAACAACCATGAATGATTATTCTTTGATATCTCAATCCAGACAGTTTGATCACTGACGCACTTAATGATAAACATGGATGCTCATTACAACCTTAAAATTTCTAGGAATAGTTTGGAAGAAATTCAGCTTCATAATTCAACTATTAAAATATGATCACGTTAATAGTCTTCATGTTAGATAGAAAATCATTATCCTAATTTATCTCACCTTATTTATTCAGTTTGTTGTACAGTGGTGGTTTGTGTGTTGCTGTGATGCTGGAAGCTATGCCATTGGTATTTCAAGTACCAGCAGGGCCATCACGGTGGACAGGTTTCAGGTGGAGCTTCCAGACTAAGAATAGGAAGAAGGATGTGACAAAGTCCACTTATTGGGGGGCGGGGAGCCACTGAAAACCTATGGATATGAGGGAGACATTGTCTAATATGGTGCTGGAAGATGAGCCCTTCAGGTTGGAAGGCACTCCAAATATAACTGGGGAAGAAATGTTTCCTCAGAGTAGAGGCGATCTTAATGACATGGATGGACTAAAGCTTTCTGTACCTTATTTGCTGATGTGGCATGACTCAAAATGGGACAAAATAGCTGCAGATATCCATTAATAATCAGAATGTAGAATGTAAGGCATATGAATCTAGGAAAATTGGAAGTTGTCTAAAATGAAATGGAATGCACAAAGACTGATATCCTAGGCATTAGTGAGCTGAAATGGACTGGTATTGGCTATTTTGAATCAGACAATCATATGGTTAATTAGGCTAGCAATGACAAATTAGAGGAATGCTGTCATATTTACCATCAAAAAGAATATTTCAAGATCTATCCTAAAATACAACACTGTCTGTGATAGGATAACATCCATACAACTACAAAGAAAACCAGTTAATGCAAATATTATTCAAATTTACACTCTAACCACTAAAGCCAAAGATGAAGAAATTGAAGATCTTTAACAACTTCTAAAGTCTTAAATTGACCAAACACTCAACCAAGATGTACTGATGGTTATTGATGATTGGAATGCAAAAGCTGGAAACAAGGAAGAAGCATTGGTAGTTGGAAAATATGGCTTTGGTGATAGAAATGACTCTAGAGTTGCATGACCAATGATTTATTCACTGCAAATAGTTTTTTCAACAGCATAAGGGCAATTATATATGTGGACCTCATCAGATGGAATACATAGAAATCAAATCAACTACATCTGTGTAAAGAGGTAAAGGAGAAGCTCAATATCATCAGTCAGAAAAAAGGGCAGGGTCTGACTGTGGATTAGACAATTAATTGCTCATATGCAAGTTTAAATTGAAGCTGAAGAAAATAAAACAAATCCACAAGAGCCAAAATATGACATTGACTATATCCCACCTGAATTTAGAGACCGTCTGAAGTATAGATTTCATGCACTGAACACCAGTGACCAACGACCAGGTGAATTGTGGGATGACATCAAGAACATCATACATGAAGAAAGCAAAAGATCATTAAAAAGAGAGGAAAGGAAGAAAAGACCAAAGAGGATGTCAGAAGAGACTCTGAAACTTGCTCTTGAGTGGAGAGTAGCTAAAGCAAATGGAAAAAATGATGAAGTAAAAGATCTGAACAGATTTCAAAGGGAAGCTAGAGAGAACAATGTAAAGTATTGTAGTGAAACGTACAAAGACCTGGAGATGGAAAATCAAAGGGGAAGAAACACGCTTGAAATTTCTCAAGCTGAAAGAACCAAAGAAAAAACTGAAGCTTCGAGTTGCAATATTGAAGGAGTCTTAATGGCAAAATACTGAATGATGCAGGAAGGATCAAAGGAAGATTGAGAGAATACACAGAGTCACTGTACAAAAAAGGTTGATGTTTAGGCATTCCAAGAGGGAGTATATGATCAAGAACCAATAGTATGAAAGGAAGAAGTTCAAGCTGTACTGAAGGAATTGGTGAAAAAATAATACTAATAAAATAAATAAAGGATGAAATATCCATGAAAATGTTTCAACAAATGGATGCAGCCCTAGAGAGACTCACTTATTTATGCCAAGAAATTTAGAAGACAGCTGTCCGACTAATCAAGTGCTAAACTCAAACTCACTGCCATCAAGTTGACTCTGACTCATACAACCCCCTTTGTGTTTCTGAGGTAGTAAATCGTTACAGAAGTAGATTGCTCAGTCTTCCTTCTGTGCAGTGGGTGGTAGGAAGAGATCAATATCTGTGCCCCTTCCAAAGAAAAGTGGTCCTGCAGAATGTGGAAATTATTAAACAATATCATTATCACACACAAGTAAAATTTTGCTGAAGATGATTAAAAAGCAGTTGCAGCATTATGTTGAGAGGGAACTTCCAGAAATTGAAGCTGGATTCAGAAGAGGATGTGGAAGGAAGGATATCAATGCTGATGTGAGATGGATCTTGGTGGAAGGCAAAGAAGCCAGAAAGATGTTTACTTGTTTTCTATTGACTGTGCAAAGGCAGTTGACTGTGTGGATCCTAACAAACAATGGATAACACTATAAAGAATAGGAATTCCAGAATACTTAATTGTGCTCGTGCAGAAGTTGTACATAGAGCAAGAAAGAGTTGTTTGAACAGAACAAGGGGATACTGTTTGCTTAAAATCAGGAAAGTTGTGCATCACAGTTGTGTCCTTTCACTATACTTATTCAATCCATATTCGGAGCAGTTAGTATAGAAGCTGCACTATATATATGAAGAACACAGCATCAAGACCAGAGGAAGACTCGTTAGCAACATGTGATACGCAGATGACACAACCTTGCTTGCTGAAAATTAAGAAGATTTGAAGCACTTACTGATGAAGATCAAAGGCTACAGTCTGCAGTATAGATTACACCTCAACATAAAGAAAATTAAAATCCTCACAACTAGGCCAATAAGCTACACCTTGATAAATGGAGAAAAAATAAAATTGTCAAGAATTTCCTTTTACTTGGATCTACAATCAACATCCGTGGAAGCTCTAGTTAAAAAATTAAATTAGATATCACACTAGGCAAATTGGCTGCAAGAGACCACTTAAAAGTGTTGAAGAATAGAGATGTCATTTTGAAGACTAAGATGCACCTGGCCCAAGTCATGGTATTTCCAAGTGCCTCATATGCACGTCAAGAGCTGGACAGTGAATAAGGAAAACCACAGAAGAATTGATACATTTGAGTTATATTGTTGGTGAAGAATATTGAAGATACCATGGACTTCTAGAAAAATGAACAAATCTGCTTGGAGAAAGTGCAGCCAGAATGTTCTTTAGAAGCAAGAATGGCCACACTTTATCTCATAATTTGGTCATGCTGTCAGAAGGCACCAGTCCCTGGAGAAAGATACCACATTGAGTAAACAAACTAAAAGGTCAGTGAAAAAGGGGAAAACCCTCTAAGAGATGGATTGTCACAGTGGCCGCAACAATGGCTGCAGCATGGCAAGGATTGTGAGGCTGGCACAGGACCAGGCAGTGTTTTGTTCTGTTGTACATTGGGTTGCTATGAGTCAGAGCCGATTTTACAACATCTACAACAACATTTATTCAAGATACAGATTTTAAAAAAAAAGTAAACAGAGAAAAGAAAGCTTTTATTTAATTTTAACCTGAGTGAGAAAAATAAATAAAGCTAGAGTTCTAAATCAGGCTCATCCAATAATTCTCTGTGTGATTTCCTATGATCACTTTCAGTATGAAGATGATGATAATAATACCTGATACTTAAGACTTGTTAAGGGTGAAATGGAATACTGCATTTAACATGCTTGTCACATTCATTAGTACATGAGCACCCAACAACTGGTAGCAACAAGCAGTACTTACTATAATAATTATAACAAGCAATAACATTGAATTAAAATAAAATATTAAATATATTATTAAATATTAAATAAATATTAAAAATACATTGACTATTTTTAGGGGGAGTATATAATCCCCAATGTGTTCTGGTGGCACAGTGGTTAAGGCATTTGGCTGCTAACTGATTGGTCAGTAGTTCGAACCCTTGAAGCAGCCTACTTCTCTAAAGATTGAGCCATGGAAACCCTATGGGGCAGTTGTAATTTGTCCTATAGGGTTGATATGAGTAGAAGTCACTTTCACAGCACTGAGACTGGTATATAAAAACCTACAGGAAAGGAAAAGTGGTTGTACTTTATATTTCCCACTTAATTTAGCATTTCCCATCTAATTTACTATTCCCTACCTAATGAGTGAACTAACGCTGTAGGCTGCTCTTACTTTTAGAGTACATCACCTTTCATAACTTATTTATATTTTATTTTTTTCCCATTGTTAATTACCAAAGTACTTTTAGAAATTTCCAGTTGCACTTGATGCCATAATGTGTCACAAATCAGATGTGGTCTATATCACCTGTTGTTACTCACTTTTAGATCACAAATTCTTTGACAAACTGCCAAAATCTATGGTCATTCTCCCCATGACAATACTGATATACATGAAAGGATTACATAAAAGTGAGAATATTTACAGACTTCCTGTAATTCACAGGCTACAAGCTAAGAATTTCCTACCCTTTATAATCAGATATTTCACAAAAGGGTTTTTTTTTTTTTGGTAGTTTTGGACTACTATGGCTCTGATTTTCAGTATTATATATATATGAAACATTTCTTTTCTGAAAGTTAGCCTTTCCTCACTTATATTCTTGCTGATAAGCTGTGTCTTTAATTCAGGCAAAACCAAAATGAAACAAAATCTTAAAACATCGTAATTCTGTACTTGTCTATTGTCTATCTATTGCTGTAAGTAAGTCATCACACTGTACAGAGGAAAACAGACTTAACTGTCTGTGCTTTTTTCTGTGCATGTGTATTTGCACGTATAAAACAGATGGGGTAACATCATATAATGTTGTAATTTTTCTCCAAATCATATCTAATTTTAATATGATTGCATTTATCAAGACGGTTTTATATAATATACTTTACAGAATTGTTGTTGTTGTTATGTGCCGTCGAGTCGGCCCCAACTCATAGCGACCCCTCCTTGGGTTTCCAGGCAGTATCACTACGGAAGCAGGATTGCCCAACCTTCCTTCCGAGGATAGGCACTTAATAATCTTAAAATTGTCAAAATGATGGATAATGAAGTAAACCTGCAAACTAAACACTTCACTACAAAACTAGAGTAGTAGTTTTAATCACCTCATACATGTGTGGAAGCTGAACAATGAATAAAGAAGACTGAAGAGAAATTGATGCCTTTGAATTGTTTTGGTGAAGAATACTGCAGATACTATGGACTTCCAGAAGAATGAACAAACACTTCCTTGAAGAAGTTTTTTAAAAGAGAGAATAGCCACAATTCGTCTCTCATGCTTTGGTCATGTTGTCAGAATGGACCAGTCCCTGGAGAATAATATCATGCCGGGTAAAGAATAGGGTCAATGAGAAAAAGGAAGACCCTCAAAGAAATGGATTGACACAGTGGCTGCAATGATGGGTTCAAGCATAGCAAGGATTGTCAGGATGGTGCAGGACCAGGCAACAGTTCATTCTATTGTCCACAGGGTTGCTATGAGTCAGAGCTGACCCAGTGGCACCTAACAACAATAGTGCAGTCATGCAGGAATTCACACATATATCAAAAGAATAAAACAAACTAACAAAAATACATACTAACAATTCTACCAATATATGAAACTGGAAAGGGAGCCATTTTAAAGTGCAAGAAAAAATGGAGCCAATGATGTAGTTGGCTAAGTTCGCAGAAGAAAATGATATTAGACATATAACACACACCCTTTGCCAAAATAATAAAAGGTAAGCTAAAAACTGTTAGCGCTAAGAATGAAAACAAAAGATAGGTGACTATATAATTACTTTTAGAGCAAGATTTTAAAGATACATACCAGAGGTGGCCAACTAGTGGCTGACTGGCCAATAGCAACCTATTGATCCTTGTCATTTATCATCTTAGAGTTTAAAGATGAATTATTCAATATTTAAACATCCTCTGATTTACCCTTTTGACGAAGTCTTTTGATGCACATAAAAATTTCATTTTTAAAAGGTTCCAGTCATCTAGCTTCTCTTCTACCTCCTGTACATTCTGGGTTATGCTTGATAGTCTATTTATGCCGTAAACTAGGGCTCCCAGATTTGCCCTATTTTATCTTTGATAAATTTTATAGTTTTGGGTGCTACATTTAAGTCTTTTATCCAGCTTGAGTTTGTTTTAGTGTATGGAGTGAGGTATGGGTCTTGTTTCATTTTTCTGCAGGTGGCTATCCAGTTTAGCCAGCACCATTTGTTAAAGAGGCTATCTCTTCCCCATTTAATGGGTTTTGGACCTTTGCCAAAATTCAGTTTTCCATAGATGGATAGGTCTATATCTGGACTTTCAATTCTGTTCCATTGGACTATATGTCTATCATTGTACCAATACCATGCTGTTTTGACTACTGTGGTTGTATAGTAGTTCTTAACATCTGGGAGTGTGAGACCTCCCACTTTGGGAGGTGCTTTGCTTATCTGAGGTCTCTTTCCTTACCTTATGAAATTAGTAATTGGTTTTTCCATGCCCTTAAAAAAATTTGTTGGAATCTGGATTGGAATTGCATTAAATGTGTAGATTGCCTTAGGTAGTATCGACGTTTTCACAATATTCTGTCTACCTATCCAAGAATAAGATAGATTCTTCCATTTATGTAGTCCCCTCATTGTCTCTTGTAATAGTGTTTTATAGTTTTCTTTGTATAGGTCTTTCATGTCTCTGGTGAGGTTTATTCCTAGATATTTTATCATTTTAGTAGCTATTGTAAATGGTATTGTTTCCCTTATTTCTTTATCAGAGGACTCTTTGTTGGTATAGAGGAATCCAACTGATTTTTGTATGTTGACCTTGTATTCTGCCACTTTGCTTAACCTTTCCATTAGTTCCAATAGTTTTTTGTTTTTTTTTTTCTTTTTTAATTGAGTCCCTAGGGTTTTCTATGTACAGGATCATATCATCTGCAAACAGAGACAGTTTTAGTTCCTCTTTGCCAATGTGTATGCCTTTTATTTCTCTTTCTTGCCTTATTGCTCTGGCCAGGACTTCCAATAAAAGGTTAAATAGAAATGATTATAGAGGGCATCCCTGTCTGGGTCTTGTTTGTAAGGGGAATGCCTTGAGTCTTTCTCCATTAATAATTATATTGGCCATTGGCTTTACATATATACCCTTTATTATTGTTCTGGTTACCTAGTGCTATCCTTGTTGATAGCCACTGTTTATGTTGTTGAAAAATAGTATTTGCAGTGAATAAGTCATTGGTCTTGCAAAATTTATGCAATGTATGGCATCATTTCTGTCATCAAGGCCATATTTCCCAACCACCGATCCTTTTTCCTTGTTTCCAACTTTTGCTTTCCAATCACCAGTAATTATTAGTACATCTTGATTGCATTTTTGGTCAATTTCAGACTGCTGAAGTTGGTAAAAATCTTCAATTTCTTCATCTTTGGCTTTAGTGGTTGGTGCATAAATTTTAATAATAGTAATAGTAACGGATCTGTTTTGTAGGCATGTGGATATTATTCTATCACTGAGAGAACTGCACTTCAGGATAGCTCTTGAAATGTTCTTTTTGACAATGAATGCAATACCATTCCTCTTCAGCTTGTCATTCTCAGCATAGTAGACCATATGATTATCTGATTCAAAATGGCCAATTCCAGTCCATTTCACCCCCAAATGCCTAGGATGTAGATCTTTTATGCATTTCAGTTCGTTTTTGACAACTTTCAATTTTCTTAGATTCATACTTTGTACATTCCATGTTCTGATTATAAATGAATGTTTGCAGCTATTTCTTCTCATTTTAAGTCATGCCACATCAGCAAGTGAAGGTCCCCCAAGTTTTACTCCTTCCACGTCATTAAGGTAGATTCTACTTTGAGGAGGCAGCTCTTCCCCAGTCCTATTTTACATGCCTTGCAATCTGAGGGGCTCATCTGCTGACATTATACCAGACAATATTTCACTGCTATTCACAAAGTTTTCAGTAGCCAATTTTTTTCAGAAGTGGACGGCCCGTCCTTCTTAATATGTCTTAGTCTGGAAGCTCCACTGAAACCTCTCCACCGTGTGTGACCACGCTGGTACTTGAAATACTAGTGACATATCTTCCAGCCTCACAGCAACACACAAATTACCACAGTAAGACAAACTGACAGACAAGTCAGGGGATGATAACTAGCTGCAACAAAATCTAAGCTAATATTTTGACAAATGAAACTATGTTCAGAAAGCTTTAAAAATTTCCTCAGTTTTCCTCAGCTACCTGATAAAATCTGGTCTAAGAAACCAGGTCTTATAACAAAAGGCCAGTACTTCTATTAATCAATTTCACAACCTCTAAAAAAATCATTTTGGCTGATTAAAATTTTAGGTTATTAGCGATTGGTAGCATAGTGCCTAAGGCACTTGACTGCTAACCAGAAGGCTGGCGATTCAAACCCACCAGTCACTCCTCGGAAGGAAGGTTGGGCAATCCTACTTCCGTAGTGATACTGCCTCGGAAACCCAAGGAGGGGTCGCTATGAGTCGCGGCCAACTTGACGGCAAATAACAACAACAACAACAACAGCAATTCTGCACAAGTGTAAGTTTAATCATGCTATGTTTGGGTTATATTTAAGTCTTCATTTTCTAAAGAAAAATCTAAGATTATAGTTTCTGCAAATGTAGCTTTTCAAGGTAGCCAATACTATGGCCTGATGATTTATTTACCCAAGCATTAAAATTAGACTTCTGCACCATATAAAACATCCTTTTATGGCACAGGGTTCCCTGCAACTCAAAACTCACTGCAGCCGAGTCGGATCCGACTCATAGTGACCCCTCCTTGGGTTTCCCAGGAGACATCACTACAGAAGTAGATTGCCCAATCTTCCTTCCAAGGAGTGACTGGTGGATTCCATGTGCTAGCATAGAAATCAGATATCAAGCCTGAAAATGACACATTCCATGATGTTATTAGAAATAAGAAAAGTGTCTTTTACTTTAGTATAAACTCTACAAAATGAGAATGCTCTCCATTTTGATTTACATTATATTAAATAGTTCCATAAATGACCTGCCAGAAAATAAACAGATAATTATTCCTCCCATGGCTTTAGATCAGCATGTGTTTTTATTTTAGAATCTTTTGCAATGCATTTTGTTTCCAAGGATGCTTTTGACTAGATTCTCTCTTGTAAAGTTAATGGTATTTTTTTTTTCTCCTCCTCACAACTTATAAAATATTTCTAAATGCTTGTTAGACAGAGATATAGCAAGGAAAGAGATACAAAAATTTCTAACATTTTTGTGGTTTCAAACTTCTCATATTTTGTTCTTTTCAAATTTTAATGTAACAAAATAACTCATGATTGAAATAAAGAGCTAAATATAAATCAATATATATTACTTTGAATTTTTTCTCAACTTAAATAAAAAGCTAAGAGTGAGCTCAAAAATAACCACAAATATATAGATATAATTTTTCAATTTCCAGGAATTGACTAAAAACAATGTGTTGTTTTCTCTATTTTTAGTAATTTTTAAAAAGTTTGATAAAGGTTTCAAAGTGTAAAAATATTAACTTTCAGGGAAGTACACTTTATGCAAAATATTTTTAGAAATATATAGAGCAACAAACTATTTTCAAGCTCTGTAATGTTGCGCATGACTTTAGTGAAAGTAAAGTTGAACATATAAATGCAGATATAGATGATTTAGATATAGACAGACATGACAAATCAAGTGCAGTGGAATTAATTCTGACTCAAGATGACTCAAGATGACTGAAGTCTTTAAGAATCAGTACCTGTAAACTTTTTTAAAATTATTATGACTTTTTTTTACATTGTGATTAGGGTGAAAGTTTACAGAGCAAATTCATTTTCCATGCAGCCATTCATACACATTTTGTTTCATGACGTTGACTGGACTCCCCAGAATTTAACAGCTCTCTTCCCACTTCCTTGCTGTAGTTACTTTTTCCCTGTGTCCTTCTTTCCTATGCATCCCTGCCCTCTGAGTAATCTCCCTGAGCAAATGCTGCCTTTCTAATCTCCCATAATTGATTGTTCTAAGGAGTGTACCTACCTGGTGCAAATGTTTACCTTATATGCCTGTCTATTGTTGACTGGAAGCCATGGGAGTGAGTTCAATTCCAGGCCAGAAGGGTGACTAGTTCCTATAATCTCGAATGTTTCACCAGTCTCTATCAGACCAGTAAGCATGATTTTTGTTTTGTTTTTTCAATGATTCTTAAGTTTTGTTCTACAGTTTTCTCACACTGTATCCAGAATCACCTAAACTGATTGCTTTTCCAAGTGGTTGACACTGGTAGCCAGGCTCCATCTAGTTCTTTTGTTCTCAAAGTTCACAAGGTCTACTACTCCCGTGGGCTAATTGTTTCCATGCAACTTTGGTTTCTTAATGCTTCATTGCTCCAGACAAGGAGAAGCCAAATCTTGCATCTATATAGCTGCTTGCAAGCTTTTAAGACCCTAGTCACTACTCACCAAAGAAAGATGTAGGACAATGTTTTTGTATAGTAGGTTATGCCAGTTGAGCTTGATGTTCACCAAACCATCATACCAAGAGCACAGTCCCAACAACTTGGCCCATCAGGGAGGCTGACAGTGGCTAAAAAGTTATCATAATTTTGGCTCCTGTTAGTTCTATTTATATGGATATTGTTACATAAAAATAAGTATGTAGAAATATCATCTGCCAACCTTATATATGGTCATGCATATATTTCCTTTTGCCTACACACATCTGATAATTCACAGAGGGACATATATTATTATATTAATCCACTATTGTATAAAGTCAAGGAAAAATTTATATATGGAAGGAAACTTTTTTTGTCAGTTACCAAGGATAGGAGCAGAGGGAAGGGAAAATTTCTGGGTAGGTAAGAAACAAGTACTGATTTGAATGAAGGGAAAGGCAAGATACCTAAAGTGTGTGACAAACACAATAACACTAAGGAAAAGGAAGACATAGAAAGGTGCACAAGAGGTACAGACAACACTTTTACATACACGATCCTGCATTATCAATAGTAACAAACATGAATCTATGTGGCGATACATAGGGAGAAAGGCTGAATACCACAAACTTTTGAAAGTAGATCCAAAGGCTTTTCTTCTGAGGAACTCTTGGATGGGTTTGAATCACTAACCTTTTCTGGTCAATAGCTAAGCACTTTTAAGCATTTATGCCACCCAGGGCTAGGAAGATGATCTTTCTGTAATATTTATTCTGCTCCTTAATATTTTTGTTGTTGTTGTTATGTGCCGTCGAGTCGG
>NW_006921588.1:8168770-8174058 GCF_000298275.1 Orycteropus afer afer | reverse complement strand
GTGAGTTTGATTTGGTTTTGTAATATAGAGTGATATTGTATACATGGTGATCATAGAAGATCACTTTCATGGGTACTATTTGAAGAGAGTCCTACAGAAAATAAAGGAGAGAACCCTGAGAATTTCTGGGGAAAGCATAATGTTGCCACTTGTTTGGTCACAAGAATCATTTCTGACACTTGACCTTTTCAATCCATGTAAAATCAATGACCAGCTCTAACACTCAAAATTGTCACCATCTGCTACCTCCTTCTTTTTAAATATCATCTATAGCTTATAAGACAATGAAATAAAATACATAAAAGATAGAAAACTAAAGGGGAAAAGAAGAAAGAGTGCATTACAACATAACAGGTGTTCTCAAAAATAAAGGTAGAGAAATAACAGGGACTTATTTTGTTGTTGTTGTTTTGTTTGTATTGTCTTTTGCTTTGCCATACCTTTGTGGTTATTCTATCAGACTCTATATTCCAATAGCTTGAACCTTTACCAGTATGAAGGAAAAATTAATATTTAGCTAATAAAGCAAAAAGTACATCATGCTAAGTTTACTCCTGTGTTGTCTGCTATCATTCTCCATCAATAAAACAACTAAATGTGGAAGTGAGTTATGTGTTCATTTTTTGTAATGCTGAGATACAGTGAGAAAGATGAATTGACAATGTCTATCATATCTGAGTGGATGAAAATAGTTCATGACCTTGTTCTTAATGAAATGGTGCTTGTTTTTCTTCAAACATAGTAAACTTTGTTACTACCCTTGGACCAAAATTTAAAGAAAGAAATTGTGCTATTTTGTAGCCAAACCTTGAAATTCTACTACGTCAATTTTTGACAGTTTTTGAAAACTCATTGATCTTAAACTGACATAAAAGCCTCCAACTATTTTCCAGTTGACAAAGATTTATAGAAGATATAGACAGAAAATAATATTCTGAAAATTATGCACTTTGTATGACTTATTCTGAGGAGTCAGTAGCAGAGATCCAGGGGAGGGGAGGGACCCCAGGCCACGCCCCACAATCAGGGAAAGGAAAGTGAGGGGAAGGAGAGAAAAAGGCCAGGTGGACCAGGACAGAGAGAGGCGGCAACAGTAGGGATTCAGGTAAGGGGAGGTTGGAGGTTTCAAACAGCTAAAGGAGACAAACTTGTCTGTCAATTTGTCCTACTGTGGTGACATGTTGCTGTGAGCCATGAGGCTGTGCCACCGGTGTTTCAAACCCACACCTGGTGCACAGGTATCAGCCCGACTTGCAGACTGAAACAGACTAGGAAGAAGGAGGAGGCCATCCACTTCCCGAAGAATTGACCAGGGAAAACCTTCTGAATAGCAGAGAAACACTGTCTGATACATTACTGCACAACTTTATGAATAGACCTGAAACATTGTCCAATACAGAGCAGGAGGATGAGCCACTTAGGTTAGAAGGTTCTCAAAATACGAATGGGAAGGAGCTGCATCATCAGAATAAAACCAGCCTTACTTACATGGATAAGGTAATACTTCCGAGACCTCCATTTGCTGACGTTCCACAACTTAAACTGAGGAGAAACAGCTGCAAACATCCATTAATAATTGGAACATGGAATGTATGAAGCACGAATCTAGGAAAACTGGAAGTTGTCAAAAATGAAATGGGATGCATAAAGTTTGATATCCTAGGCATTAGTGAGCTGAAATGGACCAGTTTTGGCCATTTTGAATCAGACAACCATATGATCTACTATGCTGGGAATGACAATTGGAAGAGGAGTGGCATGCATTCATCATCACAAAGGATGTTTCAAGATCTGTCCTAAAGTACAAGCTGTCAGTGATAGGATAACATCCATACGCCTACAAGGAAAACCAGTTAATACGACTATTATTCAAATTTATGCACCAACCACCGAAGCCAAAGATGATGAAATTGAAGATTTTTATCAACTTCTTCTGCAGTCTGAAATAGACCAAACATGCAATAAGGATGTGTTAATTATCACTGGTGACTGGAATGCAAAACTTGGAAACAAAGAAGAATCACTAATTTGGTGACAGAAATAATGCTGGAAATCGCATGGTGGAATTTTGCAAGATCAATGACTTATTCATTGCAAATACCTTTATTCAACAACACAAACAGCAGCTGTACATGTGGATTTCACAAGATGGAGCACACAGGAATCAGACTGACTACGTCTGTGTCAAGAGGCAATGAAAAAGCTCAATATCTTCAGCCAAAACAAGGCCAGGAGCTGACTGTGGAACAGACCATCAACTGCACATATGCAAGTTCAAATTGAAGTTAAAGACAATTAACACAAGTCCATGAGAGCCAAAATATGATCTTGAATATATCCCTCTTGAATGTAGAGACTATCTAAAGAATAGAGTTGATGCATTGAACACCAATGACCAAAAACCAGAAGAATTGTGGTATGACATCAAGAACATCATACATGAAGAAAGCCAGCAGTCACTAAAAAGATGATAAAAGAAGAGAAGACCAAAATGGATGACAGAAGAGACTCTGAAACTTGCCCTTGAGCAGAGAATAGCTAAAGCAAATGGAAGAAATGACAAGGTAAAAGAGCTGAACAGATTTCAAAGAGCAGCTCAAGCTGACAAAGCCAATTACTATAATGAAATGTGCAAAGACCTGGAGTCTGAAAACTAAAAGGGAAGAACACACTTGGCATTTCTTAAGCTGAAAGAGCTGAAGAAAAAATTTAAGTATCAAGTTGCAATACTGAAGGATTCTATGGACAAAATATTGAATGATGCAGGAGACATCAAAAGAAGATGGAAAGAATATGCAGAGTCACTGTTCCAAAAAGAACTGGTCGATCTTCATCCATTTCAGGAGGTGGCATATGATCTAGAACCAATGGTACTGAAGGAGGAAGTTGAAGCTGCAATGAAGGAATTGGCAAAGAACAAGACTTCAGGTATTGACAGAATACCTATTGAGATATTTCAACAAATGGATGCCCCACTGGAGGCACTTACTCTGTTATGCCAAAACATTTGGAAGATAGCTACCTGGCCAACTGACTGGAAGAGATCCATATTTGTACCCATTCCAAAGAAAGGTGACCCCAAAGAATGTGGAAATTATCGAACATCATCATTAATACCACCCACAAGGAAAATCTTACTGAAGATAATTCAAAAATGGTTGCAGCAGTATATTGACAGAGACCTTCCAGAAGTGCAAGCTGGATTCAGAAGAGGACGTGGAACAAGGGAAATAATAGCTGCTGTCAGATGGATCTTGGCTCAAGGCAAAGAATACCAGAAAGATGATTAATTGTGTTTTATTGACTATGCAAAGGTATTTGGCTGTGTGTATCATAACAAATTGTGGATAACATTGAGAAGAATAGGAATTCCCGAACACTTAATTGTACTCATAGGAACCTGTACATTGACCAGGAGGCTGTCATTCAAACAGAACAAGGGAACGCTGGATGGTTTAAAACCAAGAAGAGAGTGTGCCAGGGTTACATCCTTTCCCCATACTTATTCAATCTATATGCTGAGAAAATAATCCAAGAAGCTGAACTATATGAAGAAGAACATGGCATCAAGATTGGAGGAAGAATCATTAACAATCTGTGATACACTGACGACATAACTTTGCTTACTGAAAGTGAGGATGACTTGAGGCACTTACTGATGAAGGTTGAAGAGTGCAGTCTGCAGTATGATTACATCTCAATATAAAGAAAACAAAAATCCTCCCAACTGGACCTATAAGCAGCATCATGATAAATGGAGAAAAGATTGAGGTTGTCAAGGAATTCAAATTACTTGGTTTTACAATCAATGGCAATGGAAGCAGCAGTCAGGACATTAGATGACGTATAGCACTGAGCAGGTCAGCTGCAGAGGACCTCTTTCAAGTGCTGAGAAGCACTTCGTCCTCCTTGAGGACTAAGGTGTACCTGAAACAAGCCATTATATTTTCACTTGCCTCATAGGCATGAGAGAACTGGACAATGAATAAGGAAGACCGAAGAAGAGTTGATGCTTTTGAGTTATGGTGCTGGTGAAAAATACTGAGGTACCATGGACTGCTAGAAGAACTAAAGATCTGTCCTGGAGAAAGTGCAGCTAGAATGCTCCTTGGAAGCAAGAATGGCCAGATTTCGTCTCACCTATTTTGGTCATGTTGTCAGAAGATATCATTCCCTGGAGAAGGATGTCATGCTTGGTGAGGTGGAGGGTCGACAAAAGAGGGGAAGGCCTTCAACGAGATGGATTGACATGGTGTCTGCAAAGATGGGCTTAAGTATAGAAGGGATCATGGAGCTGGCGTGGGATCAGGAGGTGTTTTGTTCTGCTGTGCATTGGGTCACTATGAATCGAAAACAACTGGATGGCACCTAACAACAACAACGACTTATTCTTCCCAGTCTCTTTGTTATGTAATCATATCATGAGGATACATAGCAGTGGGGGAGGGAAAGAAGAGGAGGGTCACAGACTTACTGAATGTTGTCATGCATTTCTTAACTGGGTATCTTTCAGTCACATTCTTTTCTTCTGTCCATTTTGTTTCCATTATCCAGTAAATAATCACTCTGTGCTTCCATGATTCAGACTCTGGTGCTATAGTTGTGAATAAGATAGACATGGTTTTTGCCCTCACAAATCTTACAGATTAATTAAAAATCCCTCAAGTAGATAGACAATAATTATATAACGTGATATAATAATAGATGTGGTGAGGATAGTTTAGTGTATTGAGTGCAACTATAGTTTGGAAGGAGAATGGCTTGGAATAATTTCTTAGAAGAAGGGATGTTTAAGCTACAATTTAAAGTACAGATAAAAGTTATCCAGGAGAAGTAACTTGTGTTCAAAGGCTCACAAATAAAAGACAGCATAGTGCGTTCAAACAAATGTAAATTGTAGGAAAAGTCTGTACGAGACAGTGTTTGAGCTGTGTGATGGAAAATGGAAGCAAAATTATAAAGAAGACTGAAAACTAAATTAAGAATCTTAGGCTACATCTTGGAAGGGGAACCATTGAAGTTGTTGCAAGAAGAAAGAGATGGCATAAGGTTTCAATGCACTGAATGGACTGGAGGAGGCCTAAACAAAGCGTTCTTCTAACACTCTAGGACAAAGATGATGATGAATGAACAGGAAAGGCAATCAGTGATATACAGAAGATAAAACTGACATATCGTAGTTGATAAATTGAGTGGGCAGGTAGAGAAAAAGTAAATTGTAAGAATGGGTTCCAGATTTTTGATTAAAATAAATAGGTAAAATACTGTGTGTGTGTGTGTGTGTGTGT
>NW_006921588.1:8160328-8167705 GCF_000298275.1 Orycteropus afer afer | reverse complement strand
GGGTTTGAACCACCAGCCTTCTGGTGGTTAGCAGTCGAGTGCCTTAGTCACTATGTTACCAGAGCTCCCTACAGTTGATGTTAAAATATAATTATTTTATCTATGTAAAAATCTAGGTTCTGAACTTAGAACAGCTCCTGGGACTAACAACAATTCATTCATGTCAACAATTATTATCATTAACATTATTATTCTAGTTATTACTTTTAGAAGATTAAAAGAATAATCAGGTTCTTACTACAGAATTGGAAGCAGAGACACTCTTCTGATTAGGACACAACACTCAGTCATCATTAGGAAAATTATTAGACTAAAAACATCCGGACTCTTTCTTTCTGTTGGATATAAGTGGTGGAATAAGCAGGGTGCTGCTTCTAGAAATGCTGGTGGGGAAAAAAAATCACAAGCAATAAAGGAAAAATGAAATTTAGCTACGAATACGTAAAGCAGAATATTACCTGATTTTTACATGTGAATATGTGAAGGCATCCTTATAACTTTCAGTTGTTGTTTTGTTTTCTTTTTTAATTTGACTTAGAATGAAAAAAACATATTGGAATTATGAAGCTAAAAAAAAAAACTCTCCTTGTATTATTTTTGCTTGCCCAGCAGAATCAAGGTTAAAAAAAACTGCCAAGAATATCCAAAGACAGACTTCTTACAAGAATTCTAGTCAACTTTAGCAGACTTGGAACTTTTGGGTGGTTTGGCTACGAGTCAAACAAGAATTAAACATCTTAAGTGTTTATTCAGACTGAACTTTTGAACTATTTCATGTTGTTCTTTTACTACTATGCATTATAGAAGTCAATCCTTTCTGTATAACTAAATAATCATGTTACTTTAGCTTTTTAACTAATTTCTTACTCTTACATTAAGATATGAGAGTACTGAGATTGTAAACATATTGAGTATTAGTTTAAAAGTGACCAATTCAATTCTTTAAGCTAGTTTGATTAGTGAAAGATGAAATTCACCAATGCATGAAGCTGGATCTCCTCCCTTTCTCAAGGAGATTAAACATTGTTTAACATCCACCATACATTCTGGGAAATAGGACATTATGTAATTTGGATGTTGTGGGAACACCTTATTAAAATCTTCTGGGGCTGCTTCCCGTCATCCTTGCTGCTGCTGCTGCTATAGCTGCCGGGAGCCTGGAGCATGCCACAAGCGCTGGCAGCAGCATGACTTGAGAAGGTGGAGGTGGGATCAGAGCAAGAGGTGGCCAGCAGGGGACAGGAGTGCAGCACACACAGCCAACTCCCCCCCACCCACCCAAGGAGGGGTCACTGTGAGTCGGATCCACCTGGACGCAGTGAGTTTGATTTGGTTTTTTGGTAAGCAACAGGAGAAGCCCAGGCCCCACAGCTACCCCACCTCAGCTGCCACCCACCTCCCCACAGTACAAAGCCCAAAAGCCCGCTCCCAGAGTCATGCCTTCTCCTTCACCTGCCTATATGCGACTCATGATTCAGTGGTGCAAGAGTCTGGGTTTGGTGTCTTTAAAATCATTAGGGGAAATAATAAACAAAAGGAGAGCTTCTTTCCCCCCCACCCCCTTAAAAAAAAAAAAAAAACTTGTGGGAGGGTGGATAAATATGTGGTTGGACATTGTCCAAGTGGATGTTAAGTGATACATACCTGTATATTGTAAAATTTGTAGATTGACTAATTACTTTTGTTTGATTGTTTTAGTAATTACTTCAACCATTCTATTTGCGATTTGTTAAAAATTCACCGGTTAGATTTTATATGTAAATTTATTGAAGAACCAAAAACTTAGTTTGAACTTTCCTTTTGCCTAAATCTTTGGCAATGACTCAAACATATCATACTGTAGTTGTTGCTGTTGTCATTTGCTGTGGAGTTGACTCTGACTCATGATGGCCTGTATGTGCAGCATAGAATTGCTCCTTAGGGTTTTCAAAGCTGTAACCTTTCAGAAACAGATTGCAAGGCTGTCTTCCTTCATGCCTCTGGGTAGGTTTGAACCAGCAAACTTTGGGCCAACAGGCGAATGCAAACCATTTGCAGTACCAAGGAACCAACTGTAGTTGAAGTTACCCTGGTTGACACCATTCCAGTTACAACCACTCAGGTCACAGCCCAAAACTTTAAATCGGAATTTCAGATAGCAAAACCTGGTCTCTTTATTTTAAAGAAGTATCATAAGAAAAACTGATGGGTATCCTCCTAAAGCAGTGATTTTCAACCCAAAGAGACTAACTTTATTTCAAGATGGTCAAAGGAACAGTAAAAACTACTTTTTAAATAAAACAATGTAATAGAAAATTATGTACATTGCCCTTATTGTAATACAATCTATATAATAAATCTTAGACAGTCTTACATGAGGTTACATATTATATTAGTTGCATGTTTCCATCTACTTATAATGAATATGTTTAGATTTGAGAAAACATAAGATAGTATTCAACTGAGTAATGTGGCATTGTTTTAAATTCTTAACAGAAATAGTTGTGAATTTCATATTTTAAAATGCAGATGATTGTAGATTTATTTTGTGGTGATTCCATTACCCAGAGCAGCATCGGCTCTGCAGATATACTTTGCCAAAGTTGTATCACTAAGTAAAGTTCTGAATAAAATTAAGAACAATCTACCCTCAATTTATAAGACAGTTTTATTTCTGCAAAATTCAAAAATATTAAAAAAAAAATACCTTGTTTTACATGAAGAATGGGAGTTATAGAATTAAGTCTACTCTGATAATTTAAACAGATTTCACTTACGTGAATCCTGGCATGTTAACATTTGAAAATTGTGTGGGAAATGAAACTACCTTTCCTTTTGTGGAAATATTTTGAGAATTTCTATTGATTTCCTTGGTATCAAGTCACTAAATGCCTGTGTATTCCCCCACATCATTCGTGTTAGTGGAAGAGACCTCACACATTTCCAAAATGTCTCATGGAACTGGTGCCACCCTCTTTGAGAACTCTGTTGTCTTAGAGGTATTCTGGCTAGGGTTGTCATGCAAATGTTTTCTAGTAACCCACACCACACTCAGTGTCTCTAAGGGATCCTTAGGAATCTTTGACTAATTTAGGATATATCAAACCAGATGACTCACATAGCAAATGAATTTGACAAGAAGCAATTGGGATAGCAGATGTTATTGGAGCCCAACTGTATAACCCTTGGCATTCCCCATTGGGTCTCATTTCCTGAGTGCTATACACTGGGAGCTCTGGTAGAGTAGTGCCTAAGGCACTTGACTGCTAAGCAGAAGGCTGACGGTTCAAACTCACCAGCCACTCCTCAGAAGGAAGATGGGGCAATCTACCTCCGTAGTGATACTGCCTCGGAAACCCAAGGAGGGGTCACTATGAGTCAGTCCAACTCACCGGCACATAACAACAACCCAGCCTGTACAGTGTATGCTGTTGTTGTTGTTATGTGCTTTTGAGTTGGACCCGACTCATAGTGACCTCTTCTTGGGTTTCCGAGGCAGTATCACTACGGCAGTAGATTGTCCCATCTTCCTTCCGAGGAGTGGCTGGTGGGTTTGAATCACCAGCCTTCTGCTTAGTAGTCAAGTGCCTTAGGCATTATGCTACCAGAGCTCCCACTAGAAATGACAAAAATCAAAATCCTATTGATCTTCAGTCATTCACTGATAGATGAGAATTGAAGGATAAAATGTCCTACCTTTCCTGAAGCTTGGATCAAACAACTTGGGCATGTTCAATATTGGCCCAGATAAATTTTCCTCAAGGTTTAGACCCAGTTGACTTTAGTGGTAACCTGAGTAATTATTTTTAATAAAAGTAATCCTTTTATTTTATTTATTGTTTATTAAAAGTAATAAAAAAGTATTTTTAGTAAAAGTAATTTAATAAAAGTAATCCTTTTATTCTGGATACTGGTTGTAGTCCCTTCCATATTTTACTTCTTTTTATGGTCTGTAAAAAATATTGGCATCAGAGCATGTCATCTAACTTCACAAAGAGGGAAGGCTAATGAAGATCAGTATCAGCCAAAACCCTGCAGAGTGGTGGTGTGCCTGATCTTCACTTGACAGGAATCAATTTTTGGCTGATACTGATCAGCTGTCCCTCCCATGGCACTCTGCATCTCTTCTGGGTTCAATAATTTATTGTAATAGCCACACAGAACTCACAGACTGTACAATTATGTGGTTCATTAGGGAAGTGACAGGTTACATTGCAAGATCAGGATCCACTTAGAAGAAGCAGGAACAATTCAGGATGCAGTTCTTTGGTCAGGATAGCTTCTTCTCAGCTGCTCCTGCAGGCAGGCTTCTGCTGCTGGGCCCTACTCAGGCCTGGCCTCTTGTTCTTGGCCTCAGCCCTCACTCTCAGCTGTGGCCCTCCCTCTGGCAAGTATTACAAAGCTCTTTAGCTCTATCAGGAAGTGGACAGAGGCATGCCATTCTGCCAGAAAGACTCATGCCCAAAGATGCAGAGCTCTCTCATTCTGATGGTCAACAAGGGTAGCTTTACAACAGGTACCAGGAGGCACCCCATTCCACCAGTAAGCTTCTTGCCCTAAGGTTTTCAACTTGCTGACTTTGTGGCACAGCAGGCCACTGTAGCTGCCTCATTCTGTGCGTTAAGAAGCCTGCTACACTCTTATTCCAGTATCTTAGGTCTGCTACTGCCTTTCCTTTGCCACTGTTTCTCACAGTCTCACAGCACCTCCACTGTTACAACTCTCTCTGTCTCCTGGGTCTAGGAGGTTCCAAGTGCAGGAATCATGGGTCCAAAGGATGTGCTCTGCTCCTGGTTCTTCTTGATGCTAGTGCAGTACTACCCCAACTCTGGATTGGCTTCCTTAAGCCTAGCAAGATAGTAAAATTGACTAATCCCCCACAAGTTTTCCATGTACCTTTTTTGCATTAGCAGACTGTTCAATTCCTTTGGTAAGTAACAAGCACCTTATTGGCATTTGTTGTTGTTGTTGTTGTTATGTGCTATCGAGTCAGACCTGACTCATAGCAACCCCTCCTTGGGTTTCTAAGGCAGTCCCTATGGAAGTCAATTGTCCCATCTTCCTTCTGAGGAGTGGCTGGTGGGTTTGAACCACCATCCTTCTAATTAGCAGTCAAGTGTCCTAGCCACTATGCTTGGCATAGTCCCACCCAATCATTTTGTGGGAGTTACAAGACATGGCTAGAAGGTCCATATAAACACAATTCATTACACCACATGATCCTTTCTTGCACTCAGATTACCTTCTTGATGTATGCATCTGAGAACTCAGTTTAAGACAGTTGGGGAAGGATGGGATTTAGAATCGGATGACTTACTCTCCACATGTCAAAAAAGACCCTGTTGTTAGTGGTAAACCAGTTGGTGATAATGCTTAACATGCTGTACAATGAAGTTACTAAAGTGGCTTGAGATAGAATACAAGTGAAAGGTTAGTACTTGTTTATGCAGTAGCTTGAAGTGTTTGAAAGAATGAGTTATGCTAATTATCCAGATTGTAAAGTTAATGGATGATTGCTAATGATCACAGAAGCTGTGAAAGAAAGAACCTACAAAGGAAGCTTAATTTACAACCCAGCAGAAGCCCTATGCTAAAACCTGGTTAGGAAGAAAAAAGACCCTGACACAGGGACATTTGGAGAAAGAAGCCAGAGATTCTTGAAACCTCAGGTTCACCCAGACTGTCTATGTAGGCTGGGAGATTGCATTCTCTTTGCTAGAAAAACAGGCTCCCACTCACTGGTGATCATAAAATGGCTTTACCTAAAGTTAATGTCTTGTCGAATGATGCTTGGTCTCCTTTGATGATTTTCTTCCTTCCCTCATTGTTTGGTAGGGTCAAGTCTCAGCACAGATCAAGTGGAAAAGTACAGTTCCTTCTATGAAAAGAAAAGTATTCACCTACTGACCTACAGATCCTGATAAACATGTACTGGCAGGAAGAATATGCCAGAGAATGGGTTTTGAGGTTGCTGGATAGGGAAGGTAAAATAATGGGTCCTAGGAAAGATTTGCTGATGGAGAGTCACTCTATCACTCATGGTTTAGAATTTAGTAAGGCATTAAGAAAGAATCCCAGGTGGCTCAGTGGTTAAGTGCTTGGCTGCTAACCTAAAGACTGGTGGGTTGAAACCAGCCACTCTGCAGGAGAAAGATGTGGCCATCTGCTTCCGTAAATATTTACAGTCTCAGAAAACCTATGAAGCAGTTCTACCGTGTCCAATAGGGTCGTTCTGAGTCAGAATCAATTGGACGGCAGTTGGGTTTGGTTTGGAACACATTACAAATAATGGAGACAGGGATATTACATTTCAGTAATTGTTCCTTGAAGGTTGGAAATAAAAGAGAATGAGATAGAGATGTCAGAATTGCATAAGCAGAATATTGAGAAAGTAGGTAAAAAGCCCAGAAAAGTGAGTGTATTGAAATGGATTTATCATTATAAAATAAGACAATTCACCATTGACAATGAACCAGTCAACTCTAGGAGCAGTCTCCTCATTAAAGAAATAGGATTAAATTATTGGGTGAATTCATAAAGTCAGTGACATCTATTCTCTCTAAATTCCTCATATGAAAAGTGTATTTATGGAAATAAAATCAGATATAAATCTATTTGTTGAGATATATTTGATATAAATTAATGAAAAGGTGGTTACTACCTACGAATAAAATATTCAGATATTAGAAATAGTATTGCAACAAGATTTTAAAACATAGCTCATTGTACAGTTGTTGATTCCAAATAATGAAACTGAGTGTGAGAATGAACAGTTACCTCAAATTAAAATTTTTAAGTGATGCAAGTCAGTTATCTAAAAATATGTCTTGGGGTTTATTTTCATAAAAATTATCTTTTCATTAGGTAATAAATTTTGGATAATATTTTCTCACTTCATATTAATTATAAATAATATTATTTGCTCTTTGTATTTTTCCATCTAGAATGCTCCCTGATTCTCTAAATATTCAAATTCTACCATTCTTCAGACTTAAATTCAACTAGAGGCCACAAGAACTTCTTATTTTTTGCTAAGTTTTAGATAATTTTTCCCCATTAGCTATGTTTACAATAAATATTTGATTCTTCAGTCATGTGATTACAGATTCATAGAGGTAGAAGAAATGTAAGAGATTACTCAGTTCTACCTAAATTTTACATGGGGGAACTGAGGTTAACCACAGCAATATTCAGGTTTGTATTTTAACACATTGTTCTCTGATTTCCAACTACATACTTTCTATTTTTGCTATTTGTTTTACTGTCTTTTGTTGTTATTGTTAAGTGCCATCGAGTCGTTTCCAACTCATAGTGACCCCATGCACAGCAGAACGAAACACTGCCCGATCCCGCGCCAGCCCCACAATCCCTGCTATACTCGAGCCCATCATCGCAGCC
>NW_006921588.1:8149247-8159533 GCF_000298275.1 Orycteropus afer afer | reverse complement strand
AAGGTATAGCTTCCTCATGAGTACAATCAAGTGCTCGGGAATTCCCATTCTTCTCAATGTTATCCATAATTTGTCATGATCCACACAATCTAATGCCTTTGCATAGTCAATAAAACACAAGTAAACATCTTTCTGTCTAGGCAAATAATAATTACAAAATAATTGTTGATTGAACAATATTTGCCTAACATAAACTTAAATATTTGCCTACACTAGTGTTTCTCAAAAGTTTTCCTGTGTAAGAGGAAAACTCTTACTGTTTTCCTGTGTTCAAACACAATTTCCTAGGCCCCCACCTTAGAATATTTGATTCAGTAGGTTTGGGGTGGAGTTTGAGAATTTGCACTTCTAAGAAATTTCCAGGTGATGGTGACCTGCTGATCTAGAGACCACATTTTGAGAAGTGACAGAATTTAAACTGATAATATAGCAATCTATTGTTTAAAAAGTATGACAGTTCTGTCCTCTTTTATTCTTTGTCTCTTTACATTTTTTAAATTAGTATAGACAAGTATAGTATCAGGAGACAAAGTAAAATACATTTTATTTATGTGATTTTGATGGTACTTGATTAGTTAAATATCAAACATTATATTTCTTCTGTTATAAATAGTTAGTTACCAAACCAAAACCAAATACACTGGCATTGAGTCGGATCCGACCCATAGCGACTCCTCTTTGGGTTCCCAAGGCAGTATCACTACGGAAGTAGATTGCCCAACCTTCCTTCCATGGAGTGGCTAGTGAGTTTGAACCGCCAGCCTTCTGGTTAGCAGTCAAGTGCCTTAGGCACTATGCTACCAGGGCTCCTCCACAACAAAACTAGATGCTGATATATAAGTGTATGTTGTTGTGTTGTTGTTATGTGCCATCGAGTCAGACCAGACTCATAACGATCCCTCCTTGGGTTTCGAGGAGGTATCACTATGGAAGTAGATCACCCAACCTTAGGCACTATACCACCAGAGTGCCTAAATAGCTATTTGGATGAATTTAAATATAATATTTTAATAATCCTGATAGTTAAAGTGTTCTGTTTTCTTACATTAGCAGTGAAAAAAATAATATATTCCATATTAATAACATATATCCCTGCCTGGTTAAAAAAAATATAGAAAAGAATGGCTAGATCAAGGTCGGTTATCAGAACCATTTACTGATTAATTTTTCACTCTTCATGACCTGAAAAACTTCCAAAGGAATGTGATGTCACATCTCTAAAGTTTTTTCAGATGAAGAAAATGCAAGTCACAGCAATGCACAAAGGAATGACTGAGCAAAAATGACCTCAGATCAGATTAAGAGGATGACCTGCCTCTAGAATTTTCCATGGCTATATACCAATCCATAAAGTTCTTTGTCAGTTATTTTTGTTAAATTAAACTGATTTTTAAAAATCATGTACTCTTTCTACATCTCAAAAGAAAACCACTTATTTTCAAAGAGCAAAGCTATTAGGTGACTAATACATGCATTCTAACACCATTCCTAGAAAAGCTGTATCTGACATCTGTTATTTTTGTTTATTTTTATTTTCTGCATATGTTCAGATTGGTCTAGAAGTGCCACTGAAAATATTACCAAAGCTTTTTATCTCAGCATCACCTCCTGGTAGAAATAGATTATGCCAAGGAAGCTGGCAAAATCTCCTTCTGAATCTACACAAACATGGAAAGCTGACATTCATTTATCTATATATGTTATATCTAACTTTGAAATAGTACATGTGCAACATATGGTTAATAGTTCAGAATTCTGAGAGAAATACTATGTTAAAAAAGTAACTATGTATCATTGATAGGAAAAAGACCAAAGTCATTAGGAATTTATATCCAGCAATCAAGATAAACTGGAATTAATGCAACCATATTGTGCCATATTTATCTGGCTATCTAAATGACCTTCTGCATTCAGTCTATATCTTGCTTGAAAAATGCATTCAGCTTATCTGAGAGTTCCAGGTAGCTAGCCATTTTTCAGATTAAAAAAGTATAGTGAAACTTATGGCATTGGCAAGAAAGTATCACACTTTTACTCCTTGGTTTGCCCTTTGATTTGCATGTCTAAATGTGGTCTTTTACACCTCTAATATCATCTCCAAATTTTTGGCGTTGCAAATGGTGAAAGAACACCAAGGGTATTGGGAATGAGGAGTTTATTGACTTTTCTAAGGACAAAGATTGGCAAGAAAAGAATGTAACCATCCTGTACATGAGTTTAGGATCAACAGTTTCAGGATTTCTAAAAAGCTATTTTAGGAATGGACATGTTTGGTGTCCAGTTATTATGGTTTGTGTGTTATAGGAGACTCCAAGAATTTTTGAGGAGTTTGTTCTACATTTTTAAAATTAGAATGGAAGTTCCAGCTGTTGCTAATATTAGAACTGAAACCCAGAACCTCAGAGATGTCTGTGTATGTGACAGGCAGAGACAGAGACAGAGAGATTTAGGGGATAATAATGTGTGTTTACAGAGAGGACAATGTTTCTGTGCAGCAGACACTGAGTTGAAATGTAAGTTTTAGTCTTGTCTTTTGTTGCTTATGATTTTCTTCTTTAATCCTGTGTTTCTCCTCAACCCCATTACTCCTTAACATTTGACTACCAAAATTCTCAAATGTAGTAAATGTACAAACTAGCACCTTCTACTTTCTCATCCTCTTGGACATCTGAACAGTATATTTGGCAGAAGGAAAGGACTTGGCCCAGCTTCTCCCACATATAGCATAGATATGTTTGGTTATATACAAGTATGTCGGTTTCCTATTACTGCTTCAACAAATTACAACCTTAGTCATTTAAACGGTACAAATTTATTATTTTACAGATCTGGAAGTCAATTTCAAAATCAGTCTTACTGGTAAGAGTAAAGGTGTTAGCAGAGATGGTGCCTTTTTTGAGGCTCTAGGGGACTAGAGACAGTATCCTCACCTTTTCCAGGCCACCTGCTTTCATTGGCTTCTGGCCACTTCCTGTGTCTTCAAAGCCAGAAGCGTAACATTTTCAAATTTCTCTCCTTTCCCACTGCTCCATCATCACATTGTTTTCTACTCTTTTACAGATAAATCTTCCTCTTCCTCTTTCTTGTAAAGATACTTGTGATTGCATTTAGGATCCACCCAGATAATCTCCCTATCTCAAGATTCTTAACCTAATTACATCTGTAAAGTCTCTTTTTCCATAAGAGGTAGCATTTATATGATGACATTGTTCAGCTCACCACCACTGCTTATGAGTAAAGTTGTCCAGTGTCCTTTCTCACTTCTCTCTACTCTTTCTTCTCATAAAATTTCTATCATCTCTCTCCATCTTTTCAGATTGGGAGACATACTCTCTAACCAGAAACCAAACTGATAAACCAAAGGAAAGAACACGTGCAAAATTTCTCTTGTGGAGGAAAGAATTTAACAAAGATTTCATCTTCAGTTATCTTGCTCATTCATTGTTTTGAGAGTGTAGTATGAAGAATGGAAATGCAATGAATAGTTGGGAGTCATTTTTCTCCAGCCTTGAAATAAATTTCAGTTATTACAAGCATCCACATTAGTTGCTTAATGCTTATTCTCCTTAGTAACACATTTTCCTGACTGTATTTATAATCTTATCTAAACTTCATAATGTTATATTACTTGAAATTGTTGGATATAATGCTAAGAGTAAAGAAATTTTCTTCACATGTGAAATACAGATGAGACTGACAATTTATTAAGAAGGTAACATTAATATACTCAATTCTGTCCAGACAGAAATAGCATCAAATGAAGAGTTTTCTACTAAAGGCACTGTAGATAATTCATTAGTTGCTGTTAACCCTGACTGTTGATGTACTCTAAAGATGCAAATGAAATAGATGAAGAAAAAAAAAAAAAAAAAAGAGAGAAACATATTTCATTGCATAAGGAAATTTATTTTGTATATTAATCATCCAGAATTATAATAATTTCTCATGTATTCCCCTAATGACTTTATAAGATAATATACATGGTGTATTATAAGAAACAAAATAGTAAATAAAAATGCATTTTAAAAAAACAAAAGACAAAACATAAAAGTGAGAAACAATTGTGCACCAAACAAGTAAGTAATGCATGAGTATCAGTTTAGAAGATTCATTTCCCACTTTCAAGTTTACATAAGGAAAAATAATCCCAAAACCCATACTCACTGCCAGTGAGTCAATTTCAGCTCATAAAGACCCTATTGGACTGAGTAGAAATGTCCCATAGGGTTTCTAAGACTGTAAATCATTCTCTGAAACTGTGGGTTTGAACCATAGAACTTTTGGTTAGCAGCCCAAAGTTTAACCCTGGTGCTACCATAGATCCTTATAAGGAAAGCTCTGGTGGTGTAGTGCCTAAGGCATCTGACTGCTAATCAGAAGGCTGGCAGTTCAAACCTACCAGCCACCCCTGGGAAAGAAGGTTGGGCAATCTACTCTGTAGTGATACTACATTGGAAACCTAAGGAGGGGTCGCTATGAGTCAGATCCGACTCGACGGCACTGAGTTTGGTTTGTTTTTTATATGGCATTATAGCTAGAATAATTAAGAAACATAGTTTGACTACACTGGAAAAATATTAGTATTTTAAGTATCATAGCATACATCATTATATTTCAAAAATAGTGACTTAATACTATTCCATAATATACTATAGTAGACTGCTAACTGTTCACCAGATACATTCCCTTTTTATTTTAGAGCAAAGTTGAACTTGTTTTCCCAACCTTCCTTTTGATTAGATGTAGTCATGTGATTCTGTTCTAGCTAGTAGAATGTGAGAACTTGTATCCATTTCTAAGACTTCTATATGTGGTCCTTTATGCACTTTCTTCTTCCATTGGTTTGATGTAGTTGGGCAAAATGACATTGGAAGCCATATGTTGATGATGATGGAATGTCAGGACCAAGCAGGGTTTTGTTCTGCTGTACAAAGGGTCACTTTGAGTCAGAGCCAACTAGACAGCACCTAACAACAACATGTAATGTCAAGATTTAAGGGCATACATCTTTGAGGAAGAATTTGGAGAAGAGTCATCTATTGATCAGGACTTTTTGAAAGCAAGAAATGAATTTCAAGTATTTCTAAATAGAATAATTTGCAACTGTTTCCTTCCAATTAACAAAAAATTAAATAAATGCCTTCTATCGTAAAGAAAAAGACTGAATCAATTGACTATAAAGTATATCTCTGACTTGAATGAAATGCAAGTATTTCCTTTGTTTTTATTAAAATGGGTTCCAGTTAACAGACATTAATATTTTCTGACATCAAAAACATCTAAAATAATTTGAGAAATAAAAGAAGTTGATAAGGGAACAGATGAAAAGGAACAAAATATTACAAACTAAAGAATGTTTTACAAGCTGCCAGATGTTTGTAATACTTTATTAAAACAATAAACCCCACTTATAACTCCCTCAGACTGCTTATATAAAAGCACTAATAGTACAAGCAAGCCTAGGGCTATGAATTTATAAAACCTATCACTCTGAACTCTTTCTATGTCTTCCCAAATTAATATTCCCAGGTGCACCTGGCAGAACAACATTCTCTCAATGTATTCGTACATATAGTCTACTTTATGTCAATGTAGCAGCCTGAATTTTTAGCAAATTTCTAACCAGTGAAACAAGGGCTATTGGCTTAATCTCAAGTGTTTTTGAGATGTTAGAAAGCATAACAAAACATTTTAAGGAAAAACATAATAGGAAGCACCTTTCCTACCTCATGCTGCAATTAACTTTCAAATCTCACTGCCAAGAGTTAATTAAATTTTGAAAGCATTGAGCATTGTAAACATGCATGCCCCAAAAAGACATGTACAATGCATCCTCCTCTTCTTTGAAATAATTCAGTTTTGACAAATCTTTTAAAGAGAAAAAAATGTTTTATAATAATACCAACTCAGTTGGGCCATATCTAAGCCAAAGATCAAGGTCACCACCATCAAATGATTGCAACTCATAGTAAACCTATAGGATTTCCAAGGCTTCAAATCTTTAAGCAAACTGCCTCATCTTTCTCCCATTGGTGGATGTGACCAGCCAAGTGTTTTAAGCACTGCATCACCAGAACTCTTGGCTTATGTAAGAGGGATAAAAATAACATAAAATAAGTTCTAGTTTCTAATTCTCCTATTTAATCATTTAATAGGTACTAAAACAAAGGACTTCTGGTAGTGCTGTGGTTAAAGCTTGGGGCTGCTAACCAAAAAGTTGGCGTTTGACTCTGTCAGCCACTGCACAGGAGAAAGATGGAGCAGTCTGGTTCCCTAAAGACTTACAGCCTTGGAAACCCTATAGGGCTGTTCTACTCTGTCATATAGGGTCTCTATGAGTCAGAATCTACTCAATGGCAGTGGATTAAAACAAAGTGAGCACTGATGGTGCAGTGGTTGAAAACATTTGGCTAATAACAAACGCCGGAGGTTAAAACCAGGGCTTTGAACCAGTTCTTACGTATACACACATAAGAATCCGTTGTTGTTAGGTGCTGTCGAGTCATCTTCGACTCATAGCAACCCTAACAGCAGAACGTAACACCACTGGGTCTTGTGCCTGCCTCACAATCCTTGCTATTCCTGAGCCCATCCTTGCAGCCACTGGGTCTATCCATCTCACTGAGGGCCTTCCCCTTTTTCTTTGACACTCCACTTTACCAAGCATGATATCCTTCCCCAGGGAATGGTTCCTTCCGACGACATGCCAAAGTTGGTGAGATGAAGTATGGCCATTCTCATTTCCAAGGAGCATTCTGGCTACACTTCTTCCAGGACAGATTTGTTACTCCTTTTAGCAGACCATGGTACTCTCAGCATTCTTCTCCAACACCACAACTCAAAAGCATCAACTCTTCTTTGCTCTTCCTTATTGATTGTCCAGCTCTCACATGCTCAAGACACAATTGAAAATACCATGGCTTGGGTTAGGTGTCAAGGAGATATCTTTGCTCTTCATCACTTGAAAGAGGTCTTTTGCAGAAGATTTGCCCAATGCAATACGGTGTCTGATGTCTTGACTGCTGCTTCTATTGCTGTTGATGGTAGAACCAAGTAATATGAAATCCTTGACCACTTCAATCTTTTCTTTATCCACTGTACAGCTGTTTATTGGATTAGTTGTGAAGATTTTTATTTTCTTTATATTAAGATGTAATCCATACTGCAGACTGTATTCTTCAATCTTCATCAGTAAGTGCTTCGAGTCATCTTCACTTTCAGCAAGCAAAGTTGTGTCATCTGTGTATCGCAGGTTGTTAATGAGTTAATTGGAGGAATCCAATCCTGATGCCACATTCTTCTTCATATAATCCAGCTTCTGGGATTATTTGCTCAGCATACAAATTGAGTAAGTAGGGTGAAAGGATACAACCTTGATTTCTTGATTTCGAACCATGCAGTATCCCCTTGTTCTGTTCGAATGACAGCCCTTGATCTATGTACAGGTACCTCATGAATACACTCAAGTGTTCTGGAATTCCCATTCTTCTCAATGTTATCCATAATTTGTTATGATCCACACAATTGAATGTTTTTGCAAAGTTAATAAAACATAAGTAAACAGCTTTCTGGTATTCTTTGCTTTCAGCTCAGAGCCATCTGCCATCAACAATGCTTTCCCTCATTCCATATCCTCCTCTGAATCCAGCTTGCATTTCTGGAAGCTCTCTGTCAATATACTGCCACAACTTTTTTTGAAATATCTTCAGTACGATTTTACTTGCATGTGATATTAATGATATTGTTCAATAATTTCCACATTCTGTGGCATCACCTTTCTTTGGAATGGATACAAATATGAATGTATTCCAGTCAGTTGGCCAGGTAGCTGTTTTCCAAATGTCTAGGCATAACCAAGTGAGTGCTTCCAGTGGGGCATCTGTTTGAAGAAACATCTCAATGAGTATTCTGTAAATTCCTGAAGACTTGTTCTTTGCCAATTCCTTCAGTGCAGCTTCAACTTCTTCCTTCAATACCATTGGTTCTTGATTATGCCACCTTGAAACAGATGAACATTGGTCAGTTGTTCTTGGTACAGTGACTCTGTGTGTTCCTTCCATCTTCTTTTGATGCTTCATGCATCATTCAATATTTTGACCATAGAATCTTTCAATGTTGCAACTTGGGGCTTAATTTTTTTTCCTCAATTCTTTCAGCTTGAGAAATGCTGAGTGTGTTCGTCCGTTTAGTTTTTTTAACTCCTTGTCTTTGCACATTTCATTATAGTAATTGGCTTTTTATGCTTGAGCTTCTCTTTGAAAACTTCTATTCAACTCTTTTATCTTGTCATTTCTTGTCATTTGCTTTAGTTACTCTCGCTCAAGGGCAAGTTTCAGAGTCTCTTCTGACATCTATTTTCATCTTTTCTTCATTTCTTGTCTTTTTAATGACTTCTTGCTTTCTTCATGGATTATATTCTTGATGTCATCCCACAATTCCTCTGGTTTTCAGTCATTGGTGTTCAATATACCAAATCTATTCTTTAAACGATCCCTAAATTCAGGAGGGATGTTATTTATCAAAGTCACATTCTGGCTCTCGTGGACTTGTTTTATTTGTCTTCAGTTTCAACCTACATATAAGCACTTGATGGTCTGTTCCACAATCAGCTCCTGGCCTTCTTTTGGCTGAAGATATTGAACTTCTCCATTGCCTCTCGACATAGATGTAGTCAGTCTGATTCCTAAGTATTCCATCTGGTGAAGTCCACATGTATAGTCGTTGCTTATGTTGTTGAAAATTGGTATTTGCAATGAATAAGTTGTTGGTCTTACAAAATTCTATCATGTGATCTCCAGCATTATTTCTATCACCAAGGCCATATTTTCCAACTACTAGTAACTCTTCTTTGTTTCCAACTTTTGCATTCCTGTCACCGATGATAATCAACACATCTTGATTGCATGATCAGTCAGTTTCAGACTGCAAAGTTGGTAGAAATCTTCAACTTCCTCATCTTTGGCTTTGGTGGTTGGTGCATAAATTAGAATAATAGTAGTATTAACTGGTCTTCCTGGTAAGCATATGGATATTATCCTTTCACTGACAGTGTTGTAGTTCAGAACAGATCTTGAAACACTCTTTGTAACAATGATTCCTTCTCAATTTGTCATTACCGGCATAGCAGATCATGTGGTTGTCTAATTCAAATGGGCCAATATCAGTCCATTTCAGCTCACAAATGCCTAGGATATTGATGTTTATGTGTTCCTTTTCATTTTTGACAAATTCCAGTATCCCTAGACTCATACCTCATACATTCCATGTTCAAATTATTGATGGATGTTTGAAGCTATTTCTTCCAAGTTTGAGTAATGCCACATCAGCAAATGGAGGTCCCAAAAGCTTTACTCCATCCAAATCATTAAGGTCAACTCTACTATGAGGAGGCACCTCTTCCCCAGTTGTATTTTGAGTACCTTCTGACCTGGGGGGTTCATCTCCTGGCAATATATCAGACAGGGCTATTCATAAAGTTTTCCAGTAATCTATCAGACAGTGTTTCACTGCTATTCATAAGGTTTTCACTGGTCAATTTTTTGAGGATTGGATGGCCTCTTCCTTATTCTGAGTCTGTCTTCCACTGGAAACTCCACTGAAACCTATCCACCATGGGTAACCCTGATGGCATTTTGCAGCACGATGGTATAGTCTACAGCCTCACAGCAACATATAAGCCACCACAGGATGACAAACTGACAGACGAGTTGTCTCCCTTAGTTGCTCCTAACCCCTTTGCACCTACCTACCCCAGGCAGCAACTTTAACATAGAGGCATCCCAAAGTGAAAAGCAGCCTCCAAGCCCTGGGCCCACCTACATCAGGCCCCAGCTTTAATAAAGAACTGCCCCCGAGTGAAAAGCAGCCCCAGGCCCACCTACGTTGGGCTCTGGCCCTAATATAGAGCCATGCCCAAGTGCAAAGCAGCCTCCAAGCTGAAGGCCTACCTAGGTGAGGCCCCAACCTTAGTATAGAGCCACAGCCAAGTGAAAAGCAGCCTCCAAGCCCTGAGAGAATCACTTGGGGATCTTGTTAAACTGTAGGTTCTGATTCATCATATTTGGGGTGGAAAGGCAAATCTCTGCAGGGTTCAAACAGGAACGAACTGGTTTGAAGCCCTGGTTTGAACCTACCAACCACTTGGACAGAAAAAGATGTGGCAGTATGCTTTTGCAGAGATTTACAGATCTGGAAACTATGGTACAGTTCTACTCTGTCCTGTGGGATTGCTATGAGTCACAATGGACTGAATGGAAATTATATATATATATATATATATATATATA
>NW_006921588.1:8143584-8148493 GCF_000298275.1 Orycteropus afer afer | reverse complement strand
TGTAGAGTGTAGTCTCCAACGCCGTTTGCTAAAAATTTTACAAAGTACTGAGTTAGTCTTTTGAAAGTTGTCATTAACAACTTCACTAGGGATATAGTAATCCCAGCGTCTGGCAAATGGAATGCTAATGGTTTGGAAACTGGCAGGGAAGGATCCTCGACAAATTGCTTGTTACCTCATTGTGATTTTGAATCATCCTCTAGAGAATAACTGTCATTATACTCCTTACTGTTACATTATAACTTAGACTCTGACATCATTATTTAGCTGAAGCAGTGGGTTGTTAGCCAGACTGCTGTGAGTGTTTTATCTCTTGGATAATTCCAAAAAGCAGATAGATTAGCAAATGATCTCATGAGGAAGGATCCCATCTCTCAACTGATGATTGGCTTTTAACCACAAACCAAAGTATTGTCTAAAAAGAAAAAAAGTTTAAGTCATTTAACTTACTTATATGTACATAGGAAGATGAATTTTTATCCAAATGTTGCTCTAAGATGAATCTTTTAAAACCATGTATTGGCAAAGTATCAATATCCATTGAGCTGTTTATTCAGGAGGAGCAGCTGTCTAAATGGTTGAGCAGCTCTAATTACTTGATAAGTGTGACTGTGCTGGCTTCATACAACATTAGCACATCCAGTTGCTCAATAATTATTAAAATCAATTATGAATACCAGGAATAGCAAATTGAAGAGGGCATTATTGAGGTAGCTGATGAATTGAGGAGATATTTCAGGCAAATTCCAAAGTAATTATAACATAGAAAGGAAGGAAAGGAAGGAAATAAAGGAAGCTTCCAAATCAATTGAGACAGTCAGAGGTATGCTGCAGCCAGCTCCGACCAGTTTTTGAGAGTTGATTGCTAAATTTTTAGGACCTTCCATACCTGGAGAAGCTCTGGTGATGCAGTGGTTAAAGCATTTGACCGCTACCCAAAATTTGGTGGTTCAAGCCCACTAGCTGCTCAGGGGAAAAGATGAGGCAATCTGCTTCCATAAAGATAAACAGACTTGTACCACTTTCAACCACTTAGAGGGGGATCAGTGCAGGAGATCCTGGATAGAGTGGGAGAACAATGTGGAACAAAACTCAAAATCGCACACACACAAAAGACCAGGTTTGCCTGTCTAGTAGAGCCTGCTGAGACCCCTGAACCTATGGCCCCTAGTTACTCTTCAGGTTTGGAACTGAACTTATTCCTGTGGCTCCCAGCCAAATGACAGGCATATGGGGTGAACATTTACATCAGGCAGATACACTTCTTTTAGTGATCAATCATGGGAGAGCAGAAGGGCAGTGTTTGCAAAGGGAGATACCTGGGGATGGGAGAAGTGTATGGGAGGGAAGGGCACAGGGAAAAGGTAACTATGGGAAGGAAGTAGGAAGAGAGCTGTTAGATTGTGGGGAATTGCAGTCAATGTCATGAAACAAAATATATATGGACTGCTGTATGGAAAGTGAATTTGTAAACTTTCACCCAAATCACAATAAAAATTAAAAAAAAAAAAAAAGATGTACAGCCTTAGTAACAGCAGTTCTACTCTGTCCTATAGGATCATTATGACTTGGAAACAGCTCTATGACAGTAGGTTTGTTAGCGTCTTTAAATATACTACTGGTATTGGTCATTTTAAATCACAAATATATGGTCTAGTATGCCAGGAATAACAAATTGAAGTGGAATGGGATCCCATTTGAATGGGATCAAAAAGAATATTGCAAAATCTATCCTGAAGTACAATGCTGTCTGTGATATGATAATATCCATAAACCTACAAGAAAGAGCAGTTAATACTACTATTATTCAAATTTACACACAAACCACTATAACCAAAGATGAAGAAATTGAAGATTTTTACCAACTTCTGCAGTCTGAAATTGACCAAATTTGCAGCCAAGATATATTGATAATTACTGGTGATTGGAATGCAAAAAACTGGGAACAAAGAAGGATCCAACCCACTGCTATTGAATCAATTCTGACTCATAGTGACCCCCCTTTGGGTTTCCAAGGCAGTAAATATTTATGGAGGTAGATTCTCCAGTCTCCGTTCCACGGATTGGCTGGTAAGTTTCAGCCACCAACCTTCTGGTTAGCAGTCAGATGCCTTAGGCGCATAAGGCTTGGGTGATAGTAGTGACACTGGAGATCACATGACAGAATTTTACAAAACCAATGACTTACTCTTTGCAAATACCTTTTTCAACAACATAAGTGGACATTATACATGTGGACCCTGCCAGACTGAACACACAGAAACCAGGTTGACTACATCTGTGAAAAGAAGGCCAAGAGTTGGTTATGGAACAGACCATCAATTGCTCATATACAAGTTCAAATTGAAGTTGAAGAAAATTAAAACATGTCCATGAGAACCAAAATACCTTCAATATATCCCACCTGAACTTAGAGACAATCTGAGGAATAGATTTGATACATTGAATACCAGTGACCGCAGACCAGACAAGTTGTGGGATGACATCAACAACATCATACAGAAAGAAAGTAAAAGGTAATTAAGAAGACAGGAAAGAGAGAAAAGACCAAAATGGATGTCAGAAGAAACTCTGAAACTTGCTTTTGAATGGAGAGTAGTTAAAGCAAATAGAAGAAATCATGAAATAAAAGAGCTGAACGTATTATAACAAAACATGCCAAGACCTGGAGTTAGAAAATGAAAAGGGAAGAACACATGCGGCATTTCTCAAGCTAAAAGAAGTGAAGAAAAAATTCAAGCCTAAAGTTGCAATTATTAATGGAGTCTATGGGCAAAATATTGAATGACACAGGAAGCATCAAAAGAAGATGGAAGAAATATACAGAGTCATTATGCCCAAAAGAATTGGTCGATGTTCGGCTATTTCAAGAGGTAGCATATGATCAAGAAACAATGCTATTAATGAAAGAATTCCAAGCTGCACTGAAGGTGTTGGCAAAAAAAAAAAAAAAATCTCCAGAAATTGATGGAATACCCATTGAGGCATTTCAACAAATGGATGTAGCACTGGAGATGCTTTTTTGTTTATGCCAAGAAATTTGGAAGACAGGCACCTGGCCAGCAGACTGGAAGAGATTCATATCTGTGCCCATTTCAAAGAAAGTGATCCAAAAGAATGTGGAAATGATCAAACAATATCATTAATATTACACATCAGTAAAATTTTGCTCAAGATAATTAAAATATGTTTCCACCAGTATGTTGATAAGGAACTTCCAGAAATTCAAACTGGATTCAGAAGAGAATGTGGTATAAGGGTATCATTGCTGATGTCAGATGGATCTTGGCTGCAAGCAAAGAATATCAGAAACATGTTTACCTATGTTTTATTGACTCTGCAAAGACAATTTCTGTGAAGATCATAACAAATTATGGTAACATTGAGAAGAATGGGAATTCCAGAACACTTAATTGTGCTCATGAAGAACCTATACGTAGACCAAGAGATAGTCATTCGAACAGAACAAGGGGATACTGCATAGTTTAACATCAGGAAAGGTGTGCATCAGGGCTGTATTATTTCACCATTCTTATTCAATCTGTATGCTGAGCAAATTATCTGAGAACCTGGGTAGTAGGAATAGGAACGCAACATCAGGATTGGAGGAAGACTGGTTAACAACCTGCAATATGCAGATGACACAATCTTGCTTACTCAAAGTGAAGATGACTTGAAGTACTTACTGATGAAGATCAAAGACTACAGTCTTCAGTATGGATCACACCCCAACATAAAGAAAACAAAAACCCTCAAGACTGGACCAATAAGCAATATTACAATAAATGGAGAAAAGATTGAAGATGTCAGGGATTTCATTTTACTTGGATCCATGATCAACACCCATGGAAGCAGTAGTCAAGAAATCTGATGTCATATTGCAGTGGGCAAATCTGCTGCAAAAGACCTCATTGAAGTGTTCAGGAGCAAAGATGTCACTTTGAAGAATAAGGTGTGCCTAACCTGAGCCAAGGAGCTCTGGTGGCATAGTGCCTAAGGCATCTGACTGCTAACCAGAAGGCTGGCGGTTCAAACCCACCAGCCACTCCTTGGAAGGAAGGTTGGGCAATCTACTTTCCCAGTGATATCACTTCGGAAACCCAAGGTGGGGTCACTATGAGTCGGATCCGATTTGATGGCAGTGAGTGAGAGTGAGTGAACCTGAGCCATGGTATTTTCAATAACCTCATGTACATATGCTTGTGAAAGCTGAACAATGAGTAAGGAAGACTGAAGAAGAATTGACACCTTTGAATTATGGTGTTGGTGAAGGAAACTGAAAATACCATGGACTGCCAGAAGAACAAACAAAACTATCCTGGAAGAAGTGCAATCAGTATGCTGCTTGGAAGTGAGAATGGCCTGACTTTGCCTTACCTACTTTGATCACGTTGTCAGAAGGACCCATTCCCTGAAAAAGGATATCATGTTTGGTAAAGTGGAGGGTCAACGAAAATGGGAAGACTCTCCATTAGGTGAATTGACATAGTGGCTACAACAATGGGCTCAAGCATAGCAAGAATTGTGAGGATGGTGCAGGACCCGGCAGTGTTTTACTCTGTTGAATATAGGGTTGCTATGAATCGGAGCCAACTCAATGTCACCTAACAACAACAACAAACCAAACTCAGTGCCATCAAGTGGACCCCAACTCATATTGACCTCCACTGGGTTTCCAAAACTGTAAATCTTTACAGAAGTAGATTGCCTCATCTTTCTTCTGCAGAGTGGCTGGTGGGTTTGAACTACAGATCTTTTGCTTAGCATCCAAATGCCTTAACTGCTATACTACCAGAGGTCCTTGGTTTAAATGTAGACATTATTAAAACTTATATTACATAAACATGTAATTAAGTATATTAAAATGTAATAAATACTAAAAATTCATCATTTCTAATTATTCCACTAC
>NW_006921588.1:8136992-8143099 GCF_000298275.1 Orycteropus afer afer | reverse complement strand
GGTGCAGTACCTAAGATATATGACTAACCAGAATGTTGGTAGTTCAAACCCACCAACTGCTCTGTGGAAGGAAGATAAAGCAATCTACTTCTGTAAAGATTTACCACCAGGGAAACCCAATGGGAATGTCTACAAGTTGTAATCAACTCAGTGGCAGTGTTTTTTTGTTTTGGTTTGTTTTGGTTTTTATTGTATATGTAAGATAAAATACTGTATTATGATTTGTAATTATGTCTCTTATCAGCTCTCCAGTCAGTAATGGCTCAATGATAGCTTGTCATTCGACTTAATGGGTGAGTTTCTACCATAGAAATAAGCAAATGCTTTGTTAAATATTTAGGTATTTGAATATATTCATTATTTTGTTACAAACACTGTGTTTGCTCACTAAATTCTGGGTTGCTGAAGGTGGACTAAAGTGAGTCCCTGCCAGGTGCATGATCAAGCTGAATCAGTTCATGCATACCAAGTACTTAAGAGGAGATAAAGATTATTGCAAAGCACCGAGGCAAGGAGACAATATTACCCAAATGTCTCTCTGAGTAGGGGTTGGGGTATGTCTATTCATACTCATACCAATTCCAGAAATTGGGCAAGAATTAGCTGAAGATTGGCTAGAGTTTCATTCTCCTCAGTTTAAAAAGACAATTTTCAGTGCAGTGTGCTTGCACACAAGATAAGTTATACTGACTTCCTGTGATCAACTGATCAGGACTTAGAGAGGGAGATATTAGTTCTGATCAACTTCCTTCGATTTGTCTCACTGCGCATGCCTACGGGCCAAAACAGATCTGAGCTGGTTTTAACCACTTTCAAGTTAATCTTGGCTGGGTTTCTAAAAACAACTTTAAGGAAATGAGTTATCATTGCTACTCACCTGTTTTCAACTCGTGTGGAGGATGGTTACAGAAAGGGAATTGGGCTTCAGTTCAACTCAGCTTCATCGATAAATACTTGGAAACACTTAACAATCAACAGTTAAATGACTGAATTTAATTCATAAATTATTTTGTAGGACATTCAGATAAATGCATGTCTATTTGAATGTAAGATCTAGGAATTTTCAGCAAATTGGATTTTTATCAACTCTAAGAGTCGGGTCCCATTAGATGACACATAACAACAATAACAAATATTGTAAAATAAAAGCAAGTCCAATAAAAGATAAAAGCTGGATTTGGAAGATAGGTACAAACCCCTGTCACAAATGATGGAGCACTAACAACTTATTTTGTAATGAAAATATATTCATTAAAATGGAGCAAGATAACTTAAATAATTAAATTTAAAATATAGCAATGTCAATTGGAATAATACTTCTCTAGTAGACAGAAATAAAAATTTATCAATCCTCAATATTAAGCTTTTTTTTATTTCACTAAACCTAAATATGATTTGGGAGCTCTGGTAGCATAGTGGCTAAGGCACTTGACTGCTAACCAGAAGGCTGGTGGTTCAACCCCACCAGCCACTCCTCGGAAGGAAGGTTGGGCAATCCTACTTCCGTAGTGATACTGCCTCGGAAACCCAAGGAGGGGTCGCTATGAGTCGGGGCCGACTCGATGGCAAATAACAACAACAACAACAACAAATATGATTTAAATTCTGTACACTGAGGCTTATACAAGAATCAAAATTTCCTTGCATGTCTTCTTGGACAATATTCTAACTTTTTATTTATTTTAGTGTGATTTAGATTGTAAGCGTCTTAGTCATCATCTCTCTTTTTATATTCTGGGAAAGAGAGAACCATACTGGTGACGTGCTGTTAAGGTTGACTATAAACCTGCTATGCAGAATTGCACTCACTGCTGCTTCCTGTGATTGGTAAATGTCCTTTGTTATTTCCAGATTTCCTGCCTGGCTCTCAAACAGCAGCTGCTGGATCTTTTCTAAGCAACACTTGAATTTCAAAATTAATTCTCAATTAACTTGGCCACTACTATGATGTTTACTTCCTTCAAGATGATTTTTTTACCACAATAAAAGATAACCAATCAATCAGATTCTTTCTTTGCACATAAACTTTCTCTTTGGTCTCTAATAGAATTTTTTGCATTTTTCAAATTCTTCTCCAAAAGCTTTGTTTTCAGAAGCAAATAATACAGACTGGTGTATATATATTTTTTTTAATTTTTGAGAGATAAAGACTTTTTAGCCATATAAAATTAAGAATACGTTTTTCAAATATTAAAAAATAATAGCATTAACTTCCAGAAAATCTTTCAGAAATTGAATTTAAAAATACACATGGCATTGAGTTTATGCTAATGGTTAGTAGAATATTTTGGAAAAGGATAGCAATAATGGTGGCACAACATGAAAAACGTAATCAATTCCCTGAACTGCAAATGTGGAAGTAGTCATGCTGGCAAATATCTCCTTGTATATGTTTTTACCACAATAAAAATAAAATAAAATAAAAATACAACTATTAAAACACTCTTGAGGAAATCATAATTATGCTGAATCCTTATTAACAATCTGGATTTTCTTAAATTAATTCATTGATAATAGAAGCTTCTTACTTCATCCACTTCTCTAGTTTTGTTGTTGTTCCAACTTCAGACACTACAACAGAAGACTTTACAGAGACTACTTTGTTTCAGTGCAGTGTTATTTTGAAGCCAGACATAGGAATGCAAAACAAGTCTATTTAGGATTGATTGTCAAAACAACATCTGGTTTTGACAGAATTTGCTTAAATTGCTGATTGTTCAACATCTGAAAATACTTTCTTCAGTACTTTTTTGGCAAACATGAACTTTGCTTCTAAGATATATCATAAAAAATGAAATCATTTACTTTCTAGCCTTTTGACCTTTATTATTATGAATTAAACTAAAAACCCTGAAACAGAATGAAAATCATTCTATACAATATACCCATTGCATAAGGCTCTAAATACTCTGGAGTTCCAAATTTGGAATACGCATTTGTACACACCCACACATAGATAGTACTGATGGTGCAATGGTTAAAAACTTGGCTACTAAACACAAGACCAGTGGTTCCAACCCACTCAGTGCCTCAGTGGAAGAAAAGACCTGTTGATGTGTTCCTGTAAAGGTTGTTGTTAATGTTAGGTGCCACTGAGTCTGGTCTGACTCAGACACACTAGATACACCAGAAAATATACTGCCAAGTCCTATGCCAGTCTCATAATTGTTCCTATGTTTGAGCCCGTTGTTGCAGCCACTGTGTCAACACATCTAATTGAGGGTCTTCTTTTTTGCTGATCCTTTACTTTAACGTGCATGATGTCTTTTCCAGGGACTGCACAGTAAATCCTATGGGGCAGATGTACTCTGTTATATAGGGATGCTGAGTCAAAATCAACTCAGTAGCATCCAACAACATATGCATATGTGTATATATTGATGTATTTGTGGATTCAAAGAATTAAATATACAAACTTTTCACTATAAATGGTCATAATGCATTGTCAGTGAGCAGCACCTATTTTGTAATGTGTTGAGTAAAATACAATCCAAAAGTGCAATAACAGATTTTTTCCTATCAATAAATCAAAATTAATATAGCTATAAAATTATATAATTTATTTATAAAATTATTATAATTTAATTCTTTGAACACAGAAATACATGACTATAAAAAGGGCATGGAGGTGTCACTCTCTGACTTCCTCCACCCTCATGAAAGGGAGACAGAATCACTATTAGCAGCCCAACACTTATTCCCTTGAGGCCAGATATGCTGTCACCCTCCAACCTTTTTACCAACTCTGATACCAACTGTCCCTCTTATGGTACTTACTACTTCTCTACTGGGTTCAATAATTCATTGCAATGTCCACACAGAACTTACAGACAATTATGATTATGAGGTTTATTAGGGAAGTAACAGGCTATAATTCAAGTTCAGGAATGCACTCAGGATACAATTCTTCAATCAGGACAGTCTCCCCTCTGCTATACCCTCAAACATTCCTCTCCAGCCCTTGGCCTTTTGACCTGGTCTCTGCCCTGCTCTGGCAAGTGTTGCAAAACTCTTTCAGTTCTGCCGATATATATAGATATATATATATATATATAACAACGTGCACCCCACTCTGTCAGCAAGCCTTTTGCACTCAGATTTCTCTCTCTGTGGGTCAGCAAGCCCATCACTCTGTCTTGTGTCCCTTGGTTGGCTGTGCCAGACATTTCTGCCAGCTGTCTCTCTGCCAGGGAGGTCCAGTGCAGGGATCTCAAGTCCAAGGAAGTGCTCCAGTCCACCTCCTCCACTCTACCTCTGGCTCTTCTCTCCTTTCTGCCTTTGGAAAGGCTCACTTTAAGCCTCACAGAATGACAAAACTAGCCAATCCTCACATTAGAGTTCCATACATCTTACTTGCATAGTCCTACAGAGTAATCTGGTAGCACAGTGGCTAAGGCACTTGACTGCTAACCAGAAGGCTGGTGGTTCAAACCCATCAGCCACTCCTCGGAAGGAAGGTTGGGCAATCCTACTTCCGTAGTGATACTGCCTTGGAAACCCAAGGAGGGGTCGCTATGAGTCGGGGCCGACTTGACGGCACATAACAACAACAACAACAACAGAGTAATCTGGTGGGAATCACAGAGACTGGCTAGAAAAGCCTTACCAGGTAATTCATCGCAACACGATGGCAAAAAGCAATAATGTTTTCTCTCTTTTCCTCACAGAAAGTAAAACAATCATTAAGTAGAACCACTGAACGATTTTTTTAAAATATAGAGTTAAAATATTCATGCCTTTATTTTCTTAAACGTCACTACTATGTCCTGCATCAGCGTGTAGAGTTTAGGATGATCAAGTTCTTGCTTTCAAAATTCATCAAAATTACTTTGATGCAAATCTGAAGTGTACTAATGTGTTAGGGGAAAAAAACCCAGATTCAAATATGTTCTATAAAGACTGTTTTGTTCTATAGGACAAAGACAATCATCCAGAATGAGGAAACCCATCGGCATGTGTACAATACAGAAGCCAGAAGGATTTTGATGATTCATGGCCATGGGACTAATTACATATGATACAAAACAAAGGAAATCATTACAAAATTCATCACTGTCACAGGCAGGACTACAGAAGGGGGAGGACTACGATTGGGATGCATACACAATTGAAGATTAAGAAAGGTTGCAGGATTGGTTCTGGGGCTTGACCACTTGGCTCAGGGTGGTCAGATTATGACTCATGATCATGTGGCCCTGAGTCAGAGCCAGAAGGTGCCTACAAGACAATAGGACCCCAGCCTTTAACTTAAATCAGATAACATGCAGCTAGCTCTGGTGGCATACTGCCTAAGGCATTTGACTGCTAACCAGAGGGCTGGTGGTTCAAATCCACTAGCCACTCCTCAGAAGGAATGTTAGGCAATCTGCTTCTGTAGTGATACCACCTGGGAAACCCAAGGAGGGGTTGCTATGAGTCCCAATCGACTGGATGGCCTTGAGTTGAGTTTATTGTCAGTAAATTACTAAGGACACACCCAAGCAATTTCTTAGCTCTTTGTTTGAGCCTAATCTGCTTTCAACCAAACTCTTTCTGAGGGCAAATTGATGCTCCTTAAGTTTGTCCCAGACTTTTCTAAGCATAGTCATATTGCTGGTTTAATGGTCAGGAAGAACTCAACAGGTGTCTGAACTTGTCAAGACTCAAAATGAAGTTAGGGCTTCCACTATAGATTGCAGCCTTCCACAAACCAAGTGATTTAGAATTTAAGGTCTAATATTTCCCTCCTCTAATCATGGATTTTATGAAAAGTCCTTTTTGGATGCTTTGTTCTGCACAGACTGGTTGATTGCTTCTTTAGATGGCTGGTTGTTTTAGGTTAAGTTTTTAAGCCCAGGGACACTAGCTGGGCAATATCTAACTTCTTCACTGTACTTCTCTGTCACACCCACTCTGCAGGGATCATCTCATGAGGGTAAGTATGGAGTAGGGCCATATTGGAAGAACTACTTGGCCTGTGGTTAGGCTACAAACTTTAAAATAGGAGCTCAATTCCAGCCATAAAATAGATCTTGTCACTTCATGGGCAGCTTTCTAGAAATTACATTAGAAGTAATCTTCATATAACATTTGATAACTCTATCATTAATCCTGTCAATAGTGTAGAT
>NW_006921588.1:8135843-8136365 GCF_000298275.1 Orycteropus afer afer | reverse complement strand
TGGGTTGTCAAAGATAAGTGATTAGCAAGATAATAAAGGGTGGATCTCTCCTCTTGAGCATCTCCAGTTAATCTATTTAAAACATATTAAGTATTTTTCCCCAGAACAAAGCTGCCCCTCCCTTCTTTACCCACTAGTAGTTATCCTAAGCTCTATAGCTGATGCAGGACATAGTAGTGACTTTTAAGAAAATAAATGCATGAATATTTTAACTCCATATTACTGAGAAACAAAAGTGAAGCCTAAGACAAAATGGAGTCCTAGCCAAATCTTATGTCAACCATTTTAGTTAGGCTGTTCTAAGGGTTTAGGTGCCGTCCCCTATTTCCCCCTCCTCTGATCATGAAATTCTTTGATCTGTAAAAATTCTTTGATCCATAAAAATTCTTTGATTCCCATCATAAGAGTGTCTTTCCCCACTTGGACAGTCTAGTTCTATGTTACTTAAATTAGGATAAGTGTAGGGCAAGATCACATTGGAGGAACCAGTTGGTTTCTCAAAAGGGCTGACCCAAGGTGAGT
>NW_006921588.1:8111302-8112472 GCF_000298275.1 Orycteropus afer afer | reverse complement strand
ACAAAATGGCAGTGTCCTCCGGACCGGCAAAAGTCCGCAGCTCAGCCCACCTTTCTCTTCACCTTCTGTGTTCCCCAGCCACCGTATACAGTTCGTGCAGTCCCTGGCTAGCAGGGTGATCTTTAGGTTAATTTTTAGGTCCTACCACCACTCAGGGATGTCCAAGTCATTTGTGCCGTCAGGGGAGCTCAGGTCCCTGCCAGACTGCAGCTCCGTATATCTCCTTTTTTGGTATTTTCATGCAAATTCTTCTGCTAATTGGGGTTTAGTCTACTTCTGTATCCTTCCCTTCAAGGTTCAGGGGTCCAAGATTAACTTCTGTGTCTGTGTCAATTGGTTCCCCTTTTCTTTGTTGAAGAGGGTCTGTGCAGCCCTTCTACCTAGTCCGCCATCTTCCACCCATCCCCTGAAGCCTCTCTTATATGCTTGCACGAGAACCTGTTTTTCCTTCTAACTTATCATGAGAAGGTTATAATGACCTGTTAAGTTCCCTCTCTCCTACAATAAAATGTGAACTCCATGATGGTAGCATGGCTTTATTAAACATTGTATCACCATCATCTGGCACAATGCTTGACTTAGAATAAGATCTTAGTGAAATAAAGAAAATTGAATGAAATAGATGGCAATTGTGGGTTAAACATGTAATTGTTTTTATCTCAGAGCTATAAAGGTTACTAAGGATCTCTGGTGGCACAATGCCTAAGGCATTTGACTGCTAACCAGAAAGTTGCCAGTTCAAACTAACCAACTGCTCCATGGAAGGAAGATGTGGCAATCTACTTCTGTAAAGATTTACCTCTTTAGAAACTCAATGAGGGTCTCTGTGATTCAGAATTGACTCAATGCCAGTGGGTTTGGTTATGGGATTTTATACAGGTTACTAAGCTGTTTTTTATACAGGTTACTAAGCTGTTATCCTGTTTGGTAGACATTGATTCTCTTCAAGTAAATCTTTGCCTCTTGGTCATGAAGAGAAACTTGAGTTTGAAAAGTCCATACTGTTAGCTCCGTAGAATTAGATAAAGTTGTCGGAGTCTTTTTGAAATATTCACTATCAAAGTAGGTTTCTAAATATACAAAAATATTTAGTCAGTTATTCTCCATTTCTTCAAAATATTCACCTAGATTTCCATCCTGTGTTTTAGAATCAGTAAAAAATAAAAAAAA
>NW_006921588.1:8106895-8110412 GCF_000298275.1 Orycteropus afer afer | reverse complement strand
TATACAGAGTCACTGTATCAAGGAAAATTAGTCGACTTTCAACTATTTGAGGAGGTAGCATAAAGATCAAGGACTGATGGAATCAAAGGAAGAAGTCCAAGCTGCACTGAAGGATTTGGCAAAAAACAAGGCTCCAGAAATTAACAAAAACCAATAAGAATGCATCAACAAACTGTTGCAACACTGGAAGCACTCAATTGCCAACACTAAGAAATTTGGAAGACAGATACCAACCAACTGGATGAGCTCCATGTTGTTGCCCATTTCCAAAGAAAGGTGATCCAATAGAATGTGGAAATTATCAAACAATATTTTTAATATCACACATAAGTAAAATTGCTGAACATAATTAAAAAACAATTGCAGCAGTTTATTGACAGGGACCTGCCACAAATTCAAGGCAGGTTTAGAAGAGAACATGAAATGATGGATATCATAGATGAAGTCAGATGGATCAAGACTGGAAACACAGAATTTCAGAAAGTTGTTTACCTATTTTTATTGACAATGCAAAGGCATTTAACTTTGGGTCATAACAAATTATGGACAGCATTGTGAAGAATGGGAATTCTAGAATGCCTGTTTGTGCACTTGTGGAACTTTGGTCATGTGGACCAAGAGGCAGTCATTGGAGCAGAGCAAGGGCATAATGAATGGTTTAAAATCAGGAAAGATGTGTGTCAGGGTTGTATCCTTTCACCATACTTCTTTAATCTGTATGCTGAGCAAATTCTCTGAGAAGTTGGACTATATGGAGAAGAACTCAGCATCAGGATTGGAAGGAAGACTTATTAATGACCAGCACTGTGCAGATGATATAGTCTTGCTTGCCAAAAATGAGGAGGATTTGAAGCACTTACTGATGAAAATCAAAGACAAGAGCATTCAGTATGGATTATACCTCAACATAAAGAAAACAAAAATCCTTACAACTGGACCAATAAGCAAGAATGTGATAATTACAGAAAAGATTGAAGTTGTCAAGAATTTCATTTCACTTGGATACAAAATCAATGCCCATGGAAGCAGCAGTCAAGAAAATCAAAGTACATATTACATTGGGCAAATCTGCAAAAGACTCCTTTAAAGTGTTAAAAAACAAAGATATCACTTTGTGGACTAAAGTGTGCCTTATTCAAGTCATGGCATTTTCAATTGCCTTACATGCATGTGAAAGCTTGACAATAAATAAAGAAGACCAAAGAACAGTTGATGCCTTTGAATTATGATTTTGATGAAGAATATTGACTATATCATGGACTGTCAGAAGAATGAACAATCTATCTTGGTTGAAGTACAACCAGAATGATCCTTAAAAGCAAGGATGATCAGACTTTATCTCACATACTTTGGACATTTGTCAGCAAGGACCAGTCTCTGGAGGACATCAGATTTGGTTTAAAAAAAAAAAAAAAGAAAAAGAAAAAGGACCACCCTCAACAAGAATGGGCTGAAATATAATGATCATGAGGACAGTGCAGGACCAGGCAGTAGCAGTGTTTTGTTCTGTTGTACATAGGGTCATTATAAGTCAGAACTAACTGGATGGTACCTAACAACAACAATTTAATTCTGTCAGAAGATATGATTGAAACTAATATCTTACTGAATCAAAGAATCACATACGAATGATTTAACATTTAAGGAAACAATTTTATTTATTTATTTATTTATTTATTAGCTTGAACTCATTCACTCACTGATAGCCATCAAGTTGATCCTGACAAATAGTTACTCCCATTGGGTTTCTAAGGCTATACATCTTTACGGAAACACACTACTTTATCTTTCTTCCATGGAACAGCTGGTGGGTTCAAACCATCAACCTTTTGGTTATCAGCCATATGCCTTAAACACTACACCACTAGACCTCCTTTAGCTTGAAAATCCTTCAAAATAATCAGACTTTCTTTGAACATTACCTGAACATCACAATACTGTTGATTTAATTTAGGTCTATGAAAGAAATACTAACCATTTTTAAAATCAGTCTTAAATATTAAGTGAATCATTTTCAGCTTATCAAGTCAACGAATCCTTTGAGTGATGATTCATCAAATCATTATACAAATGCACTCTAACAAGATTATATATTGTAGTTTTTATATATGTTTTGTTCCCTAACAGAACTCTATCTCGCTTACTTCAGGAAAAGTTTCTGTTGCAGATCTGAAAGCTGAAGCAGCTTGGAGACCCTTAAATGCTGTTTTCAGTAAAAATCTAAATTTAATGTCAAAAATTGATGGTCTATAAACTGAACATAACTTGTTGATAACTTATTTTACTTTTCCAAATTATTTTATTGGGTTGCTAAGACTTGAGTGTTGTAGCATTTAAGCAGACACTCAACTGTCACTGGAGGCTTTCATGTTGCTAAGATGCTGAGTAGGTTTCAGTGGAGCTTCCAGACTAATACAAACTAGGAAGAAAGGTCTGGTGATCTAGTTCTTAAATCCATCCAGTGAGATCCCTATGTATTATCACAATCTGATCCACAACTGACCATGGGAACTGCACAGGAGAAGGCAGTGTTTCGTCCTTATGCATGGGATCATACAAGTTAAGAGTTCACTTAATGGCAGCAAAGAACAATAAGCTTTTAATATAAGGAGGCATCTCATTAAAAAAAAATCTAAATATGTGATCTCTTTAAGAAAATCCAGCAACATTAGGTCCATGTTCCCAGGATATATCTGGCTAGAGCTGAATACCAGCTGTTTCATAATGGCTAACTACAATTCTCATTAGGACTACTGCATCCCTGTAAACCGTGGCCTTGGTTGATCCAGAAGTATTTGTTTGTGTCTGAAAAAAGACACTCTTGTAGTGGCTAAGGCACTTGACTGCTAACCAGAAGGCTGCTGGTTCAAAACCACCAGCCACTCCTCGTAAGGAAGGTTGGGCAATCCTACTTCTGTAGTGATACTGCCTTGGAAACCCAAGGAGGGGTCGCTATGAGTCGGGGTTGACTCCATAGCATATAACAACAATAACATCCTTGAAGAGTAGGCAAAAGTATGTTAGTAGTTGTCAGGTGCCACTGATCCTATCTCATAGCAGCCCCATGTGACGGAGTAGAACTGCCTCACAGGGTTGTCTAGCCTGTAATCTCTATGGGAGAAGATTGCCGGACTTTTCTACCACAGAACTGCTGAAGGGTTTGCACTGAAAGCTTTTGGTTAGCAGTGACTGCAGAAAAGACTTTTTTTCCCCAAAAATCTAAGGAAGGAAAGATTGTTCATGATTCTGAGCACAGTGTGGGCGTGTACCACTCATTTATGGAGCCTCAGTTAAATACTCATAAATAGATTTTCATATATAAGCAAAGTGTTTACATGTGTATAAGAGATGCATTTCTGGAACTTTGCAGCATAGGTAATAACTGAATTCAATCACTAGGATATAAATGGCTTTTGCCTTGAGCTGTGCTTTGTATAGTAGAAATATTCTTGGGATAAATAATGGAAATGGATGGATGTATCTATTCATGGTGTATTTGAGATTAAAATACACACAC
>NW_006921588.1:8101353-8106431 GCF_000298275.1 Orycteropus afer afer | reverse complement strand
ATGTTTTCCTGAACTATGTGGGCTTGATAGAATAATAAAATTATTTAGCATTTAGTGAGGTTTACTGATCTCCAAATTCCTGACAATTTTAAAGCTTTTTAAAAAAATGTCTGTTATAAATCAGGACTGATATAACAAATTTCTTTATCTGAGTAAATGTTTTATTGTTATCTCCTGGAGAAATATATTCTTCATTGAGAGGGTCTTTTGCTTTAGGCTGACTTGGAAGCCAAAACACAATACGATGTCTGGATCTCATCTAGAGGACACAAACATGTGGCTTAGATCAAATCATCTTCAGCAGAAAATAGAGTCTACATCCCTATTCTATTTTTAACAACTGTTCTTTATTCTCACTCATGGTGGCCAAGTTGAGATCTACTGTTATACATACCCTAGTAAGAAATGTCTAGGAATTCCAATCCAATCTGAACTATAAAATCCCTAAAATTAACTGACACTAAGGTTACTGAAAATTTTTAAACCTTTTCCTATGGCTTTTATCATTCCATTGCCAGCTGTAGACTTAGAGAATTTTCCACTCTTGGAATTATTTATGATAAATCTTACCAGAGAAGATGATCCTTTTCCTAGAAGTATTTCTGAGGTAGGTTGGTATCAAAGTACTTCATATGTTTGTACTATAGGTGCCACAATTGATGCTGAGATTGTAATAAAAGAGATGCACACAAAATATCATCTGGAGAACTCAAACAGAAAAAGTAGAATTGTAATAAAAAAAATCAAGTACATTTTAAAAATGTTGACTGACTAAAAATAAAAAAGGAAGAGCAGTTGGCTTTTGGGGATAGTGCCGTTAATACATGATACATAAGACATGACAATTTGGGGAGATTTTGCTATGGGTGTAACTAGAAGTCTCCAACCTTCGGAAGGCAATTTCAATATGATGGTTTCTATACATGCTCTGTGAAAACTGGTGAGAAACTGAAGTCAGGCTGGGCTCAACATGAACTAAAGAATGCTCTTACGTTTTGCACCGATACAGTTCACATTGTGTTTCTGCTTAATGTAATCAGTAGCCTCTTCTTTGTGAATTAAAAATAAACATCCTTTGCCTACTAATGTTTAGAAAGAGAAGGAAGAACACCCTGTCTTTTTAAAATGTAATTAGTCTTTGGATTATGTTTCTTTCAACATCTTGTCCCTTGAAACATGGAACTGAAGGGGGAAAGCTGTCATACTCCACTGATCCAATTGGTAACAACTTGAAATTAAGTTTTTAGCTAATTGAATTGACCTCTGGCACCAAGTAAATTTACATCTGTGAAATCCCTTTACTAATTCCACATCCTTTATAACTATACAATTCAAAATAAGTTTTAAAAGGTTAAAAAAGAAAGAAAAAATTTTGAAGCACTGTTCTTTCCCATTAGGGTATGTTTAAAAAGACAAATATTAATGAAGAAGAGGTATTGAAACAAAGATCAGGAGACTAGTTTTCTAGACCTAAAACTTCCATAACTCAGGAGAGCTAGAGGAAATCTCATAGTGAGTCTAAGTGAAAATTTCTACAAGATAATTCTACAGAAGAGTATTTCTTCATGAAATTCCTCATGAGGGGAAATTTCAATAGTAAAAACAGCTTGGGAATTACTGTGCCTTCTCTCTACCTCACAGTAATAGAACATGTTAATTATGATTATGTTTATATTTTATTCACCTTCTCCAAGCATAGGAGCTCTGGTGGTGTAGTGCCTAAGGCACCTGGCTGCTAACCAAAAGGCTGGCGGTTCAAACCCACCAGCCACTCCTCAGAAGGAAGGTTGGGCGATCCTACTTCCATAGTGATACTACCTCGGAAACCCAAGGAGGGGTCGCTATGAGTCGGGCCCACTTGACGGCACATAAAGAAAAAAAATATATATATATATATATATATATATATATAGAGAGAGAGAGAGAGAGAGAGAGAGAGATAAATACTTTAGACAAATTTATATACCCTCAGATATGTATTAAAGATGCTCTGGTGGTCCAGTTCTTAAGGTACTTGCCTGCTAACCAGAAGGCTGGAGGTTCAAACCCACCAGGGGCTCCATAGAAGGAAGATGGGGCAATCTACTTCCACAAAGATTTACTATCCCAGAACAAAAGAATGGACTCCTCCCAAATTCATTTTATGAAGCAAGCATAATTTTGATACCAAAACCAGGAAGAGACATCACTAAAATGGGAAACTACAGACCAATATCCCTCACACAAAAATCTTCAACAAAGTCCTGGCCAATAGCCTCCAACAACATATCAAAAAATGATATATCATGACAAAGTGGGGTTCATACTAGGTATGCAAAGATGGTTGAACATTAGAAAAACAAACATAATCCATCACATAAATACAATAAAGGAAAATAACCATGTGATCATATCAATTGATGCAGAAAAGGCATTTAGTAAAAACCCATTCCTGATAAAAACTCTCAGAAAAGTATAATTAGAATGAAAATTCCTCAACATAATAAAGGTCATATATACAAAACCAACAGCCAAAATTGTGATCAATTGAGAGAAACTGAAATAATTCCCTTTGCAAATGGGGAAATAGATAAGGATGCACTCTATCACCACTTCTAGTTGACAATATTTTGGCAGTCCTAGCCAGGGCATTAAGGTAAGAAAGGGAAATCAAAGGTGTCCAAATTGCTAAGAAAGAAGTAAAAGTATCCCTATTTGCTGATGATATGATACTATGCATAGAAAACCCGAAAGACTCAGCAAGAAAACTACTGGAACTAATTGAGAGATTTAGCATAGTGTCAGGATACAGGATCAACATACAAAAAACAGTTGGATTCCTCTACACCAGCAAAGACATTGTTGAAAAGGAAATAAGGAAATCAATACTGTTTACAATAGCTACCAAGAAAATAAAATACTTGGAAATAAATCTTACCAGGGACACAAAGGACCTATTGAAAGAAAAGCCTGGCTATCAATGACAAGCACTCAGGAATAGCCTGGATAGAGTAGGAAGAAGAAAGTGGAACAAAATCCAAAAACATAGTAATGACCAGAATTAATGGTCGGATGGAGTCTGGTGGGACCCCCAATATTATGGCCCTGGGATACACTTCAGCCTGGAATAAATCCCACTCCCAGGGACTGGCTCTCAAACCAATAGTAAATAAGACATACATGCAGACCACTCAACCAAGGGTGATGCACCCACATACTCTATGGTGATGTATCCCTTGGAGCAATCAACCACAGGTCACCAGAGGGGCAACACACAGAGGGAATGCAAGACACACAGGAGTGCATAACTATGAGGGGCAAGGGTAGGGAGAGGTTACCGGGAAGAGGGGGAGGAGAATGGGTTAGGGTTGGGGATGGTAATTGGGGAGTGAAGCCAAATGTACATGAAATGTTGAATGTAAAACAAACTCTACTCTGTAAATTTGCACCTAAAGCACACAGTAAAGAAAAGAAAGAAAGAAAACTGCAAAACACTACTTCAAGAAACCATGTGAGATCTACATAAATGTAAGAACAAACCAAGCACATGGATAACATGATTGAACATTGTGAAAATGCAATCTATACATTGCATTTATATGGAAAGGATAGAGACCTCGGATAAACAAAACACTATTGAAGAAAAAAACAAAGTAGGAAGTTTCACACTCCCAGACATATTATACAGCCACAGTAGTCAAAAGAGCCTGGTATTGGTACAAGGAGAGACCCATAGACTAGTGGAAAAGAATTGAGAACACAGAAATAGATCCATCAACCTACTGTCAGCTGATCTTTGAAAAAGGCCGAAATCTATTAAATGGGAGAAAGATAGTCTCTTTAACAAATGGTGCTGGCAAATTTGCAGAAAAATGGAACAAGATCCATACCTTACACTATACACAAAAATTAACTCCAGATGGATCAAAGACTTAAATATGAAACCTAAAGCTATAAAGATCACCAAGAAAAAAGAAGGGCAAACTTAGGGGCCATAAATTAGGGCACAAATAATCAAGCGTTATCCAAAATGCACAAACAGCAGAAGAGAAATTAGATAATTGAGACCTTCTAAAAATTAAATTCTTGCTTTCATTCAAAGGCTTTTCCAAAAGAGTAAAAAGAGAAACTATGGATTGGGAAAAAACATTCAACAAAAGCATATCTGAAAAAGGACTTACCTCTAAAATTTATAGAAAACTCCAACACCTCAACATCAAAAAGACAAACAATCCAATTGAAAAATGGACAAAAGACATGAACAGACATTTTCCCAAAAAAGATACTCAGGCACATGAAGAAATGTTCACAATCATTAGCCATTAGAGAGATGCAAATCAAAACAAAAATGAGATACCATCTTACCCCAGCATTAACAGCAAAGTTCAACACAGAAAATAACATATGCTAGCAAGGAGGTGGAGAGATTGGACTCTCATATACTGCTGGTGGGACTGTAAAATGATAACAACCATTGTGGAAATCAGTATGGCAATTCCTTAAAAAGTTGTAAATAGAAATACCATTTGATCCAACAATCCTATTACTGGATATAAATTCTAAAGAAGTGAGAGACAGGACATGAACAGATATATGCACATCCATGTTCATCGCAACACTATGTACAATAGCAAAGAGATTGAAATAACCTAAGTGTCCATTAACAGAAGAATAGATAACCAAACTATGGTATACACACACAATGGAATACTATGCAATACTAAAGAACGATGCAAAATATGTGAAACACCACATAAAGTGGATGAACTTGGAGGACATTATGCTGACTGAAATAAGTCAATCACAGGAGGACAAATGTTGCATTAGTTCACTCTAGTAAAAAGTCAAAGAAAGGATAATATATGGAAAGAAACTTTCTTTGTTGGTTACCAGGGGTGGGAGAGGAGGAGAGGGAACACTGCAAGATAGGTAGAGACAAGTACTGATTTGGACGAAGGGAAAGGCAATATAAAACATTTATGAAGAATTAAAAAAAAAAAAAAACCTCATTGGAGAACCCAATGGAGGTCACTATGAGTCAGAATCAACTCAATGGCAATGGCTTTGGTTTCTTTATATATATATATATATATATATAT
>NW_006921588.1:8095361-8096916 GCF_000298275.1 Orycteropus afer afer | reverse complement strand
TGTTCCACAATCAGCTCCTGGCCAGGTTGTGGCTGTAGATATTGAGCTTTTCCATTGCCTCTTGCCACACAGGTAGTCAGTCTGATTCCTGTGTGTTCCATCTGGTGAAGTCCATGTGTACAGCCACCCTTTGTGTTGTTGAAAAAAGGTGTTGGTGATGAATAAGTCATTGGTCTTGCAATATTCTACCATGAGAGTTTCAGCATTATTTCTGTCACCAAGGCCAAATTTTCTATCTACTGGTGATTCTTTGTTTCCAACTTTTGCATTCTAGTCACCAGTGATAATTAACACATCCTGATTGCATGTTCGGTCAATTTCAGACTGCAAGAGTTGATAAATATCTTCAATTTCCTCATCTTTAGCTTTGGTGGTTGGTGCATAAATTTGAATAATAGTCGCATTAACGGGTCTTTCTCGTAGGCGTATCGATATTATCCTATCACTGACAGCATTGTACTTCAGGACAGATCTTGAAACATCCTTTGTGATGATGAATGCCATGCCATTCCTTTTCAAACTGTCATTCCCAGCATAGTAGATCATATGGTTGTCTGATTCAAAATGGCCCAAACCAGTCCATTTCAGCTCACTGATGCCTAGGATATCAATCTTTATGTGTTCCATTTTATTTTTGACAACTTCTAATTTTCCTAGATTCATACTTCGTACATTCCATGAACCAATTATTAATAGATGTTTGCAGCTGTTTCTCCTCAATTTCAGTGGTGCCTTGTCTGCAAATGGAGGTCTCAAAAGCTTTACCTTATCCATATGAGTAAGGCTGATTTCACTCTAATAATGCAGCTCTTGCCCAGTCCTACTTTGAGAGCTTTCTAAGCTAAGTGACTCATCTTTTACTCTAATAATGCAGCTCTTGCCCAGTCCTACTTTGAGAGCTTTCTAAGCTAAGTGACTCATCTTCCTTCTCTGTATTGGACAATGTTTCTGGACTATTCATAAAGTTGCACAGTAATGTATCAGACAGTGTTTCTCTGCTATTCGTAAGGTTTTCCCTGGCCAATTCTTTGAGAAGTGGATGGCCTCCTCCTTCTTCCTAGTCTGTTGCAGTCTGCAAGCCAGGCTGATACCTGTGCACCATGTGCACCCCATTGGGTTTGAAACACCAGTGGCACAGCCTCAAGACTCACAGCAACACGTCACCACAGTAGGACAAACTAACAGACAAGTTTATCTCCCTATCATGAGGTGTAATAAAACTTTAATCTCATTGATATTTTAAAAAGACCAGCAAAAGTAACCCAGAGATATGAGTGGTCTTTCACCAAACCTTTGTGGTGAAGAAAAAAATAAAATTTCTTCCTTTATGTATAAAAACTTTTAGAAAATGTCACTTTAAAGCAATTTAGAGATCACATATGCAGTAAGAACAGCCCTGTGAATGGTGATTGCTACTGAGAACTGCTATTACTAGAACTTTCTACCATGTAACATAATATTGAGTAATACTTAATTTTGGCTATTCTTTTGTTGTTTATTAAATTATCTTTTATTTTAGGGGAATAATGTTGATTTGAAGACTACTACTTTGGAA
>NW_006921588.1:8092363-8094878 GCF_000298275.1 Orycteropus afer afer | reverse complement strand
TTATCTTTTATTTTAGGGGAATAATGTTGATTTGAAGACTACTACTTTGGAAAATTTGAAATTTTTTTTTAGTTCCTCACATAGAACCAATTTTAAACACTTTCTTTGGTTATTTGAGCAACAATAACAATTTGAACTTTTTCTTTTTTTAAAATGTTTTCCTAGCTTTTGTTGAATTGATCTAGTTTATAAGCTAACCACCATTACCATTACTCCTTTTCCATATTCTCTACCTTCCATAAAAATAATCTTCTCATTACTGTTACCTTATGCTTAAAAATTGATTAAAATTATGTATAATTATTTATTAAAATTATGATTAATTTAAATTGCTATTTTCATACATGACTGATTCTTTTATTTCTCCCCATTTTCTTTGATTTGTTTTATACTAGTTCCATTGCTATGTGACACATTCTGAAAGGTTCTATCTCTAAAAAAACTTTGAGCTCCCATATATGCAAAATTAACTCTATTTGGCCTCACAGTTGAATGTCCATTTGAATATATACAAATTTCTAAATTTAAAATAATTTTTCCTTCAGAATTCTGGAGACTGTGTCATCTTTAAATATTACTCTGTTTGAACTGTAACTAGATGTCTGTTTGATTATTTCCTTTGTCTGTAATCTAATCCATTGACTGAAAATATTTTTTATTCTTTGCAGTTCTTAAATATCATGGGGATGTTCCTAGGTTTAAGTCTATTTTTATTCATCTCGTTCAGGTCTTATTTGTTCTTTTCAAATTGTAGACTCATTTATTTGATTATTTCTTCAACTCTTCTCTGTTTTTTTTTTTTCAGTTGAAATTTATATTGTTGTTCGGTCCCTTGGAGTCATCCGCAACTCATAATGACCCTAGGCACAGCAGAAGGAAACATTGTCTGGTCCTGCGCCTGTGTCAAGATCCTTGCCCATTGCCCCAGCCAATGTGTCAATCCATCTTGTTGAGGATCTTCCCCTCTTTAACTATCCTCCATCTCACTAAACATGGCATCCTTCTCCAGTGAACGGTCCCTTTGACAACATGATCAAAGTCAGTGAGACGAAATCTGGCTATTCTTGCTTCCAAGGAGCATTCCAGCTGCACTTCCTCCAGGACAGATCTGTTAGTTCTTTTAGCATTCCCTGGTACTTTCAGCATTCTTCGCCAGCACCACAACTCAAAAGCATCAACTCTTCTTCGGTCTTCCTTATTCATTGTCCAGCTCTCATATGCATGTGAGGCGATTGAAAATATCATGGTTTGGGTCAGGTACACCTTAGGCCTCAAGGAGATGTCTTTGCTCCTCAGCACTTGAAAGAGGTCCTTTGCAGCTGACTGGCCCAGTGCTATACATCGTCTGATGTCCTGACTCCTGCTTCCATTGACGCTGATTGCAGAACCAAGCAATGTGAAGTCTTTGACTTCAGTCTTTTCTTCATTTATTGTGATGCTGGTTATTGGTCCAGTTGTGAGGATTTTTGTCTTCTTTATATTGAGATGTAATCCATACTTCAGACTGTATTCTTCAATCTTCATCAGTAAGTGCCTCAAGTCATTCTCACTATCAGCAAGCAAAATTGTGTCATCAGCGTGTCACAGATTGTTAATGATTCTTCCTCCAAACCTGATGCTGCATTCTTCTTCATGTGGTCCAGCTTCTCAGATTATTTGCTCAGCATATAGATTGAATAAACATGGTGAAAGGATATAACCCTGACACACTCCCTCCTTGATTTTAAGCCATGCAGTGTCCCCTTGTTCAGTTTTAATGACAGACTCCCGGTTTATGTACAGGTTCATCATCAGTACAATTAAGTGTTCAGGAATTCCCATTCTTCTCAGTGTTATCCACAATTTGTCATGATCCACACAATCAACTGCTTTTGCATAGTCAATAAAACACAAGTAAACATCTCTCTGGTATTCTTTGCTTTGAGCCAAGATCCATATGACATCAGCAATGGTATCCCTCATTCCACATCCTTGTCTGAATCCATCTTGTATTTCTGGAAGCTCTCGGTCAGTATACTGCTAGAACCATTTTTGAATTATCCTTGGTAAGATTTGACTTGCATGTGATATTAATAATATTGTTCGATAATTTCCACTTTCTGTGGGATCACCCTTCTTTGGAATGGGTACAAACATATGGATCTCTTCCAGTTAGTTGGCCAGGTAGTTGTCTTCCAAATCTCTTGGCATAGCTGAGTGAGTGCCTCCAATAGGGCATACATTCATTGAAACATCTCATTGGGTATTCCGTCAATTCCTGAAGCCTTTTTCTTTCGCAATTCCTTCAGTGCAGCTTCAACTTCTTTCTTCAATACCATTGGTTCTTGATCATAGACCACCTCCTGAAATGGATGAACATCAACCATATCTTTTTGGTACAGTAACTCTGTGTATACCTTCCATCTTCCTTTGATGTTTCCTGCATCATTCAATATTTTGCCTATCAAATCTATCAAAATTGCAACTCGAGGCTTCAATTTATTTCTCAATTCTTTCAGCTTGAGAAATGCTGAGC
>NW_006921588.1:8089294-8092263 GCF_000298275.1 Orycteropus afer afer | reverse complement strand
GTCTTCTGTATTGCAACCTCAATGGGGCAGTTCTACTCTGTCCTATAAGGTCGCTATGAGATGGCACACAACAACATATGTTTATGTGTTTTCCTGAACAACAGAGTCACTTTGTGCATTTATGTTAGAAATTTACCTAACTAGCATGGTTACTACATATTATCTGCTGTTTCTTACGTTTCTCCCTCAACAATATACTATTTGGATATATCAGGATTGTTTTATATAAAAGTAGTTCATTGTTTCTGAGTGTTGAATCGTAGTAATTCCATGTATGTCTCTCTCACATTTTACATTTTCATTTCCAGAGATACAGAGAGAAATAGTTAAATTAAGGGTTTATCCATCCACCTTTGCCTATTGACCTGCATGACAGTGGGATATATATATATGAAGAATGTTTTTGCTTCATTATAAAGCATATAAACACTTAGTTTTGACAGTGCTACTAGATTACTCTCTGGAATGGCTGTAGGGCTTTATGTTTCTTCCAAAAGAGCAAGAGTGTTCCCTACAGTTTTGTCAAAACTTTGTGTTATTAGATGTTTTGCTTTTGAGACATGTGGTAATTTAAGTCTTTACTTGTATACATTATTTTATGGAAGAATTCAAATTTATTTTTCCAAACTTAGTGAGCCCTTTCTCCAACATGGTTTCCTCACTGATTTGTCTGAACCATTTTATTACATATTTAATTCCCATAAACAAGTGTGTATGTGGGAATTGCCTTCTGGGCCAGTCTGTTCCACTTTTCTCTTTGTTCCTGTGTGAATACCTTATTGTTTTTATTTCTGCCTTTTCATCATATTCTTCTTCTTTTCTTTTCTTTTATGATGTTTATCTTTTCCAGCTATATCTGGGATAAATTTGCAATATTTCTCCAGTGTTATGATTCAGTTTTGTTTGGGAAATGAATTTAATATCTGGATATATTGAAGAGAATTAATATGCTTAAAACATTAGCTTGTCCAGGAACATGTTATTTCTCCTTATATATTCAGACATGTACTTAATATATTATTTTGAATGATAATACATTAGTTGAAGCACTCTTTAATCTCGTCTCCAATCCTTTCATTTTTTTCTCTCACCAGAGTTAACTATTCTAAATTTAAGTATCTGTCATCCCCATGTACATTTTTTTTTATTTTTAATACATAAGTATCCAGTTATTTAAATTCTTTTTTTAAAAACACAAAGCAAATAATATATTGCATTACCATTTCATTGTTAAATCAAAACTCCAGTATGACACAGAAAAATGAAAAAAAAAAAGTGAATGAGTTCACTCAGAGTTTATCTTCATCATAAGTGATTAATAACAGGAAAAATTTATAATTTATGATTGTTTTCTTAAATGCACATGTGTTTTGGCTTCATGCAAATATTAAAAGCATGTTTTATAAGCCCAAAGTCCATATAAGTATAATAGTCAGAATTTGTATTTATAAAAGTGATATAGACAGAGTTTGGACAGATGGGAGAAGACTCATTTTCTTGTAGCATGGATATTTAGGAGTCTCAGAAGATTAAATCCCACAGGGACATAAAAGTAAAAGAAAGCACAGCAAAATTCAACCAAATTTGTACTTTAATTTCACCTAATTATTCTAGCAGATGAATACTGTAATTCATTCTCAGGCAAAGACAATTTATTGTACCACACTGGAATTGAAAATAATAAAATATTTAAAGATTGTGCTTCCAATTTTTATTTTATTTGATGGATACCTTTCTAAATGTGCACTTTTCTAAACAGAGACAAATATTATTATCTTTTCTTATCAATGAGTGACATTATTTTGCCCTCTCATAATTGTTACTTAATTTGTTAAGTGTTTTATTTTTCTTCATATCCTCCAAGTTATTAGGCATAACGTCTTGAATGTCGTAGGGGACCAAAAGAAGCTTTAGCTTATAGGCTAGTTATTATCCAAATCCCCCAGTTAGCCAGAAACCAGCTAAGTCTAGTTATCTTAATAAGGTTTTTCTCGGAATACATCAAATATCTCTTATTTTCTTACTTTGCCAGTTTTAGTTTTTTGTCTTTTGTCTTTTGTCTTCCCTTTCTTTTGTGGATTCCTAAAAAAAAAAGTGTGCTGGCACTCAATGATCTGTGTGTCTCACTTAAGCTACCATCATTTTCCAATTAATATTTGCAATTATATTTTATAACAATATGACTTTTTACCCAAATAGCTTCTGAAGAAACACTGTGTGTGTGTGTGTGTGTGTGTGTGTGTTTGTATTTATTCCAACAGGAAAAGAAACCACAAATATTTTCACAAGCTCTGAGAGAAGCTCTCTATGGCTAAGAAATTAAGTTTTAACACACACACACACAAACACATACACACACAGACTTGTTTCTCATTATGAAAGGATGGTAAGACCTGATTGTGATTTTGTTCTTGTTAGGTGCCGCCAAGTCATCTTTGACTTCTGTGCAGCAGAAGAGAACACTGTTTGGTCCTGTGCCATCCTCATTATCTTTGCTATACCCGAGCCCATCGTTGCAGCCACTGTGTCAATCCACCTTGTTGAAAGCCTTCCCCTCTTTCACTGACCCTCCACTTTACCAAGTATGGTATCCTTCTCCAGGGAATGGTTCCTTCTGATAACATGACCAAAGTAGATGAGATGAAGTCTGGCCATTCTCACTTCCAAGGAGCACTCCGGCTGCACTTCCAGGACAGATTTGTTAGTTCTTTTAGCAGACCATGGTACTCTCAGCATTCTTTGGCAACACCACAACTCAAAAGAATCAATTCTTCTTTGGTTTTCCTTACTGATTGTCCAGATTATGATTGTTGTTCTTGTTATGTGCTGTCGAGTCGGACCCAACTCATAGCGACCCCTCCTTGGGTTTCCAAGGCAATATCACTACAGAAGTAGATTGCCCCATCTTCCTTCTGAGGAGTGGCTGGTGGGTTTGAACCACCAGCCTTCTGGTTAGCAGTCAAGTGCCT
>NW_006921588.1:8061038-8075419 GCF_000298275.1 Orycteropus afer afer | reverse complement strand
ATCTTCTGTGTCTGTGTTAATTGGTTTCCCTTTTCTTTGTTGAAGAGGGTCTGTGCAATCCTTCTGCCTAGTCCGCCATCTTGCCCCGCCTTCATGGATGATGTTCTTGATGTCATCCCACAATTCTTCTGGTTTGGGGTCATTGGTATTCAATGCATCAAATCTATTCTTTAGATGGTCTCTAAATTCAGGAAGGATATACGCAAGGTCATATTTTGGCTCTCATGGACTTGCTTTAATTGTCTTCAACTTCAAGTTGAACTTGCATATGAGCAGTTAATGGTCTGTTCCACAATTAGCTCCTGGCCTTGTTTTGGCTGAAGATATTGAACTTCTCCATCGCCTCCTGCCTCAGATGTAGTCAATCTGATTTGTGTGTACTCCATCTGGTGAAGTCCATGTGTATAGCTGCTGTTTGTGTTGTTGAAAAAAGGTATTTGCAATGAATAAGTTGTTGGTCTTACAAAATTCTGTCATGTGATCTCCAATGTTATTTCTGTCACTAAGGCCAAATTTTCCAACTACCAGTGATTCTTCTTTGTTTCCAACTTTTGCATTCCAGTCACCAGTGATATTAACATATCTTGATTGCATATTTGGTCAATTTCAGACTGCAGAAGTTGATAAAAATCTCCAACTTCCTTATCTTTGGCTTTGGTGGTTGGTGCATACATTCAAATAATAGTATTGTTAACTGGTCGTCCTTATAGGCGTATGGATATTATCTATTACTGACAGCATTGTACTTCAGGACAGATCTTGAAACATCTTTTACAATAATGAATGCCACGTCATTCCTCTTAAATTGTCACTTCCGGCATAGTAGATCATATGGTTGTCTGAATCAAAATGTCCAAAGCCAATCCATTTCAGCTCACTAATGCCTAGGATAGAAGTCTTTATGCATTTCATTTCATTTTTGACAACTTCCAATTTTCCTAGACTCATACTTTGTACATTTCATGTTCCTATTACTAGTGGATGTTTGCAGCTGTTTCTCCTCAATTTGAGTCGTGCCACATCAGCACATGGAGGTAACAAAAGCTTTACTGTATCTGTATCAGTAAAGTTGGCTCTACTCTGATGAGGCAGCTCATTCCCAGCCATATTTTGAGTGCCTTCCAAACTTAGGGGCTTGTCTTCCTGCACAGTAATGGCCAGTGTTTCTGGGCTATTCATAAAGTTGCCCAGTAATGTATCAGACAGTGTTTCTCTGTTATTCATAAGGTGTTCCCTGGCCAATTCGCAAGAAGTGGGTGGCCTCTTCCTTCTTCCTAGTCTGTCTCATTCTGTAAGCTGCATTGAAACCTGTGGACCATGTGCAAACCTGCTGGCCTTTGAAACACCGGTAACACAGCCTTAAGCCTCACAGAAATGTGCAAGCCACCACAGGATGACAAACAGACAAGTTAGTCTCCCTTAGCTGTTGGAAACCTCTCCACCCTCCCCTTACCTGGATCTGACATGCATCCTGTGGCTTTTGTTGTCCCTGGCGTCCCCTCCCTTTCTTGCCTCTTGGGTGGGTCCTGTCTGCCTGAAATCTATATTACATAGATATTAATCATGGGTGTGAGATATATATGTATTTTTTTCCACAGTCTTCTAGCTTACTATCTTTACCTGTGTCCATTCTGTTTTCCAAATGGACATACACACACATATGTATATGAGTTTTTATATGCAAAAGGAATTTAGGACAGTTTTTTATCAGACATTTTTCAAAATACACTATCCTCTAAAATCTTTATAGTAAGTATGGTTATATTTTATTATATGGCTTTTCTACTGTTAATTCTTTTTCTTCATGATGTAGTTTTGTTATTTCACTTTGATGCCTCCTTTTCACGGTCTGTGTTAAGCACAAATATCTGATAATTAGCAGTTGTCTGTTTGTTTTTTATAGAGATCCCATATTGAACAGGGTATTAGCTCATTCTAAAAAAGAAACCCCGCCCCCATTGATTAGGACCAATTTTAGTTGTAGAAGACTGCCTCTGATAATTTCAGAGAAAAGTTAAAATATGTGGTTTTATGACATATAATGAACTTATGTTATAGGTATGCCACTTTGTCCCTGCCTGGGACAATCTCCACACTTACTCTGAATATGTCCTGAGTGCAATGTTCCTCTCCACTAAGTGTGATTGTAGCTTTATCCTGGATGCAATCACATAAACCACTATATTCTTTTCTTTGCTTCATTTTCTCCTTGACTCTTCTCATTGAGATATGGAATTGTCATGGTTTCTGTTCTACTTCTCTTCATTTTCTAAAATCCAGGAAAGGTAACTTATGTGGACACATCTATCACACTCTCTAGAATGCAGTGTTTGAGGTTTAGCCTAGGAGAAAATGTTTTAATGATAATCACTTCCTAAAGATGGGCAGTGTCCCTTGATATGATTATTCTGAAACCAAGACTTACATTACTCAGATTACATTCTTCACTGTACTTTATTGATTTCCCACTGTCATTTACGGTGAGAACTGCTCTTTCCTTTGCTGGACTTTCTCCTTTGCATGGTTTTGGCTGAACTTTTTCTCTTTTCTGGTTTTTCCGTGAGTCTGATGCTACCTGTTTTTCTCTTAAGGATTCCATTTCTAGTCTGTTGGATAGTAGGGAGGTGGATGTATGCACCATCCAACAGTGTGATTCAAATCCTCCCAGAGCAGGGATTCCTTCCAAAACACTTTTGCCTGACATCTCTAAATGCTACTTATAAAGATGGACTTTTCCATTTCTGAAGAACTGCAATCTTTAGAAATTACTATGTAAAGAATTGTGATTCTAGGATACTGAAAGACTAGGGCAGAACTCTACTGATATCTTTGATTTTATCCCTGGATTTTTTCATTTGGAAGCATTCTCTTTGATTCTTAACAAGTTCAGATACTTTGAAGGGTCTTGTCTTTTCTCTATAGATGAGAAGAAAGCTCTTTGACTTATGAGAAGTTGCAATGAAAGGTTAGCCTGTCCTTCTTTATTTTTTAATGTTATATTTAGAGGAAGCCACCATGTGAGAGGAAACATCCAATGAAAATTAAGTGGTTGAAAATAGAATTAAGAATATATTACTACTCCCTTCTGAGCTCGTATATATTTGAAACCTGATGGCTTCCCTAGTTCAAAAATTTCTAGCAATCAATTTACATAAGAATTTATGTAATTTAGAACTCAATCCTAAACCTTGCCTTCAATGAATTAACAACTTTCAGGTGTTCATTAGTGCAGTGCAATAATAGTTTCCCTGAAAAGAACAAATATGTATCATCCTATGCAAATCTATACAATGCCGTAGGATCCAAATATCCTATATGTTTATGTCCTTAGCTTTTGTGAAGTTGATTCCAACTCATCGTGACCTCCTCCCTACGTGTTATAGAGTAGAGCTGCTCCATAGGGCTTTCTTGGTCATGACCTTAATGGAAATAGATCATCAGGTCATTCTTTAGTGGTCCTTCTGAGTCAGTTTGAACCACCAACCTTTATTTACATTAGCAGTCAAGTACAAACTGTTCCTACCACATGAAGACATCAACTAGCATATTAAGCTAGTAGCAAACTCACATGATGAGGGTTGGATTGACTTGTAAAAATGAGCTAGAGAGCATAAAAATCCTGACTCCTAGCTATATAAGTGTGTATCAGTGAATGTCATTGGAAATGGGTAAACTACATAGGAATCATCTATCAGATAATCATAAGAAGGTGAAGCACAGCCATCGGTAGTCTTGTGAGATTCTCTAGGTGATTTTTGTTCTTTTTCTCCCTACCTCCTAACCTGCCCTAACAGGCTTGAGGGACCTGTCTTTCTCAATTATCTGTTGCTTAGAAAGACAAACTCAGTAAATAGTCCACTGACGTTTCTGTTTTCTTACTAAAAATTTGGGCATGTTTGCAAGACAGATTTCTTCTAAATGCTATATCCAACTTTAAGTAACTAATGCTTAAGGCATTTGACTGCTAACCAGAAGGCTGGTGTTTCAAACCCACCAGCCAATCATCAGAAGGAAGGTTGGGCAATATAGTGACATTGCCTTGGAAACCCAAAGATAGGTTGATATGAGTCTGATACAACTTGATGGCAGTGAGTTTTTTTTTTTTTTTTTTTTAATAATTATATGACTCATACATATATGGAATTAGCAATTTACATTTACCCTTTGAGATATGACCAAAGTTTCTTTTCTCATTAATGCTATCTGTGCTGGCTTATTTCAGAGTCTGTGAGCATGAAGTCACTAACTCATAACATCTTTGAATTATTGCTGTTGGAGCTGGAGGTGAAGCATTGCAATGAGATGTCCTATCTTCAGCACTTCTTTCCATCAAAGGAAGAGAAAAGGAGATCACTTTCAAGAGCGCTACAAAGCCTAGGAAAGAGATAGCAAAGCTCCTGACAGCAAGATTTTATAGTTCATTCTTAGTCTAAAGCAATGTCGGAATAAAGATACCCTTTGAATAGCAATTTATTTCTTAGACTTTTCCTTTTGTGTTCATTCCTTTGTACATGCAAGATCTCTCTTAGGGAATCTGCACACTTAAAGTCTGAACACTTTGCTTCCAGAAAATATGAATTAAATAATACTAGAACAAAATATTAAGAATAAATTCCCATAGATGAATCACTAAAACAGGTACAAATGTAATAATAATGCTTTTGCTTGTATTTTCAATTTTACAGACTGAAAGAGCACATGGTTATAAGTTAATAAAATAATATTTATTCTATTTTCTTACAGTTAGTTAAATACTATCTAACTACCAGCTATCTTGGTGGATAAGAATGCTTCACATAAGCAATTGTAAAAAATTCACTACATTTTCTTTTTATTTACAACAATAATTATTCAGCTTATCTCTCGCTTTCTCTTTCTCTCACCCTTTAAATGAAGACATAAAAATTGGTTTATGCTCTGCTGATCAAAGAATGAAGTGGAGCAAGACTGGGAAAATTACCAACAATTGCATAGAGTACAAAAGGGGAAAAACTATTGTTCGGTAAAAGTGAGTTTTACTAAAGTATTTCAAATGCAATGTATGTTTAAACTTCAACATTCAGCTCTGTAGGCAGTTTTAACTTACTATACATCCTACAACTCATGACGAATCTTCTGTTCTCTTGTGTTAAGTACCATCTGGTGGATTTTTGATTCACAGAGACCTCGTGTTATAAAATAGAACTGCATCATAGAGTTTTCTTTATCCTTTTTTTTTTTTTTTGGCAGAGGTCACCTGTAGTCTATAGACTCTCTGAAGTCTGTGTATGCACACCCCTAATAACAGAGCTCTAGTTGCATTCCATAGGATGACTTACATAGAATTCTCAGAAAGCAGACTCCAGGAAAAGGATGGTGTCCCAAAAAGCCAAGAATGACTGAATCTCAAGAAGATAGAGGTTTCAATAGGGGTCAAAAGCCACAAGGAAGTGAAGAAGTACAGGGATTGTAAATGATCAGTTAGCGAGGAGATATAGGGTGAGTGCTATCACTGGCTAGCTGGTATCCTTATACAAGTTACCCAACCTCAACCACCCCTTAGAGTAGTTGAGGAGATTAAAGGAGTTTATCTCTCTAGAGTGTCCACAATGTATCAAGACATTAAATGCTTAGGAAATGTTGCTTCCTGCTTTTATTAGTTATTCTCCTTTTTTCATCTTCTCTATGTTTCTTAGGCTAATTCAGCCTGTGGAAACCACCTCCATTCTTATATTGATCAGAGCAGACCACACCTTCTTCCTTCCTCCCCAAGCACCTGACTGACTGAACCACTTCACTGAAGACTGGGTGTGTCCTCAGGTCCCATCGAGTTTCCTCAGCCGTAATTTTGAAGGAAGTATATCACGAGGTCTTTTTCAGCTGGGTGAGTTTGAACCACCAACCTTTCAGTTAACAACTGAGTGCTTAACTGTTGCATCACTAGGGCTCCTTGTTCTGATAACAAACTACTTTCTAATTATTATATTCTGGCATAATTTTCTTTTTTTTTTCCAATAAAAATCTCAGAACATTTAAGATGTTTTTATAATACTTAATACATATTTATTAGGCACCTATTTCTTAACTAGTTGTCTATATAACAGAAGCACACTAATTTTCTATTTTTTTATCATGCCTATTTTTATCATATAATTACATTTAACATAGCACAGAGCAATAATTCTTCACAAACATTTGTAAATTAAACCAATAGATTAATACATATATTTCATATTTGAAATAACTTACTTGGTATCAAGGTCTCTAGATAACAAATCAACTAAATAATAAAATAAAAGTAATGTAATAATGTAATCTAAAAATATCAAGGTAGAGGTTGTGTATAAGCAGCAACATGACTCTGCCACAGTACGTAGAATACTTTTAATGAAACATGCTTCCTATTTGCTTTATATAACTATATTATACATACACATATGCATGCACACATGTTAGAATAAAATTAAACAATTATTTATAGTCTTTGAAAACATAAAATAATTTAATTTGAAAATAAAAATCATGTTAGTCTAAAGAGCTTTTAGATAAGGAATTTTCATATACTTCACCAGTTGTTTTTAAATAGTTGCTTCTATTTCCTCAGTACTCTGGCCTTGTACACCAGAATGAAAGGAACTGTGGTCTTGACCAACACTTGGGTACTGGAGCAAATATTCTCAGGAATTCTTTACTTTATAACCAAAGGGAACACAGACGTAACCAGGGCTTATGTTTGAAAGAATGGTTGGTGCACTGAGGCACAGTTGCAATAGTTCAGGCATTGATTTAGGGAGTGCTAATCTCAGGCTTCATCTAAGATGTTGTTGTGCTGTAGTTATGTGCCATCGAGTCGGACCCGACTCATAGTGACCCCTCCTTGGGTTTCTGAGACAGTAGCATTATGAAAGTAGATTGCCCAACCTTCCTCCCCAGGAGTGGCTGGTGCGTTTGAACCACCAGCCTTCTGGTTAGCAGTCAAGTGCCTTAGGCACTATGCTACCAGAACTCCCTCATCTAAGATAGCCATGGCTATACAGTCTCTCCTCGAAAGGAAGGTTGGGAAATCTACTTCCGTAGTGATACTGCCTCGGAAACTCAAGGAGGGGTCGCGATGAGTCGGATCCAACTCGAGGGCAGTGAGGTTTTTTTTTTTTTTTTTTTTTTTTATAGTCTCTCACTAGTGCTTATGCCAGTGGGGATGGAGTCCAGTGTCAAAAGATAAATCTGATTTCCCTATCATTTATTACATTCCAAAGACTTAAAGTTTGTACTGTGAATACATGTACGTGCACTCTGAAATTCTTAGGATGTGAATAATAGAGAACCATAAAAGAAAGGCTAGACACCTTGCTGAAAACACAGATAGAGATCTGAAACATTTAATCTAGGTAATTGACTTAGCCATCACATACTAATAGCATACATTCTTATCTTTCCTGTCAGAAAGTGATTCCTTAGAAGAGTTATTAAGTCTTTTTCATATTTGTACTACCAGGATCTCATTACACATAATAGGTAATAAATAGTTCTTTCTTTATATTTTCAGTAACTTAGAAGCCCAGAATTTAAAGGCTTTCAGGAGCAAAGTAGATTGCATAAATGTCTGAATCCATCTATAGCAATACAAATTGGAATAGTGAGAACTAAAGTCAATTTAAACAGCATATTCTATGTCTATTACTAAATAACAAACCACCTCAAAACTGAGTGGGTTAAACACTTATTTAAAAAAAAAAAAAAAATTCTGTGGGCTGTCACCTTGATCTGGGTTTACTTAGTCATTCTTCTGCTGATATGTTCTGGGCTCATTCATGAAACTTCAGTCTACTGGAAGGTCGGCTGGGGACTGGTTGTTCCCACGTGATCTCCTCCACAGGTATGTCTGGCCATTGGAACAAAGAGGTAACTAAGTGATGCTTCTTCACTCTATTATGTTAGTAGCAGCTTCTTCACATGACAGTTGGGTTCCAAAATCAGTCAGTGAGTGTGAACAACCACTTCTGAAGCATCTACTCATCTTACATTTGCTTATGCCCTATTGACTAAAGCAAGTGAACTCCAGCCCTGAAGGTACTACAAATTTTATGACCACCTTTTCATTTTATTACAAAATTCTCAAATTTTTTAATGGCTTAGAAAGTAATACAACCTCTGTTCAAAAAAACCAAAAAAAAAAAAAGAACAACACTTTTGTGACCACACTCAGTTTTTGGTCAGCAGTTTAGTGCCTTTGCTGTAAATAGCCATACTATTTTGAAAAATTATCCAACTTAAAAAAAAAAAAATCTCTCTATTCAACTTAAATTTCTTTTGCTATATATTGAAGTGTGATGAACTATTTTTCACAATCTTCATGTATTTTAGTAACTAAATCCTTTTAGCTAGCACCTGAAATACTCCTAGGAGGGATTCATTTAAAAAAGTATTCCCTTCACAGTGTCATATGCTCATTGATGATATGATGTGTGACTTCTGGGTTTCTTCTCTGATGTCCAGCTATTCTCTAACATCATCTTTTTGCTTTATAAAAATGCCCAACTCAAATGATTGTGATTCATCATAATTATGGTTAATAAATGTGCAGTTCTGCCAACCAAGAAGAATGCTCGTTCAGTCACAGGCAGATGTACACCTGTGTAAAATGAATGACAGACAAATAATTAAATATCTTTCTGTACCTCTATTAAAAAAAAAAAAAAGAAATGTTGCATTCAGCATTCATTCCAAGCTTTATTTTCTAAAAAAAAAAATTTGTTTGTAATTTCAAGAAACTATACCAAATATTTTCTTCTGACATAGCAGATCTTATGAACTCTTATTCTAATTGGATATTATATTCATCTCAATTCATGCAATTAATTCAAATAACACAAAACTATAATGGAACTCAGTAACCTGTATAAAAGAAGGACTGCAACTGAAAACCAATGGTTTCAATAATCGACATTTTTTTCTTTAAAAAATTATAATTTATTTCCACTTACTGTATAAATTCCTGTATATTTACTGTTTCAATCTGAGATTTAATTATAGTTGGTATAATGAGAATATTTAATAGGCTGTTGGAAATATGATCAACTTTTCAAGATTTTAGGAAATGCATGAAAATCTATGTTTCTTAATATTTAATACATGTAGACCCCTGGAGAAAACACCTGTGAATCTCCTTCACTCTATAAATCCTGGTATTTGAAACAGTGCCATTTATCAGTATTCACAAACAAGAAAATAATAGAGCAAAGGAGTAATCCCACTTTACAATGAAACATTAAACGAGTGCTCTGTTTTTGAAAAGGACTCATCAAATGGATTATAAAGAATAATCTAAGGCCCAAGAAACCATGGCATAGATATCTTTCATTTAAATCTCAGGGTAATTTAGGTAAAACCCCCAAACCTACCATACTCACTGCCATTGAGTTGATTCCGACTCATAGCATCCCCCACTGGGTTTTCAAGGAGGTAATTCTTTATGAAAGTAGATTGCCTCATCTTCTTTCCACAGAGCAGCTGGTGGTTTGACTCATCAACTTTCTGGTTAGCAGCCTGATGCCTTAGGCACTGTGCACTAGAGCTCCTAAACTTTGTCAAGTAAAAGAGATTACATACTTTAGGAATATATTATACTGACTTCAAATGGTGTGAAGGGCTAGCTCAATTGAACACAAACAAGTCCCAATTTAGCACTATTCACTAAGGAAACTGCTTCCCGATCAACCCAGACTCACTGCCATGGAGTTGATTCTGACTCATAAGGACCCCATTGGTTTTCCAAGGCTGCAAATCTTTACAGATGCAGATTGCCTCATCTTTCTTCCATGGAGGAACTGGTGGGTTCAAACCATTGATCTTTTGGTTAGCAGCCAAATGCCTTAACCACTACACCACAAGAACTCCTTGGAAAACTACTTACTGCTTGGCAGATGCTGAGAAGTGAGATAATGATTAGAATGTAAATTATATCCTCCTGGTATAGTTGCTAACTTTTATGATACTATGTGATTACTTGTTACCAAACACTAGCATGGCTTTTCTAACTTAAAACTTCTTTTCAAGGAAAAAAAAATCCAATGATAGAACAAAATCTTAACTTTAAAGAATGAACAATATGTTGTTGTTATGTGACGTCGAGTCGGACCCAACTCATAGTGACCCCTCCTTGGGTTTCCCAGGTGGTATCACTACAGAAGTAGATTGCCCAACCTTCATTCCAAGGGGTGGCTAGTGGGTTTGAATTATACTGTAATATTTATACTGTCACCTAAAAATATTAATTTAAACATACAAAAATATTTTAATGTGATATGATACACTTTTATTCCTAACCTTATCCCCTCTTAAAAGAGAGAAACTTGATGGGAATTTGTACTAATTTTGATTTTCTCTTGTCATTATCATTTGTATTTTTTTCTATATTCCATGTTTGTACATGCATCCTTGTTGCTTCTTTTTGTCAGATTTGATATCCTAATCAAAGCTTTCTCAGTTTCACTGTACAAAGACATCACATCTGGTAAAGTGCGAGTCGAAACAAAACAAGGGAAGTTTCAATGAGATGGATTGACAAAAGAGCAGCAATAATTGATTCAAGCCTACTAACAATCACAAAGACAGCACAGGACCAGGCAACCTTTTGTTCTGTTATACATATATTTGCCATGAGTCGTAGCTGACTGGATGGCAACTAAGAACAACAGATTTTCTTTACTGAAATTGGAAAGTGTATAAGGATGTATCTCTTTAGAACAATGGCTTCCTGTGACATGTAGGTAATACAAATGTCTTGAATAAGTAAGTGAGGAGTAAAGAAATGCAAACATTCAGAATGGACTTACTTCCTTTGCATCTCCTATATTACTCATCACCTTAGTACCTAACAAATGCTTGGCTTAGAAGTTTGCCTGCCACTCAAGTTTATTTTGTTTTCCCAAGAATTCACACTCCTAATCCATGCTCTTCCCAATTGCTCAAATCCAATTAAAACCTCTTTTCTGTAAAGATCCATGTGACATACTGTCTGTTTCAAATAAATATTTCTAACAAGTGAATATAGCCAATAAAAAGGCTTAGTGCTTTAAGAAATAATCTGCATAAAAAGAGTAGCTTGACCTTCTAATAGTGGAGGGAGAATGTATCTATTTTACATTTACATTCTGCCCTGGCCATAACTCAGTTTTCTCACACTAACGTTTTAGCAACCCTGAGATTGCATCCTTAATTAAAAGGACAAACCTTGAAAACATTATGCTGAGTGAAGTCAGTCAATCACAAGAGGACAAATTCTGTATTATCCAACTTCCATGAAGTATCTAGAAAGAGAGACCAAAGCTTATTAGTGGTCACCAGGGTTAGGAGCAAGGGGAAAAGGGTAAATCATTGCTTCAGGGACATTGAGTTTCTGTGAAAGGTGATAGAAAAATCTGGAAACAGATAGTGGTAATGGTTGCCTGTGGTGGTTATGTTGTGTGTCAATGTGGCTGGGCCTGGTTGAGTGGCTGGGCAGCTGGTGGTAGTTATTCCCCGTGAAGAAACTGGCAATCAATCCATGGTAGAATCTACCGCAAGCAGCTGAGATGCCTTTGGGATGTGGTCTGCTTCCTGTATATAAGGAGAAGCTTTGGGAATGGTGTCTAGCTAATGGCACGCTTGAACCCTGCATATAACTGTGTCATTGCTCAGCAGCCTGCCATGTTCTGCTGACCTGGGGACTTACAATGGACTTGAATTACTGGCCTGCCGTGTGGTTTGGTAACATTGGGGCTGTGCCTTTTTACTTGTCAACCTTGGGCTTCTCAGCCTCAGCAGCCAGCAGCTGTCTGAGTGAATAAACACCTCTAGATCCAGTGGGCCTGGAGCAGGAGGCAGAGCTGGACCCCAAGGTTGAGGGGCTTTCAATCAGCCCCTAGAGCCTGGCACTTGAACTTGGACTTAAAGCCTCCAAACTGTAAGAGAAGAAAGTCCTGTTCATTAAGGCCATCCCATTTGTGGTATATTCTTGTCAGAGTGGCACTGGTAACCAGAACACTGCCCAACATGATAAACATAATTAAAGTCACTGAATTGTACACGTGAAAAATAATGAAATGTTAAATGTTTTGTTATATATACACTTAACACAATAAAACACACAGAGATACATACACACACACACTCACACACAAAAGACCAAAGTAGTTCCATGGAGATAACATTTATTGGCAAGGAGCACTACTAGCAACTGAATAGTGATTCTGCATCTACAAAGATACACACTGCTGAAAGACAAGGAAGGAGAAAGAGAAAGAAAATATACCTTATACATACAGATACACATGCAAATCTCTCCATAGGCAGCGTTTTCTTTAATGCTGACCTAACAAGGCTTAACACTTCTTTTTCAATGATGCCAACTTGACTTGAGTCACCTTAGGTTCACCCACGCCATGATCACTTACAATTCTGCAGGTTCAACCCAGTTAATTAGTGATGAGTATCAGTTTCCCAAGTGATGTGATTCAAATGCCTTCTACGTAAATTCTAAATGTGTTTCCTTTTACAATGTTCATATTCCAGGGTGTCACAGAATTTATCATACAATCATCAGTTAATCTTTCCAGTGCCTCTTGAGAAATTCAATTTGGTGTACACCACAAGCACGTTCTGCCCAAGAGAAATTTTGTCAGTTCTCTTATGAGGAAAATAGTGATAATGTAAAAGTAATCATACTAGTAAAAATAGCATGATGGGGGCATCTGACCTCCTCTAACTTCACAAAGGGGAAGGAGAATCAAGATCAATAGCCCAAGGCTGATTTCTATAAAGAAGAGATCAGACATACCTCCACCCTCTAAACGCTTTACTAATTTTGACACCAATCATCCCTCCTATAGCATTCTCTACTTCTCTGATGGTTTTATGCAATTGCCCACACAACTCATAGACAATACTCAGGATTATAGGGTTTATTAAGGAAGTAACAGGTTACAATTGAGGATCAGAAACGACACTGGATACAGTTTTTCAACCACTCTCCACAGCCTGTCCACAGGCAAGCCTCTCTCTCTGCCCCTTGGCCCCTTGACCCCTTGGCCTAGCCTCTGCCCTGCTCAGGCAAGTGTGACAAAGCTCCTTCAGCTCTGCTGATCAGTGCCCAGTGGCACCCCACTGCAGTAAGCCTCAGCCAGAAGGTGCTGTGCTCCAGTCCCGTGGGTCATGGGTCAGCAAACCTAGCTTTACCAAATGTCCAAAGGCAGCAAGCTTCCTGCCCAAAGATCCTCAGCTTTCTCACTCTGTGGGCTGGAAGCAATGTACTACTTCCTGCCAGTCTCCTGGTCTCCTGGTTCTGCTGCTGCTGCTGCTGCTACTCATCCTCTCTTGCCATCTTTGGTGTTACAAATCTCTGCCTGTCTGTCTGTATGCTGGGTCAAGGAGATCTCAGTACAGGGATTCCACGTCCAAAGGATGTACTCCACTCCCATCTCTTCTTCTTAATGGTAGTGATGACCCCCTGTAAGCCTCTGAGATGACTCATTTTAAGCTTAGCAGGATGGCAGAACTGACCAATCCCCTCATTAACATTGCATACATCTTATTTGTATGGTCTCACCTTCACAAGGGTATCATCAACCTTATTTACACTACTAGCAAGCTATCCCTTCCTGTTGGTGGGCCACAAACACTTTATTTGTATAGTTTCACCCAATCGTTTGGTAGGAGTTACTAAGCCATGGTGAGAAAGGTCATATAAAAGCAATCCTTTGGAGCACAGTACCATAACAGTGATAAAAAATTTGTAAGAACAATAATTAATTTTGAACAGTTAATTTGACTTTTTTAAAATACACTACCACCTATGCAAATCAATCAATCTAACTTTGTAATTTGAAATTTAAATGATATTGCTGATTTTCTGAACTCAAGAAGGATATGGAAAAACCATGGTAACTGAACATAATATTAAGACTTACTTTAAAATTTTTATTTATATGCACTTTATTTTGTGAGGAGTATGCTGCCATAACCACTATAATTTTATAGTTCATTCATAAATCATCATATATTTTATCTCACTTTGTCATCAAAATAACCCTGTGAGTTAGGTTTTATTGTTTGCATTTTAAAATGAGGAAACTAGGATTCTGAGAAATTACATGATTTGAGGGGACAGAGTAATTCTCAGAGAAATTTCACTTTTAAATACATGTAAAGATCATCAGCTTCTCAAACGTAAGATAAATCATAGACTGAAAAGGAGATTGTTTGCTTAGATCAAATGGTAAATAAGGATTTATTTAGAAAGGGAAAGAGATCTGACTTTTTTGAACACTACACATAAGGGAGCTCTGGTAGCATAGTGGCTAAGACACTTGCCTGCTAACCAGACGGCTGGCGGTTCAAACCCACCAGCCACTCCTCGGAAGGAA
>NW_006921588.1:8057365-8059158 GCF_000298275.1 Orycteropus afer afer | reverse complement strand
GGGCTGGCGCGGGATCGGGCAGTGTTTCGTTCTGCTGTGCATGGGGTCGCTATGAGTCGGAAACGACTCAACGGTACTTAACAACAACAACAACACATAAGGCAAAAGGCTGAATGTTTTTTATTTGTATTTTGCTATTAAGGAGGGAATAAACATAATTTTGGTTATACTGTTACTGCTTTTAATTCCATTCTTATTTCAGAAATATTATTTTTGAAAATGAAATTCAAAATGAGTTTAACTGTAGATATTGTTATTACCTTGGAAAATCAAAGCTTTTTCCTGAATGAATTCTTCATTCTACTCAAATCTTTTTTAAAAAAAAAATGACAACAAAGCTCCATAAATGGAGTGCGCCTGCAGAAGTTGTGACTAGCAATAATATTTGCCCAGGGAACGAGGGACAAATAAGTACTAAAAATATTTCTGTCTTAAAAAATACATTGTAAAACATTTGTCTTTGTTGTTATTGTTATGTGCTGTCCAGTTGGACCCAACTCTAGCGACCCCTCCTTGGATTTCTGAGGCATTATCGACTCGACGGCACATAACAACAACAACATCTCTATGGAAGTAGGTTGCCCAAACTTCCTTCCGAGGAGTGGCTGGTGGATTTGAACCATCAGCCTCTGGTTAGCAGTCAAATGCCTTAGGCACTACACTACCAGAGCTCCTGTAAAACATTTAGCTCTAACCAATTAACAGGATGGACAGATTATAAAACTACAAAAACAACAAACCATTATAAAGACAGTTATAACCAGGTAAACTGCATTTGTAATTTGTTATTTGCTTTCGGAACATGTGTTGGATTTTCCTAAGCTTTCTTGGAGTAGATAAATATCCTCATTTGCCAAAAAAGTAATATTTCTTAGGATATCTTTGGAACATTTTGTAGAGAAACTAAGCAGGAAGTCCCACCCATCCTGCTGCCCCCACCCAAAGAAAAATAAACCTCTGAACATGAAATGTTAACTACAAACAGTTGCCAGGAAAAAGATTAAATGCTCCTTCTTCAACTTTCCTCTTTTTCCTTCAACAGGAATAATCAATATGTTTGCAGAGAGTTAGAGGGAAGACAGAGGAAACCACTAAGTAAATACATCTACATTAAACTGTGAAAAAGGAAACTACACATGGACCTTGCTTTCTGAAAGCCAGACCAGGTTTCTGGAGTGTCTCAAGTTTTAATGTTTTCTTTAGGATATAAATTCTATTTTATAATTATACTAAATGTAGATGCTTGTAATATTAATACAATACTGAAAAAGCTTAAGTAAATATAGCATAATAGATTGGAACCGAAGTTTAAATCCAAGAGCCAACATTTTTTCAGTGTTCCCTTTGAGCTAGCTACTTCATTTCTTCCTAAGCTACAATTACCCTCTTTATAAAGTACATGACCAAGTGATCCCGTTAATAAGTGAAGTGACTGGATCTGAACAACCAGCGTGAACAGAACTGAACATAATATGGACTTAACAAGCATCATAGTTTTTCGTTTGATTTCAAAAATCACTCTAGTTTTATGGTATTTTAACAATTACAAAAGAGAAGCTATTATATTACTGGCATTATTTTTACCCATTTTTTTCTTCAGTTCAGTGAAAAAATAATCTCTTAAAGAATATTTTTCCATTCCATAAAATGAAAGTAAAAATTATTTTAGTGATTAGATTAACTAAAGCATATGTTGATGTTTAATTTTCATGTTTTATCAACTTTTGTTGTTGTTGTTGTTGTTATGTGCTGTCGAGTCGGCCCCGACTCATAGCGACCCCTCCTTGGGTTTC
>NW_006921588.1:8053222-8057265 GCF_000298275.1 Orycteropus afer afer | reverse complement strand
ATAGCGACCCCTCCTTGGGTTTCCGAGGCAGTATCACTACGGAAGTAGGATTGCCCAACCTTCCTTCCGAGGAGTGGCTGGTGGGTTTGAACCGCCAGCCCTCTGGTTAGCAGGCAAGTGTCTTAGCCACTATGCTACCAGAGCTCCTTTAGTGTACTGCTATTTGGAGGTCCACTATTTTCTCAGCTTTGACATTTCAAACCTCATTATTGTACCCATCATCTTAATTCATGAGTGAATTTTAAATTCTCTTTCTCTTGATGGTATTATGCGGCCCTTAGACAACCAGGTTAAAATACATCATCTATGAATGTCTCTCTCTTACATTTTAACAACGCTTCTGGGTTTTCTTTTGAAAAATTTTTAGGTTGTCCTCCATTCTCACTGCTATCACCCTATCCATTTTAATAGATGCTAAAAATGCTCTTAAGAAAATACGTTACCAATTAAAAATAAAACAAAACACATAAAAATACTTAGTTAAATAAGAATAAACAATACATTCCTAATATGCAAATTTATGTTTACTAAATCATGTTAATAGTGTTTCTATTATCACCGCCATTAGATTTAAAATATACAGAGTAGAATATATTCTGTTATTAAAAAAAATGGTGTGGGACAGTATTTCTAACTTCCTCTAACTTCGAGAGACTCAAGGTCAAACATCAACATCCCAAGGCTCATTCCTATGAGGCAGAAGTCAGACATGCCACCACCCTCTAACCTTTTGACCAGTTCTGACACCAACCATCCCTCCTGTGGTGTTCTCTACTTCTTGGCTGTTTTTGACAATTCATTGCAATAGTTGCACAGGACTCACAGACACGACACTACTCAGAATTTTGAAGTTTATTAGGAAAGTATCAGGTTACAATTCAGGTTCAGAAATGCTTAGGATACAATTCTTCTATCAGGACGGCTTCTTATCAGCTATGCTGCAGTCATCTTTCTCTCTGGCCTCGGCCTCTGCCCTACTCAGGCCAGTGGTACAAAGCTCTTTAGCTGTGCCATGCTCAGAGAAGGACCTCACTTGGCCAGCAAGCTTCCTGCCCAAAGGCATTCAACTGTCTTTGTGGACTGGGACACCCACGGCTCTGTCTTATGTGGGTCTATTGGTTCTGTTACCTCTGCTGCTGCTGTCGTTTCTCTGCTGTCTCTCTGCTCTCTCAGCAAAGGATTATAGCTCTCTCTTTTTTTGGTCGAAGAGATCCAGTGCAAAGATCTTGGGTCCAAGGACACATTCCACTCTTGCTTCTTCTTCTGTCTTAATGATAGTGGGATCCCCCATCTGTGCCTTGTGGAATGGCAAAACTGACCAATCCCCACATTATAGTTCCACATATTTTATTTCCATGGTCCCATTCCCACAAGGGTGCAATGTATCTTATTTACATTATTAGCAAACTATCCAATCCCTTGGTGGGCCACAAACACCTCACATATACATAATCCTACCCAGTCTGGTGGGAGTCATTAAGGTCATAGCTAGAAGAGCCATATTACATCATTCTCTGAAACACAGGCCACCCCCAGCTTATCTAGCCATTGGACTTTTCATACTTGAGATTAACATCCACTTCCCAAATATTTTTAATATAAGCACATCTTTGTACTTCAGACTAGCCAGGCCTTCCTCTCTCATCCTTTGCTTCCATGGACTAGGTCAATGGAGTGCCTAACACAGCTTAGTTCTTCATTGCTGTACCTCTACCACTTCCATTAATCAGGTGAATCCAAGTGATCAGGACAAGTGAATATATCAGGCTGTTTACTCACCAGCTCCCTTTAACTTCCAGATCTAGGAGGAATTTTAATAGACACTGCCTTTTCCCTGCCTTGATGACCCCAAAGCCAGACCCCTTGCTTGAAATTAAAAAAAAAAAAATGAAGCAGTCTTTTATTTATTTATTTATTTATTTATTTATTTATGTATCTTGTACTTCTTTCCTTTAAATGAAAATCTCCTGTTCTCACATAGTTCTGGGTGGGTCGGCATGTCTTTTTAAATACAAATTTCCTAGGTAGGGCTCTGGTTTTTGATGACATAAGCCCCCACTATTCTATACAGAAGGCTAATGCTTAATGAAAAAAAAAAGGCTGTGTCTGTTCCGGGAAAATTCTAATTCCTCTTTTAGCATATCCAATAAAGTACTGGCTGCAGATGAAGTTGCATGGTCTGTTATTTCTAACATCCAGTATTCATTTCTATCACACAGTTAGATTTATTTTACAAAACTAGGAAAAATATACAATACCTGTAATACATTCAGATAAACCCATACTCCAAAGCACATAACCCTTTTCAAAGCTTTCCACCTCTATCTTCTCTTCCCCATACCTTGACTATCTGATATACATATGGCCTTGATAGGGCTTCTGACTGGCTAGAACCAGAAGATCTTGGTTCATTATTAATCATATTCTTTAATTGGCCTGGCTATTGTCCCAGGCTGTTTTTTCTCCCTCAGATAGATCATAATATTTCTTTGTTTTCTTTTAGCCCTTATGGGTAACAACAGCCAAAGTAACCAACTAAGAATCAAAATCTTCACTTCCCAGATTCCCCTCTTCTTTCTCTTATAATGTCCCATGTTTTCATGAGTCTGGAGACAATGCAATGAATCTCCTCTAATATCAACTGCAAAAAGAATGGAAGCGGCATTTTTTGACCCCCTTTAACTACAAGATGGGGAGACAGAATCAAATCCAATTTAATGAGACTATACAGTGAGATAATAAATAATGGAAGAGAAGGAACTCCCTTTTTGTTCTTCAAATTACTATTTATCTAGAAAAACAATCACAATAAAAATAAAACATTAAAATTAGTAGATGTTAGAAAATTTTATAGATCTAGGATTAATATTATACATTTACATGTATTCATAGGAGCTCTGGTGGCATAGTGCCTAAGGCATTTGACTGCTAACCAGAAGGTTGGAGGTTCAAACTCACTGGCCACTCCTTGGAAGGAAGGTTGGGCAATATACTTCCATAGTGATACTGCCTCGGAAACCCAAGCTATGAGTCAGATCTGACTCAATGGCAGTGAGTTTGATTTTTTTTTGTATATATTTAATAGGATAAGATTGCCATATTTAATCACAATAGAAAATAATAAAATATTTGGAACAAATTTAGTATTAAATGAATAGACTTCTATGAAGACTTCTTAGAGTCATAAAGGTTTCCTGTGAGACATATGAAGTTGCTGAGTACTAGATGCAATTCTGTAGAAAAGTTAATTCTCCTCAATTGAATTTTTATATATATTTCAATTCTAATCAAGCTATCAATAGGTTTTTATTTTTATCAGAAATATATATTTTATCTTGCAGAATAAATAAGAATAGACAAAAAACATTTTGAAGTAGAGCAAAGAATAAGTAGTTTCTCTATAAGAAATCAACTATACTAATTAATCTTAAAAAGGTAGAAAGTTTGCTTTTTCTCTGTTGTTGTTGTTAGGTGTCCTTGAGTCTAGTTTCACTCATAGTGACCCTGCATACAACAGAAGGAAATGCTGCTGGGTCCTGCACCATTTTCACAATCTTTGCTGTTCTTGGGCCGTTGTTGCAACCACTGTGTCAACCCATCTTGTTGAGTGTCTGCCCCTTTTCTCTTATCCCTCAGCTTTACCAAGCATGGGATACTTCTCCATGGACTGGTCTCTATTGACAACGTGAACAGAGTATGTGAGATGAAGTCTGGCATTCTCACTTCTAATGAACATTCCAGCTGTACTTCTTCCAAGATAGATTTCTTTTGGCAGTCTATGGCATATTCGATATTATTTGTCAACACTATAATTAAAATGCATCAATTCTTCTTCCTTTCTTCATTGTCCAGCTTTCATATGCATGAGGCTATTGAAAATACCATGGGTTGGGTCAGTGTGATAGTTGAAGATGTGTCAACTTGGCTGGACTCCAGTTGTGAGTGGTGGTTCCCATGATGGATCACATGACTGCGTACTAAGCGGCCGGTCAGTCTAGGGGGAGTTTCCCCAGGGGTGTGGCCTACCTGTAATACTATCCCAG
>NW_006921588.1:8042448-8052952 GCF_000298275.1 Orycteropus afer afer | reverse complement strand
ATATATATATATATAAACTTTGCTGGTTTTTGTGTTTCTCTAGAGAACCCAATCCAACACAGTCAGGTATACCTTCTTCAAAGTGACATCTTTGCTTTTTAACACTTCAAATAGGTCTTTTTCCCAGTGCAACACATCGTTTGATTTCTTGACTGCTGCTTCCATGGTTGTTGATTATGGATCCAAGTAAATGATATCCTTGGTAATTTTAAACTTTTCTCCCTTTATCATGATGTACTTTTTGGTCTAGTTGTGATGATTTTTTTTTTCTACATGTTGAAGTGTAATCCAAGAAGGTTGTAGTCTTTGTCCTTCATCAGTAAGTGCTTCAAGTCTTCTTCACTTCCAGCAAGCAAGACTGTGTCATCTACATATCTCAGGCTTTCAATAGGTCTTCCTCCAATCCTGATAGTGAGTTTCTCTTCATATAGTCCAGCTTCTCAGATTATTTGCTAAGCATACATATTGAATAGGTATGGTGAAAGCATGTTGTTGTTGTTGTTGCTGTTTTGCCGTCGAGTCGGCCCTGACTCATAGCGACCCCTCCTTGGGTTTCCGAGGCAGTATCACTATGGAAGTAGGATTGCCCAACCTTTACAACCCAGAAATACACTTTTCCTGATTTTAAACCAGGCAGCATCTTCTTGTTTCATATGAACAACTGGTTTTTGGTCCATGTACAAGTTCCTCATAAGTACAGATTCAGGAATTCCTATTCTTCCCAGTATTGTATGTAATTTGTTACGATCTACACTTTTTATTTTCTTTGCATAGTCAGTAAAACACAGATTAAAATCTTTCTGGTATTCTTTGCTTTTAGCCAAGATCCATTTGATATCAGCAATGACATCCCTTGTTCCACTTCTTTTGAATCCAGCTTGAATTTCTGACAGTTTCCTGTAAATGTACTGCTACAACCATTTTTGTATTATTTTCAGCAAAATTTTACTTACATGTGACATCAATAATTTTGTTTTGTAATTTCCATATTTTGTTGGATCACCTTTATTTCAAATGGGAGCTAATACTCTTCTCTTCCAGTAGATTGGCGAGGTAAAGCGAGTGTTTCCAGCATTGCATCCATTTGTTAAAACATCTCAATGAGTACTCTATCAATTCCTAGAGTCTTATTTGTCACCAATTCTTTCAGTGCAGCTTGGACTTCATCCTTCAATACCATCAGATCTTGATCATATGCTACCTCTTGAAATGTTTGAACATTGACCAAATCTTTTTTTGTAGTCACTCTGTGTAGTCTTTCCATCTTCTTTTGATACTTCCTGGCCATCCAATGTTTGGCCTATATAATCCTTGATCATTGCACCCTGAGGCTTAAATTGTTTCTTCAGTTCTTTCAGCTTGACAAATAATGAGCATATTTCTCCCTTTTAATTATCTAACTCCAGGTCTTTGCAAATTTCATTATAATACTTTACTTTGTCTTCTCAAGCTGCCCTTTGAAATCTTCTGTTTAACTCTTTTACATCATCATTTCTTTCATTCACTTTAGCTACTCTACATTCAAGAGCAAATTTCAGACTCTCTTCTGACATCAATTTTGGTATTTTCTTTCCTATATTTTAAATGACCTTTTGCTTTCTTCATGTATGGTGTCCCTACTCATCTGGTCTTCTTTCATTAGCATTCAATATGTCAAATCTATTCTTGAGATGGTCTCTAAATTCAGATGGGATATACTCAAGGTTGTATTTTGGCTCTCATGGACTTGTTTTTATTTTCTACAGCTTGGGCAATTGATGATCTGTTCCACAGTCAGCCTCTGGCCTTGTTCTGACTGATGATATTGAGCTTCTCCATCATGTCTTCTCAATGACACAGTTGATTTAATTCCTGTGTATTCCATCTGGAGAGGTCCATGTGTATAGTTATTGTTTATGTTGTTGAAAACAGATACTTGCAATGAATATGCCATTGGTCTTGCAAATTTTTTTCATGAGGTCTCTGGCATCATTTCTATCACCAAGGCCATATTTTCCAACTGATGCTGCTTATTTATTTCCAACTTTTTCATTCCAGAAAACAGTAATTATCAAAGCATCTTGATTGCATGTTTGGTCAATTTTAGACTGCAGATATTGATAAAATTTTAAATTTCTTCATCTTTGGCTTTAGTGGTTAGTTAGTGAGTAAATTTGAATAGCACTTGACTGCTAACCAGAAGGTTGGTGGTTCAAACCCACCAGCCACTTCTCAGAAGGAAGGTTGGGCAATCTACTTCCATAGTGATACTTCCTTGGAAACCCAAGGAAGGGTCACTATGAGTTGGGTCTGACAGCACATAACAACAACAACAACAGTATTAACTGATCTTCCTTGAAGGTGTATGGATACTATCCTATTACTGACAGCATTATACTTCAGTATAGATCTTGAAATGTTATTTTTGATGATGAATGCTATACCATTCCTCTTCAATTGGTCATTTCTGGCATAGTAGATCATATGATTATCTGATTCAAAATGGTCAATAACAGTCCTTTTCCGCTTACTAATGCTAATCCATCATTATGTGTTCCATTTCATTTTTGACAACCTCCCATTTTCCTAGATTCATACTTTGTACATTCCATGTTATGATTATTAATGGATGTTTTCAGCTGTTTCTTCTTATTTTGAATTGTGCCACATCAGCAAATGAAGTTGCTGAAAGCTTTGCTCCATCCATGGTATTAAGGTCAACTACTTTGAGGAGGCAGCTCTTCCCCAGTCATATTTTGAGTGCCTCCCAACCTCAGATGCTCATTTTCTGTATCAGAACTGTATCAGACAGTGTTTCACTGATAGTCATAAAGTTTCAATGACCAGTTTTTCTGGAAGTGAACTGCCACCTCCTTGTTCCTAATCTGTCTCAGTCTGAAAGGTCCACCACGGGTGACCCTGGTGGTATTTGAAATACCAGTGGCATAGCTTCCAGCATTACAGCAATACACAAACCACCACAGTAAGACAAATTGACAGTCTAGTGGGAACTTTTGGTTTAGGAATGAATAAATTGGTCAAGTGACAAGTGCAAAGACAAACCCTTGTGTATATGAAAATATAGTATATACTAAAATTGGCATTTCAAATCATGGATTACTTTTGAAAAGGGATTTTCAAATTGGTTATCTTTTAAATATAACAAGATTTGATCCTATTTCATCATATATCCTAAAATTTCAATTATATTAAATAACTAACTAGAAAGAAAAATAAATGCTTGCAACCAGAAAAATGAGGAACAATTTAGTTTCCATTAAAAACATTAAGGCAGTTTAATGATATTCTAAATGTTTAGCGACTAAAACAGCTTAGTCACGAACCAAGATGAAAGGTTGCCTGAGGGGCATTGACCAATGAGAAGAAAAGATTTATAGCCATATCTGTTCTCACTAGCTGTCAGGAGAAACCTTAAAGACCTATTAACTTAAAGAGTCTGTCACAGACCAGTACACAGTGTGGCATAATTTATGTAAAATACAGATATATGAGCAGACATGCCTATCAAATGTGTAAAAAGGGAGCTTAAATATTTATAATAAATTGTTGACAGAAATTGCCTCTTGTGAAGGAAATTTCAGTAAGGGAAATGTAAAGGGGATGATCAGAAATTAGAAATGTCTTGTCATGCTGTAGTCGTTCAGAAGTTTCTATTTTTTTTTCAGTTTTTAAAACATATTCCTAAAATAATTTCATAGGGTACCTTGAAGTTCTAGCTTCTTTTTACTGTCTCAGCTTTTATACTGACATATCTCTTTTGAAAACATTCTTTAACACTAATTGGATTTCATGTTCCTTTTTCTTACCAGCTGACACTGTCACAGTAAAAGCTATGCCAAATGTGAATGCACTTATTAGTGAAATATTTTATTATAAATTATTTATTTCAGTAGCAAAAATGTCTCAGCACTTACTACTTTGCTCTATTACAAGCATCCATTAGATCCATAGAAAATGAAATGGTAGTTAAATATTGTGAGTTTTATTTTTATCATGACAAAACAGAACTCATTTGTACTGATGATTTAAAATTATCTTCCAAAATACTTGTTAAGCAATAAAATATTTCAATATCCTGCCAAATACCTGTGAGTAATAAGTGTTTAAAAATGTATATACCTTGAATTTGCAAGGAGTCACATTAAGGCATACCAGTCAGAAAATTTAAAAAATATTGAAAACCATAGTAAATCTTTATAGAGAACTCTTAAAGAATTCCAAAAGGGGATCCCATTCATAATTACACTAAATTCTATTCTAGCTCACCATCTTTTTCTTAAAAACTTGAAAAATCTTTCACCAAACCAGTCTATATGGGACTCATGAATTTTCAGCTCATAATTCCTTTATATTTCTCTGCTACCAACTATTACTCTTTTCTACCTGAAGTATTTCTCACTCTCTGGCTTCTCCCCCAAGCAGTCAGGATGAACCTTTTAAAACAGAAGTCAGACACTATCACTCCTTTGACAGAATCCATCTATATAGTTTTTGATCCCTGACCCCTTTTCCTGAAATTCTTCCCCTCATTTACTGGACTCCTGTATAAAAAGCATGGACTTAAAATACCAGAGATATAGCAACTATTATTGTCAACAAGCTGGGATTAGCCAGCCTATCAGCAGCTCAAGTTTGAATAATTTTATCAGATGCTACTAGTTAAAATGCCCTACTTGAACACTGGTCAAGAATCCAAACCTTTAGCCTACATTGATCATGAAAATATCCTATTTTATTTTCAATCTGTTAAGAGTACTGACTGGTATAAACAAGAATTATTGTAGCTACAACAATATATAAAATAAGTCTACAGCAAATAGAGAAACTAATCAAGTGATACAGATAAGAGAAGCTCTGGTAGCACTGTGGTTGGGCTACTAACCAAAAGATTGACGATTCAAACCTACCAGCTACTCTGTGGGAGAAAGATGAGACAGTCTACTTCTGTGAAGATTTATGGACTTGGGAACCCTATGAGGCACTTCTACTCCATCCTATAGGGTTGGTATGATTCTGAATCCACTTTTTGGCAATGGGTATACTGATACTTTCAAGAATTCTAGTGTATCAGTGTAATATATGAATTACTGTGTCTATATTTTGTTTATTTTAAATGTGTGAATGTTTAAATGATTCATTAATGTAAATATATCAAATATCATTTAAATTATTAAAATAAGTTAATTAGACTGGTTACCGGGTTTAATCTTTTAGGAAAAATTTAATTTCTAAATTTTGCTTATTAGATATCCAATAAGGTACTGTGACCAGCCACTCCTGGGAAGGAAGGTTGGGAAATCCTACTTCCGTAGTGATACTGCCTCGGAAACCCAAGGAGGGGTCGCTATGAGTCAGGGCCGACTCGACGGCACATAACAACAAAAACAACAAGGTACTGTGAAACAAAGTAAAGGTATTAGTGAATGTTATGCACCAAATAAACATCACAAGTTTAATGAAAATAGTTCTTCCTACTGTTTACATAAACCATGATCCCTTTTCAAGACTGAAATAAGAGAACATGGAAGGCTGGTAAAGGAACTATCCAAGTGGCAAATGAATGATACATTTTACCAAGACCGTTGCTCTTTTCCAATCTCAGTGATTTATGCTGAATCCATCCAGATAATAATGGATATAGCTAAACTGAAACTGGACTCTCCACTTCAAATAATTAAAGCTAGTCTTTACTTATTATCATTATCTGACATTTTGCATTTATGACAATAGTAAAAAAATATGTTATTTGATTACCTTGCACATTAATAACACACATCTGGTAGTAACACATTAGACAGTCCCTGACTAGTGAACCTGTGTGCACGTAGGAAGATCTTATTGCATATAATTTCACTGCCAGGGAGGCAAGAGGAGGTGCAGTTTCCTTTAGCCACTGGGGTGCCAGGTGGAGCAGAGCAGCGGCTGGTGTGATGTGGTCAGGAATGGGATGCTACCTTGCCTGGCAGGTCCTTGGTGCTCAGGGGTCTGAGGCTGAGGCAGTGGCAGCTGATGTCTTGAAGGAGGAAGTCCTTGGCCCTGGGAAGGAAGTGGGGCACCAGGGTTCGGTCCAAGCTCCCAGCCCTAAGGAGTGGCATGGTCAGGAGCCCTGAATGGGGCACTTGGGTACCCAGGGCCTGCGGAACCCCATTTCAGCTGACTGGCACTTGTGCAGTGCCTTACTTCATTGATGCTTCCTTCTGGGCAGTACTGGTGAGAGTGGAGCAGGCTCCCTGGGCAGGGCTTCAGTCAGCAGATGAGTAGCTAGTGTCAGCTGTAGTTTAAGGCCAAAGGCAGAGGGCAGACCTGGCCATGGAGGAGGCTCTGGATTGTTGATTCTCATCAGGACAAAGGGGTGGAAAGTAGCAGGGCAGCCCAATGAGACCGAGCTGATGCTCAAGCAATGGGCTGATGGGAGGACCTGGTATGTAACATGCACACCCTTGAGGCATCCAGCCCCACTCACCCATGGACAGGGAGCTCCATCAACTGACAAAGCCACCAAGGGCACGTTTAGGTCATTGAGGAGATGATCTGGACCACCAACACTGAAAATTCAGTGAGCTCAGGTGATAGATAGAGGAGACACCAGAAATGGAGAATGGAATGATGCTTGGGCCACCCACACTATGGAAGAATGGGCGGCCTTCCCTTGCAGATGACAGAGTAGGCCAAGCTCTCCTGAGATGACAGGGCGGGAGAGGTGGCTGTGGCAAGGGACCTCAGTAGGGGGGCTGGCAGGATGTTCACAGTATAGGTGAGGGGGTGAGTGATGTGGCCTTCCTCAATTTTCTCATAACACTGATTTTCACACAAGGACCTGTTCATTGAAACCTAACTATGTTGATAAGTGAGGAGTGGGTGCAGCCTACAAATGGTGCCAAGGAGGGATTAAACAGAGAATCAATTGATATTGACAATTGGGCAGTGTAGTTAACCTCAAATACTTTTTGAAATAAATGATATAAATTATTAGCAGAATTCTCTATGTGTTGGGGTGGTAAAGAGAACTTTCAAGGTAGCTTACAGGATTTTGATCAGGGGCTTGCAACAACTGCACGTAGAGTTTCTACAAGCCTTCCTTTTCAAGTTCCAGTTGCTGTCTCTGATTCTGACTCACCGTGACCCCCATATGTGTCAGAGTGGAACTGTGCTCCATAGGGTTTTCTGTGACTGCTTTTTTTTTTTTTTTCTTTTTTTTTCATGGTACTTCTGGTTGAACACAAACATTCAACTTTTGGTTAGCAGCCAAGCATAGTAGTCATTTGAAACACCCAGGAACTCCCAAATTTTCCTTAGAAAGTCTCTAAAAAGCTAATTTTGGATAGGATTGTGATATCGAGTGAGAACATAGGTTAGACAGCAAAGATCTCTTTAGATCCAAATACTGTACTAGCACCTGACAGTGCCTTTCATTCTCATCAAATACCCTGATAATCACCATTTAGCACATATCTTAAAACTTACCCTCTCTCCCTCTTTTTTAAAACTTTTTATTTTTAGTTTATACCTATCATATATTTCTACCAGATCATCTTTTATTACAGTTCTCTTTGTATATCTGACATTTAATGTTATGATTATAGGGATCATGTCTTATTTACCTTTGTAATCCTAATATCACATAGGACACTTTGAATAATATATTCTTATCTATAAATTTGAACGATTGACAAGATGTCTGAATAACAAATATTCTTTTTTTTTTTTAATTTTTATTGTGATTTGGGTGAAAGTTATAGAGTAAATTTATTTCCCATACAGTTGTTCATACACATTTTGTCTGATGACATTGAATGCAATTAACCACAATGTAGCAGCTCTCTTCCCACTTCCTCCCCATTGTTCTTTCTTCCCTGTGTCTTTCCCTTTCATGCATTCCTGACCCCCACTGTCTTCGTATGCACACTCCATATGCACACTGTTCTCCCTTTATTGATCTCTCCAAAGATGAAAATGTTCAGCCCATATACGTGTCTTTTATTTGTCTGGAAGTCACAGGAATGAGTTCAAATCCAGACCTGAAGGAAGCTAGGGGCCAGAGTCGCAGGGATTTCACTAGGCTCTATCAGACCAGCAATTTTTTTTTTTTTTTAAATAATTTTGAGTTTTGTTTCACTTTTTTCTCCCACTCTATCCAGGATCTCCTACACATATCCCCCTCTAAGTGGTTGACAGTGGTAGCCGGGGCACCACTAGTTCTTCTGGTCTTATGGTCATATAAGCTGAGGATTCATTGCATAGTCTACCAGTTCCTTGGACTAATTGTTTCTATTTGTCTTTAGTTTTCTTCATTCTTCTTTGCACTGGACAAGGAGAGAACCATCATTGCATCTAGATTGTTGTTTGCAAGCTTGCAAGGTCCCAGTTGCTACTTGACAAAATAGGATGTGGAACAATGTTTTTGTGTAGTATATTATGTCAATTGAGTTTCATGTCCCTTGGGACCATGGTCCCGAGCTGACAGGTCCAACTGCTTGCTGCCTCTGAGTAGGTAGCTGTAAGAAGTTACCACAACCTTGTCCCTTGTCAGCTGTAGTATATACTTGGACATTTCACACAGAACATAAAAATACACTTATAGAAACATTGTCTGCCAACCCTATACATGGTTAAGGGCAAAGCCCCCCCTGACTAGACATACCCGATCATTCAGCCTGTCCACCCATCTATTCACTCATAGATCAATGTGAGTAATAAATATTCTTACATATCAAATAGATACTCCTTCATTGTGAAATTTTTACTTTGCTCCAATTTCAAGTCAGTTAAAACAAAAAGGGAGATACTCATGTAACAATATCAACTTGATTTATTTTGAGTTATATAAGTGTACTTATTCAAAAAATATTCTATTACTAGTACTAAACCATTAGTAACTATATTCTGGGAGTATTCTGATAACAAACTATCAAAGCTTAAATGGTCACCATAAGGAATCAAATATTTTGGAATATTTTAATAGTTTCAAAATCTTGAAACAATTCAATTAAATGATGTAATTATATACTTTGGCCTTTCTACATTTTAAAATGTAAATTGAAAGTTAATTGAATTTAAGTGAAAAGTAATTCAAGCCACTAGCCAGCCAACTTCTCATACACACACACACACACACACACACGCATAATATCCTTGCCATTTTGGCAATTCCTCTGCGTGGCAGAGACCTGTACTGAATTTCATAAAATAGTTTCACTGTTTTTCTAGGCAATCTGCTCTCTCTAGAGGCAGTTTTGAGATACAATGCAGAGATGTGGTATAATGGAAAGAGTAGTGAACCCGACCTGTTCTTTACATAAAGGGCTAATGCTGTCATCTGACTGGGAGACTTGACCTTCATTATCTCATCTGTGACAAGTTTAGAATAGAATCATAGTCTTTCCAAATCAAGGACCATTCGTTTAACCATAGTTTTAAATAAATTGTAATTTCCATAGAGAGTTAGAGGTAAAATGATATTTATATTGTTCTTAGTTACTTTAAGGACTCCTGGTTGCACAGAGGTTAAAGCAGTTGACTACTAACTGAAAGGTCAAGGGCTCAAACCTATGAGCTGCTTGCAGGAGAAAGATGCAACAGTCTGTTTCTTTAAGATTACAGCCTTAGAAACCCTATGGGGCACTTCTACTCTGTTTTATTGGGCTGTTATGAGTTGGAATCTACTCAACAACAAGGTATTTGGTTTGATTTTTGGTTTAGTTACTCTAGTAATTAGAATTCATATCAGAAATAATTAATACTTTAATACATTCTAAATGTCTCTGCATTAAGTAAATTACAAGAATTCTCTAAAAAATGAGGAAAAATATTGAGACTGATTTGATCAGTGAGAAGGGAGTACATGATATTTGAATTATACTACTTTTGAGGTCATTGTGATAATTAAATTGACTTTAAAAAAATAAATATGTAAATTATAAACAGTAACTCTTATCACAGAGCAATATTTTGAACAAAATCATTTTGCTACTTCTCATTCAATTTTTTAATGTGGAACCTATCTTCATGGTGCCATTTAATTTGCCATATGTAAATTTTAGTATCTGAGTTAATAGCCCTGGAAGTCCCTAAAAATTTTCCAAGAAAAATTATAAATTTATCAGCCATCCTTACACATACTTGTAGCTAATGAACCAAGCTCAAAGACTTAAGTATAAAGACCCTTCAGAGGTATCTAGAATGCTGTATAACACATGGCAAAATACAGGGAGAGAGCCACTGCTTTTTCAACTAATAATTTAGAGATTATGTTACATAATGACTACCATTTTTTTGGCTCCAAATACTATGGTCTTCAAAGATTAAAATAGAAAATAATAGTGGAAGAAACCTCTGTCTACTTTCTGTTTCTATACATTTGCCTATCCTAGATATTTCATGTAAATAAGATCATACAATATTTGTGTCTGACTTCTTTCACATGGCATGTTTTCAAGGTTCATCCACATTGTAGCATGTATCAGTTCTTCATTCCTTCTTATGGCTGAATAATAGTCCTTTGTAT
>NW_006921588.1:8020105-8042348 GCF_000298275.1 Orycteropus afer afer | reverse complement strand
AGTTGTCACTCACAAGCAGTGAGTGACATTCTACTTCATTCCCTCCAAAATGGGAACAAAACAATCAAACAAAAGATAACTGTGACTTCTAAGTGACTCTCTGTCTCTGATTGAATGAAATAAATATCAGTGCAATAATTTACAGTTGGATAACTAGGCCAAATACCAGTTCACCATAGTGTGATAAAGAATGATAGGGAATGTTTCCAAGTACACCACTACTATTACAGTGGTACTTTTAGCAACACTGATGTCTGTGCTTCAAAAAATTTGTATAATTATGATTGACCAGTATCCATTATAATGAAAATAACTGAGTTACTATAAATATCTCCAATAGATGAATAAATCAGTATTTATAATCAAACTTAAATTGGAATATAGAAGACAGGTAATAGAATTGATTCTCAATTTTTCTCACACATTTCAGAGACATTACTATGTGAAGAAGTAAGATTCAGTCTGCCAAAAGATTTGCTTTTCTCTTTTTTCATATTTTATGCTCCTCTAGGAGACTATTGCATCTTTTCAACCAAAATTTTTTCTCAATCACTAAATAACTATATTATCTCTCACTTAGCATTGCTTATATTTTTCAGACTTTTTTTCCTAAGTCCATAATCTTGATAATATTTTTCCCAACAATGTGCATTTCTTTTCCAGTTTCAAGACCAACAGAAAGGGGAGACAAAGGTTATGTTCCTTCTGTTTTTATCCCCATCTCAACAATGTGAGTAATTCTAGTCACATACAAAATATTTACTATTGAATTTACAAAAGACATAAAAAAAAAAAAAAAAAGCTTTCCTTTAGAAAATTTGAAGGTAAAGCAGAGAATTTGTAACTGTGAATAAAGCTTTTTAATATCCCATTTCTTTTAATAGTTAAAGCTAGTCTTCAGGGCATGCTTTCCACAGTCTATTATGACTAGAATGATAAGATTGCCCTTGTGTTTGCTGTTTATGACATAATGGGTTGAATACTCTGGTATCAAATGATGAATTAGTAACCTCAAATAAATGAAGCCCTAGAAATGAGTTTCTGATACAATGTCATGTGAGCTACTATTTAACATTTTTTAAAATTTATCTTATTATCTCTTTAAGCCGCAGTGATTCAACTGAGCCCCATTCTCCATCAGACCTTCTTCCCATGTCTCCAAGTGTTTATGCCGTGCTGAGAGAAAACCTGAGTCCCTCAACAATTGAAACTGCAGTATGTTCCCTTTCCTTTCCATTGCTGGTCAAGGGCGTTTCCAATGAAGCAAAGGTGGTGTGTGAATTGAAGGGGTTGAAATTTTACCTGAGCAGTAGGAAAGTAGATACATTGGAACACAGTCATGAGCATAAAACAAGAGGTATCTGTAAAGTCCTGTGTGATGCTAATATTATAAGCATACAAAGCAGACACCTTCACCTATTTGAATTATCTCAAGTTCTTTCCAACTGAAAGCCACTAGAGAGCAAATAAGGGAGCTCTGGTAGTGTAGTGTGTAAGGCACATGACTGCTAACCAGTAGGCTGGCGGTTCAAACTCACCAGCCACTCCTCGGAAGGAAGGTTGGGCAATCTACTTCCGTAGTTATATCGCCTTGGAAACCCAAGGAGGGGTCGCTATGAGTCGGGTCTGACTCCACGGCAGTGTCCATAGTGATACTGCCTCAGAAACCCAAGGAGGGGTCACTGAGTTGGATCTGACTCCATGGCAGTGAGTTTGGTTTTTTCGTTTAGTGGCAGGGAGGGTGAAATTGGCCTTTTATACATTTGTAACAGGTGGAAAAAGGGAGCTTGGGTAGTGCAGGAGTTAGGTGCAATGGTGAAATGTTGGCAGTTCAAACTCACTGGTTCTGCAGGAGAAGGACCTTGTGATCTGCTTCCTAAAGATTACTGCCTAAGAAATCCTATGGGGCAGTTCTACACTTTCACATTGGGTCTATGCATTAAAATCAACTCAACTGTAATGGGTTGTTGTTGTTGTTGTTATTATGTGCCCTCGAGTCGGACGTGACTCATAGCGACCCCTCCTTGGGTTTCCGAGGCAGTCTCACTAGGGAAGTAGATTGCTGCATCTCCCTTCCTAGGAGTGGCTGGTGGGTTTGAACTGCCAGCCTTCTGGTGAGCAGTCAAGTGCCTTAGGCACTACGCTACCAGAGTTCCTTTGTAATGGGCTAGTAGGTGGAAAAAAAAATCCCTCCAAGGATGTATGGGTGGAATTAGATGTTTGACTCCAGAAAACAACCCAAACCCGCTCTACCTAGTTTCAATTTATAGCAATGGTTTATGTTCCACAATTGAGTTCCGTCATTTGACCACATTCTGTTCTGAGATAAAAAGTGTTGTCATCTATCTACATGTCCTAATTTATATGTTTTTTCAGATCAAATTATAAAATGAGACAACAATTTATATTTCTAGTAACATATGATTTAAGAAGCTATTAATTTCTGAGTGGACAAAATTAGCAATATAAAGTTACACATTCATGTACATTTAAAACTGTTTTGGTATTTGACAGCTAATTTCTCTCTGGACACATATTTATTACCCAAAAAAGGAAGAACTAGTAAAGGAATCAAAATTGGAGATTTTGGATAGAGTGTGAGAAAAAATGTGGAACAAAGTTTTAAAAACATAAAAAAAAGACCAGGTTTACTGGATAAAGACTGGTGAAATCTTCAAGGCTATGGCCTCTGGCCACCTTTCAGGTCTGGAATTGAACCATTCCTGTAGCTTAAACCTCAGCAAAAAAAATAAACAAGCCTATGAGCAGAACAACTACACCAGGGAGATGTACTTACTCCTTAGAGAAAACAACCATAAGAGATTAGGAGGCAACATTTGCTCAGGATGAAAGGTAGGGGGAGAGGGTGACCACAGGGAGGAAGTGAGAGGAGAGCTGCTAGACTGCGGAGAATATAGTCAGTGTCACAAAATATATGTGTGTGTGTATGTATGTATGTATGCATGAGCTATGGAATGTAAAACGAATCTGCTGTGTAAAATTTCAGCAAATTACAATAGAAAGTTAAGACAAAAAAAAAAAAAAGAAAACTGGATGGCACTCAGCTGTCTTAATTGATCTTATTATGTCCTGTCTTTGTAACACACAGTAACAGAGTATAGGTAATTCCAAGAAGTTAGGTAAATTTTGGTTAGTTAGTGAAATCATTAGGCCATGCCTACAGAAAGTTGTTCAAAATGAGGCTTCACAGAAAAATACTGAAACTAAAAATAAAAAGAAAGAAAATAGTATTTATACGGTAAGGGGCCACCACATTTTGTGATTGGTTGACCTTAGAACAAGGGCATCTACTTTCTCTAGTTTGACAATCTTTCTGTCATAGTGTTATTAGGACTGCTGTCCTAATTTCAGATTTCCTGGAATTTTTGAAGCTCAAAAATTAGTTTCTGAGGAATATTCTAAATCTAAGATTACCTTATAATCTAGAATATTAATGACCATCTTAAAATTCACAGCCATCAAATCTTTCCTGACTCATAGTGACCCTATAGGACAAAGTAGAATTGCCTCATAAGGTTTCCAAGGCTATAGATCTTTACAGAAGCAGTTGCCTCATCTTTCTCTCATGGAGCGGCTGGTGGGTTTGAACTGTCAACATTTTGGTCAGCACCAAATGCTTTAATCACTGTGCCACCAGAGTTCCTTGACCATCTTACTTTATTGAAATAGTTAGTTTTCCCATGCCCTCACTCCTGATATTTTAGCACTTAAAAATACTTCTAGGAATTTAAAGTTGTTGTTTTTATATGCTGTTGAGTAGGACCCTCCTTGGGTTTCTGAGGCAGTAGATTGCCCCATCTTCCTTCTGAGGAGTGGTTGGTGGGTTTGAACCACCAGCTTTCTGGTTAGCAATCAAGTGCCTTAGGCACTACGCTACCAGAGCTCCTGGAATTTAAGGGAACTCCTACACTCCTTCCAGAATAAACAGCTCTTGTGTAAGGTGCCTTACTGGAGAGCTTCTCTTTTTCTGGTAGCACAAGTGTAGTTGAAACAACCTCAAGGTGAAGGAAGTCTACAGAAAATTTCCAGAAGTATAATTTTATACCTTAACTGTAACATCTCTTTGACTGTGGGCATTTTGCCTGCTTTCTTCCATCTGAAAAAGCTGTGGTCCCTGACTCCTTCTCAAGGAGTCTGATCAGTATTTAAGCAATCTCAGGACCTTTTTAATACCCTAGGAGTTAGGAAGAGTCAACTCAGTCTGTAGATCAAGAGCTACTCTCCCCCAAGTGTGTTCCTGAATTATATCTCATTGTTGTTGTTGTTGTTATGTGCTGTGGAGTTGGACATGACTCTTAGCGACCCCTCCTTGGGTTTCCGAGGCAGTATCACTACGGAAGTAGATTGCCCTATCCTCTCATTAGGTAGTGTAAACACATAAACCAACAAGTTCTGATGGCAGTGACACAAAGAAGGGTCATTGTATTGGTACTGATTGCATAGGAGTACAGAACAAGCTCAGTCCTAATACAATGAGCCACAGAATTCATTGACTAAGGATTTTCAGGAATTAACATTAAGAAGGTGATTTTCTCTGAAGTATCAAATCAACTCAATAAAAATTCACAGTTAGCTTTAATGGTTTGTGAGTAGGAAAAAATAAGTTAATTAGTTCCAAGGAAAGTGGAACTAATTTTAAAATATTTAAAAAAAAAGGCATTATATCAACTTGAAAAAAAGCATAAAATTCACACAAAAGTATTCCCAGTAAATTATGAATCTAGATTTCTGACCCTAAATAATATCTACAGAGTGTATCTGATTATTATTCTCATGAAAAGATGATTTTAGGTAGAAAATGCTAAATTTTTACATTATTTATCAGCAAATGCTTTTCTTATATTGTCACTGTTCAAAGATAGAAGTGTTAGAAGAGTATCCCAAGAACTTTGGAAGAGAGCTACCTGGCCAAGCAACTGGAAGAGATCCATATTTGTGCCCATTCCAAAGAAAGGTGATCCAGAGGAATGCAAAAATTATCAAACAATATCATTCATGAAACATACAAGTGAACTTTTTCTGAAGATAACTCAAAAATAGTTGCAGCAGTATATCTATAGGGAACTGCCAGAAATTCAAGCCAGATTCAGAAGAGGAATTTGGAATGAGGAATACCATTGCTGATGTCAGATGATTCTTAATTGAAAGCAAAGAATAACATAAAGATTTTTACCTCTGTTTTATTGAATATGCATGCATTCTACTGTGTGGATTATAACAATTCATGAATAACATTGTGAAGAATGTGAATTCCAGAACATTTAATTGTGCTCATAAGGAACCTGTACATAAAGAGGCAGGTTGTCAAAGAAAACAAGGGGATACTGCATGGTTTAAAGTTTGTTTCAGGGTTGGAAGCTTTCACCATACTTATTAAATCTGTATGCTAAGCAAATAAACCAAGAAGCTGAACAATATGGAGAAGAATGTGGCATCAGGATTGGAGGAAGGGTTATTAACAAATTGGGCTATGTAGCTGACACAGCCTTGCTTGCTGGAAGTGAAGAGGAATTGAGGCACTTAACTGTAAAGATCAGAGACTACAGTCTTCAGTACAAAAAATTCTCACAACTGGCCCAATAAGCAACATCATGATAAATGGATAAAAGATTGAGATTGTTAAAAATTTCATTTTATTTGGATCCATAATCAATGTCCATAGAAGCAGCAGTCAAGAAATCAGAGGATGTATTGCATTGGGCAAATCTGAGGCAAAAGACCTCCTTAAATTGTGAAAAAGTAGAGATGTCAGTTTGAAGACTAAGGTGCACCGTGGTATTTTCAATTGACTCATGTGCATGTGAAAGCTGGGCAATAAGTAAAGAAGACTGACATAAAATCCATACCTTTGAATTGTAGTTTTGAAGAAGAATATTGAATATAATATGAACTGCCTGACGAATAAATAAATCTGTCTTGGAAGTACAGCCAGAATGACGTTAGAAGCAAGGATGGCAAGAGTTCATCGCATGTACTCTGGACATATCAGGAAGGACCAGTCCTTGAAGAAGAATGGTTGAGTGTCAGCAAAAAAGAGGAAGACCCTCAACTAGATAGACTTACACAGTGACTGAAACAATGGGCTCAAACATAGCAACAATTGTGAGTATGGTGCAGGACCAGGCAGTGTTTTCTTCTTTTCTGCATCTGTTCAGTATGAGTTGGAAACATGTCAGCAGCACCTAACAGCAACTATAACAGAAGAATATATGGATAATAACACGTCCTTTGAACATGAATAAATTTGCTACCTTCAAGTTGATTCTGACTCGTAGCGACCCTCATTGTATGTTAAAGGGTGTACATATTTACGGAAATAGATTGTCTCATCTTCCTCCCATGGAACAGCTATGGCTTTGAAAAACTGACCTTCTGGTTAGCAGCCAAATGTTTTCCCCACTAAGCCACAAGAGCACCTTTTGAACATGGATAGACTCCATTTAAATTTAACACATATATTCTTTCTAAATCTGAATAATTGGCATAATTTTGTCACTAATTTTGCTACAGAATGTAGATTTTGGTTGCTTTCTTTCTTCAATTTTAAGAACCGTATTAATGTTTATTGGAGTCCTAACAAAATATAATGCTTTATTTAGAATTTATCATTAAGTATGAAATTGTGGATTTGTGTTGTTCTTAAAAGACCTTATCAGCAGCACCTGGAATAGTGTAGACAGAAAATAGATAAAAGAAAAACTTATAATTCAAGTAGGAACATTTTCCAGAATATACTATTCCATATTGTTATACCACTTTGTTGGTACTTGCAATAAGGAAAAATGGGGGAGAAAGCCACTTTACTGTAAGTAAAAGAGTATTAATCATGACATACCTATTTACCCATGTTGAATTTATGTAACTGAAAGTGGTGAAAAAAAAGAAATCTGAATATCTTCAAAGTTTATAAATTTTAGGAAGCTCTGCCAAAGTTCAAGAAAGGGTACATAATGCAATACAATGATCACTGACTTGGGACTGTATGACCCCATTAATGTAGGCATCTGGAATCCACAAGTTTATTATTATAGTTCTTGAATACAACCTCTCACTTCCCAAATTTGTAGATCTATACACATTCAAAACATTGCTGAGTACGTTATAGGCTTCAGAAATCTTTCCCAAACTTGTAGATCTATCCACATTCAAAACATTGCTGAGTGTGTTACAGGTTTCAAAAATCTCTTTTGACTTTTGCAGTGAAACAAACCAATGGCTTACATAAAGTCTCATTTCTAACTTGAAGATAAATCTGTTTCTAAAAAAAGATTTATTTTCCAATAAATTATGATATGAATTGGTATTTAACACTTCAATAAGATCTTTCAAAAGTATTCCTAATTTATACTGAAATTTAGTCAAGCCCAAATTATTCCTTTTATTGACATTTAGTCCCTATTTTCACACTGTTTCAAAAATAATAAAATGAAATACATTTTTCTGAATTATTATTACTCAGTTAATTTAGTATCCAAGCAAATCCAAGTAAAATGAAAGATTGACAACTTCAATCTTTTCTCCGTTTCTCATGATGCTGCTTATTGGTCCAGTTGATCAATATGTATATAATATTAATATTTGGATAGAGTAGTATAGAACACAGTGTTAAATTTAAAACTACGAAAAAGGTAGAATAAATTATATTTGGTTGGAAGCTATAGATAGTACTAGAATAATAGAGATAGAAAAATTAGATAGAATTATTTATAGAATTATTCAAATAGAATAATAATAATAAAATAATAAAAATAGAATTAGTCAAAGAAGTGTGTTGTATGTATGTATTATTTTTCCCCTTAGAAATTATGGAAAAGATAAGGAAGATTAGAATTTTCTATTTGAAATTATTTAAAAAATAGTAATTGTTTTTCATCTCATGTTCCAACTATGACTTCCTGAAGGCTGTGTTGAGAAAGAAGTTGAGGCCATACCTAGAGTCGATGGAAAAGAAAATATGATAGTATTGTCTGTTTGGCAATATAAAGGAGGAAATGGCAGTGTTGTGTGCTATAGTGTTGTCTAGAACAACAAAATCATTTATACATATAATATATGGGCGCTGGTAGCATAGTGCCTAAGGCATTTGACTGCTAACAGAAGGCTGGCAGTTTAAACCTACCATCCACTCTTCGGAAGGAAGACTGGACAATCTACTTCCATAGAGATACCACCTTGGAAACCCATATTGTTGTTGTTACATATGGCACTTAAAGTCTTTGAGTTGGCTCCAACTCATAGTGACCCTACGTACAACAGAACAAAATAATAGTGCACAATCCTCACAATCCTTGATGTACTTGAGCCCATCATTGCAGCCATTGTGTCAATCTATCTTGTGGAGTGTCTTCTCCTTTCTTTCTGATCATCCACTTTATCAAGCATGATATCCTTACCCAGGGAATGATCCCTTCTGAAAACATGACTGTGATAGTTGGAGCTGTGTGTCAACTTGGCTGGACCTCAATTCTGTGTGGTTTAAGCAGTTGTGACATGGTTATTCCCATGATGGGATCAGATTAATATGTTTTGAGCAGTCAATCCATTGAAAGGGAGTTTCCCTAGGGGTATGGCCTTCTTCCAGTATATTTATGGACATCCTGGGAAAAGAGACATTCTTTTGTGGGTTGGGATTCTGTTGTGCTGCCTACAACTGTCCATGAGGGAACAATCCACCATTCGGCCTGGAGATCTTGGATTTGTCATTCGTTGGAGTCAACAGCCAGTATACTGCCTGCCAACCTTGAGCTCCTCAGCCCCTATAGCTGTGTGAGTAGGGAAAAGCATCTATCTTGATGTTTGATCCAAGAATTTTGGACTTGCCAGCTTCTATAAGTGTGTGAGCCATTTTCTTAAGATAAATTTCTCTCTCTCTCTCTCTCTCTCTCTCTCTCTCTAAGCTTTACTGGTTTTGTTTCTCTAGAGAACCCAGTATAACACAATGACCAAGGCAGGTGAGACTAAGTCTGGCCTTTCTCACTTCCGAGGAGCTATACTTCCAGGACATTTGTTCGTTCATCGGCTGTCTGTGATATTTTCAATATTCTTCACCAGCACCACAATTCAAAGGCACCAATTCTTTTTCAGTCTTCCTTATTAATTGTACAGCTTTCAAAGGTATAGGAGACGACTGAAAATACATGGTTTCGGCTGAATGCACCTTAATCTTCAAAGTGATATCTTTGCTCTTCAACACTTTAAAAAGGTATTTTGCAGCAGATTTTCCCAGTGTGATGTGACTTCTGATTTCTTGACTGCTGCTTCCATGGTTGTTGATTGCGAATCCAAATAAAATGGAAGATTGACAACTTCAATCTTTTCTCCATTTCTCTTGATGCTGCTTATTGGTCCAGTTGCGAGGAGTTTTCTTTTCTTTATGTAATCCCATACTGCAAATTGTAGTCTTTAATCTTCATCAGTAAGTGCTTCAAGTCATCTTCACTTTCTGCAAGAAAGGTTTTGTTATTTGCATATTTCATGTTGTTAATGAGTCTTCCTCCAATCTTGATGCCCCAACCTTCCTCATATAGTCCAGTTTCCCAGATTATTTGTTCAGCCTACAGATTGAGTAAGAATGGTGAAAGTGTACAACCCTGACATACTCCCTTCCTGATTTTAAACCATGCAGTATCCCTTTGTTCTGTTTGCATGGCAGCCTCTTAGTCTCTGTACAGGTTCCTCAAAAACACAGTTAAGTGTTCTGGAATTCCCATTCCTTGCAAAGTTATCTATACTTTGTTATGATCCACACAGTCAAATGCCTTTTTATATTCAATAAAACACAAGTAAAAGTATTTCTGGTATTCTTTGCTTTCATTCATGATCCATCTGATATTAGCAATGATATCCCTCATCCCACATCCTCTTCTGAATCCAGCTTGCATTTCTGGAAGTTCCTTGTCAACATACTGCTGCAAGTGTTTTTGAATTCTCTTCTGCAAGATTTTACTTGTCTGTGATATTTTTCAATAATTTATACATTCTGTTGGATTACCTTTCATTGGAATTGGCACAAATATGGATCTTTTTTAGTCAGTTAGCCAGTAGGTGTCTTCCAAATTACTTGGCATAGTTAAGTAGGTGCCTCCAGTGCTGCATCCATTTGTTAAAACATTTCAATGGGTATTCCATGGATTCCTGGAGCCTTGTTTTTCACCAATTCCTTCAATGCAGCTTCAACTTCTTCATTCAATACTACGTAAATCTACTTGTGTGTGACATTAATGATATTGTTCAATAATTTCCACATTGTGTTATGGAATTCTTTTAGTCAGTTGGCCAGGTAGCTTTGTTCCAAATTACTTGGTGTAAACAAGTAAATTCCCCCAGTGCTGCATCCTTTTGTTGAAACATCTCAATGGGTATTCCATGGATTCTTGGAGCCTTATTTTTCACCAATTACTTCAGTACAGCTTTGACTTCTTCCTTCAATACTATACACACACATACACACACACAGAGATTTGTATATGTACTTCTGAAAATCAGCCAATGAAAAGCTTATCAATCAAACTACTAGTCACAACATTTCATTCCACTGTGCAAGAGATCACCATGAATTGCGGTCCAAGTCCACAGTAGCTAACAGAAACATGATCTAAATAAGAATATGAGAGTCACAATTATTATAGCATGTATTGATTCACTAGATTTCCAATTTCAAAGCTAATGCCTTAGTAGAAGATGAAGATACTAGTATTTTTGGGTGGACTTTGGATGGATAATTCAGAGAAACTCATAACTGCTTATCTCACTGAACTTTTGACTTCCTGATATTTCAGAACCAGCTTTCTACCCTCAGCATATGTGAAGAGTCTCCCCTTGTTAGGAGACACTGCTGGAAGATCACATGAAACGGATGCCTCAAAGTTGCCTATCCTCCTCAATATCTTCTTCCTTACTCTTTTAGTCTATAGATCCCATAACAGGACCAACGTCGGTAAATTAGGAGAAGAAAAATGTGAGTCCTCATCCAGGTGAAAATAGCAAATCCCACAAAAAACCATAGGACCTGTCAAGAACTAGAGAAAACAATTTAATAGATCATAAGTGTTGGCCCATAGGAACAGAATATAAGACTGAAAGAAAAAAGATTTGTTAAGCTGAGAACACTGACCCTTTTTCAGGGTTCAATGACCTGGCAAGGACACCTGGAACCAATTCCAACACCATGCTAAGACAATTCCTTTGAAGTTTGTACTCAATGATAGCCCACAGTAAATGAAGTGAAGATGCCAGAGATGCCTTGCTAGAATATTAAGATTTAATTCAGAAAGCTTAGGGAAGTGGAAATGTAACAAAGGATTTATTGTGTCTGACCAGGGAACCCACGACATCACCAACTGTTTCTGTTCCTCAGGAACATCTATAGGATGTTCCCTACATTAAGACAGTAAAGAACGCATCAGTGGTGTTGGAGGTGCGGTGCACAGGTACATTTTCAAAGCTCAGTATCTGATTCCTGAGTATGCTGGAGTGAGGAGATAGAACTGATGATCCCTTTCACAAAATTCTGTCATTTCAGAGGCCAGGTGGCAGTAGTTAAACATTAGAGAAAGTAGAGATAATTACTATAATGGGCAGCAAGATCAGAGTAGCAGTCGTTGTACTTTGAACTCTAAGGATCTCTGGAGATGACTGGGAGATCATGGTGTTCCAATAATAGCTGATAGAATGTTATGTGACTTGCAAAATAAGAAGGAATAAAAAGAAAAAAAAAGGATGCTGGCAAGCAAAAGGCTGATGTCAGCCACCAAAATGGAAAAACACAATTTTTTATTCAGGTTCCAGATATAATTTTTTGAACAGAACCAATAACCGTTGATTGAAAGGAAATACAGATCTCCCTGAGGAAGAGCACAAGCTACACCACTATTAATATATAAGCTGAACATCCCCATAATCTTTCACTAAAGCTATGTATGACTATTAATTATTTACTGAGTAAAGGGAATTTCTAGAATTGTTGAGGGCTGTTTTTTATAGAATATAAACTGACACTAAAAATAGAAAACTCACAATTCAATCTTGGACTGCAGTTTGAGTAAGAGTGATGGAAGCTAGTTGATAAAATTTGTCCTAATACAAGATCAGCTCACACGAAGTCCACAGACTTGCTCAGTTATCATTTATCTGTTCTCTGAATTCATACATCATAGCATCTTCTAGAGTCTTCACATTAATATCCCAATCTGTGGAGTAAAATCATTAAGATAGGAAAGTCCCTAAACTTCCCCATCTTTCCTGGAGACCAATGTAACTAACATGAGCCAATACTAGATCCCAAGTAGAATGATAGAAATGAGTGTTAACCTCAAAGTCTTAAAGAATGCAGAAGTAGTGGTGTTAATCATATCATCATTTGTTTCTCATTGGTCCCTGCACCATCCAAATGGATGATGATAAGTGATGATGGATTTCCATAATTTAAGTTAGTGGTAACCTTAATTTAGTGGGTGCCAAGACAGCTGTGTTATCTACTAAAATATATCAACATAGTCCTAAATTAGTTTGAAGCTAATAATATGGAGAATATCTATTGTAATCTACATCAATAAAAAGATCAAAACAGCTCATTTTTCATAAGAAGAACAAAAGTGCACACTCAGTGTTCCCAATAACTTTCTTATTCTATGTCAAGATAATAGTGCACAGAGGGCTTGATAATCTTTTTAAAAAAAAAAAAAAAAAAATTATTGTGATTTGGGTGAAAGTTTACAGAGCAAATTCATTGTCCATATAGCAGTTCATACACATTTTGTTTCATGATGTTGACTGCAGTCTGCACAATGTAACAGCTCTCTTCCCACTTCCTCCCAGTACTTACTTCTAGTTACTTCTTACCTTTGTCCTTCTTGTCTATGCATTCCTGTCCTTGAGCTATCTCCCTGTGCTAATATTTCCCTTCTGTTTGCTCATGATTGCTCATTCTAAGGAGTATATCTAAACCAAAAAAAAAGAAAAATCTCACTGCAGTGGAGTCAGATCTGATTCATAGCGACCCCTCCTTGGGTGTCTGAGGTGGTGTCACTACTGAAGTAGATTGCCCATTTGCCTCCCAAGGAGTGGCTGGTGGGTTTGAACCGCCAGCCTTCTAGTTAGCAGTCACATGCTTTAGGTGCTACACCACCAGAACTCCTACCTGGTGTAAATGTTCACCCTATATGCCTGCCTATTGTTGGGTGGGAAGCCATGAGAATGAGTTAAATTCTAGGCTGAAGAGCAACTAAGGGTCAAAGTCTTAGGGGTTTCACCAGACTCTATCAGACTAGTAAACTATGTCTTTTTTTATGATTTTGGGTTTTGTTCCACATTGTTTTCCCACTCTATCCAGGATTTGCACCGATCCCTTTCTGAGTGGTTGACAGTGGTAGCTGGGCATCATCTGGTTCTGGTCTCGTTGTCATATAGGCTGAGATTTGCATGGTCCCACTATTCCCTTGAATTAATTGTTTCCATGTGTCTTTGGTTTTCTTCATTCTTCTTTACTCCAGATGAGGCCTTGATAAGCTTGATATTTTGTAAAACATATTAGTTCTCTATTGAATGAAATGACAAATTAATATCAGATACAATAACAATTAAATATAAACCATTCCCAAAGATAAACAAGGATGTTTTATAATAACAATGTAATTAATATATCCATATAAAAATGAGATATATAATAAAATAATGAAAATAAATATATACAGAACAGAATTATAGGTGGCAAAATACTATTTTAAAATCATAGTTGGAGATGTTAGAAAACTCGCAGCAACAGGTAGAGCAATTACACCAAAAATAAGTAAGGGTATAGATACAATGAACAACATTTTCAAGCACCATGGCCTAATACATAGTTAGAGAGCACTAAGCACAACAATGAAAAACAAATTATTTCCAAGTGAAGAGTGTGTTTACCATTTTAGACATATGCTGGGCCACTAAACAAGTTTCAAAAAAATTCAAATGATTAATATCATACAGAGTACATTTAAAGACCTCAATAAAATTAAAGAAGACATATGTAACAATGAGGTGTTCAGCAGAGTACTCAATATTTGAAAATTAAGCTTTATACTCCAAATAATCTATGTGAAAGAAAAAAAAAACCACAAGGATAATTTAAAAATATTTCTAACAAGTGATAATGAAAGACAACATACCAAAGTTGTTAGATGCAGCTAAAGTAGTGCTGAGGGAAAAACTTGTAGCTTTGATGTTATATTAAAAGAGTACAACCGTTTAAAATCAATGACTTCAGAATCCTCCTTAAGAAGATGGAAAAAAAAAATAAGTAAATGAAAAGAAGATCAAATCACCAATCAATGAAATATACACAATCCAAAATAGAAAAAAAAGAGAGAAAATTAACAGTTATAATTAATTTATTTGAAAAGGAACAACATGATAAAAAAAATCTACTAGAGTAATCAAAACACAAAATGAGAACACAAATTAACACTATTAGGAGTAAAAAGAAAATAGATATTACTACAAATCATAGAAACATTAAAGAGAGATATTAAAAATAACTTGAATAATTTTATACCAACACATTAAAAAATTTAGATGAAGCGGATATTTTTTAAAAAGCTATATTTTATCAAATCTGACACAAACTAAAATAGAAAACATGATTAGTGATATTTATGGGTAAAATATATATAATTATCATAAACCTTTTCATGAAGAAATCTTAGGCCAGATGATGTTATTGGTGAATTCTATGAAATAAACAAGGAATAAAGACCACAGAATTGATGATTTTGAATCATGGTGTTGGTGAAGAATATTCAATGTGCCATATACTGCTAGAAGAATGAACAAATCTGCCTTGAAGGAAGTACAGCCAGAATGTTCTTTAGAAGCAAGAATGACCAGACTTCATCTCTCATACTTTGGTCATGTTGCCAGAAGGGACTAACTAGTCCCTGAAGAAGGAGCTCATGCTGGGTAAAGTGGAGGGTCACAGAAAAAAGAGAAGAGTTTCAATGAGAAGGATTGATACAGTGGCTGCAATGATGGGCTCAGGCATGGCAACAGTTGTGAGGATGGTTCAAGACCAAGTAGTGTCTTGTCCTGTTTTATATAGGGTCACTGTGATTCAGGATCAACTCAATGGCCCCTAACAACAACAATTATATAAAACTCTTCAATAAAAGAAACAAAGGGAACATTTCCCAATTAGTTTCATTAGGCCACACAACTCATCCCAAAATCTGGCAATGTCGTTAGAAAAAAAATAAAATTGCAGATATAAATACCTCACGAACATAGATGCAAAAATATTTAATGATAGATTAAATGATGTACCATCAGTAGCTAGTTGCCTTTGAGTGAATTCTGACCTTGTTAGCAGCCAAGCACATTAACTACTTGCACCATCCAGGGGTTCCATATTACCAAAGTCCCCAGAAGGAAGATGGAGCAATCTACTTCCATAGTGATACTGCCTCGACAACACAAGGAGGGGTCACTATGAGTCGGGTCCGACTCGATGGCACATAACAATAACAACATAAAAATGTCCATAAGCAGTATACAGCTAAGAGAGGACAAAGTTAGGATAACTTCATAGCCACAACTAAGTAACTTGAAGAACTGAGGCCCTGGGCCTGTGGACTCAGGACCATGATCTTGGGGGACATCAAGCTCAATTGGCTTACCATAGTACACAAAAATGTTGTTCCACATCCTACATTGGTGGGTAGCAACTAGGGTCTTAAAAGCTTGTGAGTGCAACTATTGGTCTCTCCTCATCCAGAGCAAAGAAGAGTAAAGAAAATAAAAGATTCATAGAAACAGTTAGTCCAAAGGACTAATGGGCGATGAAAACCTCAGCCTATATGACTGAGACAAGAAGAATTAGATTGTGCCTGGTTACCAAATGCCAGCCTCTAAGAGATCAAAATTGGAGATCCTGAATACAATGGGAGAAAAACGTAGAATTGAAAAAAGAAAAAAAAAAAAAAAAAAAGACCAGGATTACTGGTTGGATAGGGACTGGTGAAACCCCCAAGGCTGTGACTACTAATCACCCTTCAGGCCTGGAATTGGACTCACTCACAACTGTTGCCATGCCTGAACCCATCATTGCAGCCACTGTATCAATCCACCTCACTGAAACTCTTCTCTTTTTTCTGTGACCCTCCACTTTACCCAGCATGAGCTCCTTCTTCAGGGACTAGTTAGTCCCTTCTGGCAACATGACCAAAGTATGAGAGATGAAGTCTAGTCATTCTTGCTTCTAAAGAATATTCTGGCTGTACTTCCTTCAAGGAGATTTGTTCATTCTTCTAGCAGTATATGGCACATTGAATATTCTAAGATGCGCACTTTAGAACAATTAAACATGGGCGATCAGAAGGCAGCATTTGCACCGGTAGAAAGGTAGGGAGAAAGGAATGCACAGGTAGGAAGTACACAGGGTAGAGTGACCACAGGGAGGAAGTGGGAGGAGAGCTGTTACATTGTGGGGATTGTAATCAGTGTCACAAAACAACATGCAGATGAACTGCTGGATGCAAAATGACTGCTTTGTAAAATTCCACCCAAATCACAATAAAAAGTAATAATCAAGCAAACAAAACAAAATAACAATAACAACAAAATTTCTAATGCAAATATAATAGTCAATGTTGAATGTTGTTGTTGTTAGGTGCTGTTGAGTCATCTCTGACTCATAGCAACCTCATGTACAACAGAACAAAACACTGCCCGGTCCTGTGCCAGCCTCACAATCCCTGCTATACCTCTGCCCATCATTGTAGCCACTGTGTCAATCCATCTTGTTGAGAGCCTTCCCCTTTTTCGTTGACCCTCCACTTTACCAAGCAAGATATCCTTTTCCAGAGAATGGCCCCTTCTGACAAGACCACAGACGATAAGATGAAGTCTGGTCATTCTAGCTTCCAAGGAGCATTATGGTTACACTTCTTCCAGGGCAGGTTTGTTAGTTCTTTTAGCAGTCCATGGTACTTCCAGTATTCTTCACCAACACCACAACCCCAAATTATCAACTCTTCTTCAGTTTCCTTATTTATTGTCTAGCTCTCACGTGCATATGAAGCAACTTAAAATATCATGGCTTGGGTTAGATGCACCTTCATCTTCAAGGAGAGGTCTCTGCTCTTCAGCACTTGAAAGAGGTTTCTTGCAGCAGATTTGTCCAATGCAATATGTCTTCTGATGTCTTGACTGATGCTTCCATTGGTGTTGATTGTGGAAACAAATAATACGAAGTCTTTGACAACTTCAATCTTTTCTGCATTTATCATCATGCTGCTTATTGGGCCAGTTGTGAGGATTTTTGTTTTCTTTATATTGAGGTGTAATCCATACTGCAGATTGTAATCTTCAATCTCCATAAGTAAGTTTTCAAGTCATCCTCACTTTCAGCGAGCAAAGTTGTGTCATCAGCACATTGCAGGTTGTTAATGAGCCTTCCTCCAATCCTGATGCGATGTTCTTCTTCATATTGTCCAGCTTCTTGGATTATTTGCTGAGCATACAAATTGAATAAGTGTGATGAATATCAATTACTTTAACCTAAACATTGAGATCAAGGCAAGATTGCCCACTTTCACCATCTCTACTGTTGGGAGTCTCAGGAATTGAACCAAGAGTAGCAAATGAAATAAAAAAGCATAAAATAAGAGATGAATAATTAAGGTTTTCTGTTTGTAAATGACTATTTGTTCATGTCGAAAAACCTAAGATATTTGCAAAAACAATTGCTCTTGTTGTTAGGGGCCATCAAATTGATAATCAACTCATTGTGATACAATGTGACAGAGTACAACTGCCCCATAGAGTTTTTCCTTTTTTTTTGAAGTGGGAGAAGCTTAACTTAAATAGAAGATGTCCTGGTGGCATAGTCTTTTAGCACTTGGCTGCTACCTGGAATGTTAGCAATTTGAATCCATCAGTGGCTCTGGGGAAGAAAGACATGGGAGCAGCTTTTTTAGAGATTACAGACTTGCAAACCCTAAGGGGCAGTTTTACGCTGTCCTGTAAGGTCACTATTAGTGCCAATCAACCTGATGGCAATGGAAATCTTCACAGAACATATCACCAGGTCTTTCTCCTGCAGAGTTGGGTTCCAACCACCAACTTTTCAATTAGCTTCCAAGCATCTAACTGGGAGGCCTCCAGGGCTCCTACGGTTTTAATTTGGGTAGGTTATTGGACACATACTTAATATAAAATATCAATTGTATTTTATACACTAGCACCAAATTATTGAAAACAAAATCTTAAAAATCCATTTACATTAGCATAAGAAATATAAAACAGGAACACAGAGGTGTGTAATAGTTCTACACTGCAAAGTACAAAATATTACAGGAAGAAATTCAAGAAGATCTAAATAAATGGAGATATATACCTTAAATGTATGTTAAAATAATCAATATTGTTAAGATGAAAAATTTCTACAAATTGATTATATATTTAATGCAATCCCAATCAATATCCCAGTATGCTTTATCATAGATGTTGAGAAACTAATTCTAAAATTTATGTAGAAATATAAAGGAACTAGAATATCCAAAGGAGTTCTGGTAGCATAATGCCTAAGGCACTTGACTGTTAACCAGAAGGCTGGAAGTTCAAACCCACCAGCCACTCCTCAGAAGGAAGACTGGGCAATCTACTTCTGTTAGTGATACTGCCTCAGAAACCCAAGGAGGAGTCACTATGAGTTGGGTGCGACTTGACGGTACATAACAACAACAACAGAATATCCAAAGCAGATTTATTTATTTTATTTTTTTATTGTGATTTGGGTGTAAATTTACAAAGCAGATTTGTTTTACTCTCAACAGTTCATGCATATTTGGTTTCATGCCCAGATTACAATCCTCAACCATAAAAAGCTCCTCCCATCTCCTCCCTGTGACTACCTCTTCCCTATGTCCTTCTTATCTATGCATTCCTGACTGTCCAGCTTTCTCTCTATGTGAATGCTGCCTTTCTGATATCTCTTTGTTGATTGATCTAAGGGGTGAATCTCACTAGGGTAGATGGGTGCATCTCCCTGGGGTATGTGTTCTGCTTTTAGGACTTTCTAGTTTTGGGCTGAGAGCTAATCCACGGAAATGAGTCCGTTTCCAAGACTGATGAGTAACCTGGGGTTATAGTCTCAGGGGTTCCATGAGTCATTTTGGTGTTTTTGAATTTTGTTCCGCACTGTTCCTTCCACTATGTCCAATATCCCCAACTCTGATCCCTTTCTGAGTGGTTGGCATTAGTAGCTGGGCACCATCTAGTTTTTCTGTTCTTAGGGTTATGAAGGCAGAGGTCCTTGTGGTCCATAATACCATTGGGCTAATTGTTTCCAAATGACTTTGATTTTTTTTCATTCTTCTTTGTTCCAGATGATAGGAGACCAATAGTTGCATCTTAGATGGCTGCTTAAAAGACCCTAGTTACTATGCACCAAAGTAGGATGTAGACTAAGACTTTTATGCCCTATGTTATGCCAGTAGAGCGTAATGTCCCGGGAGACTATTGGTCCCAAGTCCATAGGCCCAGTGATTCTCTCCCTCAAGGTGTTTGGTTTTCTCTGAGAAGCTGCTCCAATTGTGTCCTCATTTACTTCCGTATTGTATGTGGTTAATTCTGTAGCACAAGTATCTTTCTTACTATCTGAAGGTAATAAGACTATCTTCAGTCAAATCTATCCTTGGTCTTGGGTATATTCCTATTCACCTACCCCTCCCTGATCTCCTCAGCTGCCAATACATTTACCCATAGCCTAGTGTTTGATATCACTGGGAATGCAACATTGTGCATGTAATAGTATTTGCCTTTTTGCTTTTATCTTTTGTGCACATTTCTGTGTTTTTCCTTTCCCCATTGTCACTGTGCTGGTCACACACTCTTGCCATATTGTCCATCCCCTCACCCAAATCAACATGTGACCCCCAACTAGTCGGAAATTTCCCCACCCCTTCCCTCTCATCCCTGATAATTGAAAAATAAAAAATGGATTTCCTTCAGTTTTTACAATATGGTTTCATAGGATATTTGTCCTCCTGTGATTGACTTATTTCATTCAGCATAATGTCCTCCAAATTCATCCATGTTATGAGGTGATTCATGGATTCTTCATTATTCTTTACTGTTGCATAGTATTCCATTGTGTGAATGTACCATAATTTGCTTATCCATTCATCTGTTGATAGGCACTTGGGTTGTTTCCATCTCTTTACTATAGTGCTTGTGTTGCCATGAACATGGGTATGCATATGTCTGTTCGTGTCCTGTATCTCACCTCTTTAAGATATGCTCCTAATAATGGAATTCCTGGATCAAATGGTATTTCTATTTTCAATTTTTCAAGGAAATGTTATACCATTTTCCACAGTGGCTCGATCATTTTACAGTCCCACCAACAACATTTGAGGGTTCAAATCTCTCCACACCATCACCAGCATTTGATATCTTCTGTTTTATTTGAACTTTGCTACTATTGCTAGGGTGAGATGATATCTCACTGTTGTTTTGATTTGCATCTCTCTAATAGCTGATGATCATGAGCATTTCCTTATGTGTTTGTTGGCCGCCAGTGTACCATCTTTAGTGAAGTGTCTGTTCATGTCATTGGCCCATTTTTGAATTAGATTGTCTTTTTGATGTTGAGATGTTAGAGTTTTCTACAAGTTTTAGAGATAAGTCCCTTGTCAGATATGATATAGCCAAATATTTTTTCCCAATCTTTATGTTCTCTTTTTATTCTTTTGGAGAAGTCTTTCAGTGTAGATAAGAATTTAATTTTTAGAAGGTCCCAGTCATCTACTTTCTCTTCTGCTGCTTGTGCATTTTGGTTTATACTTGATAGTCTATTTATGCCATAAATTAGGGTCCCTAAGTTTTTCCCTATATGATTTCCAAAGCAAATCTAATAAAATAGTAGAAAGTTGAAAGATTTACATTACTTTAAGACTTACTATAATATACAGTGATCAAGATAATGTGGTATGGTAAAATGATCAACAGATAGATCAGTGGGAGAGACTAGGGAACCCAGAAATAGGCCCATATGGTTATTTCATTGTTCATGGCATGCCAAAACATTCCAATGAAAATAATAAAATTCTGTTCAGCAAATAGTATTGCATAACTCGATGTCCATATAGAAAAAGTAAACCTTGAACCATCTTGACCTCATATAATACACAAATATTAAATTGAAAGGGATCATAGACATACATAAACAAAACAAAACCTCACTGCCATTGAGTCAGATCTGACTCTTAGCGACCCCTCCTTGGGTTTCCGAGGTGGTATTACTACGGAAGTAGATTGCTCAACCTTCCTTCTGAGGAGTGGCTGGTGGGTTTGAACTATCAGCCTTTTTGTTAGCAGTCAAAACTGTTAAAAGAATATGCAGTAAACTATGTTTATGACTTTGATCACAGAAAATAAGAACCATAAAAGAAAAATAAAAAGATAAATTAGACTTCACCAAAATAAAACTCAACTGCTCCTCAAAAGACATCATTAAGAAAAGGAATAGATGAAACATGGATAGTAGAAAATGCTTGCAATACAAATATTTATGAATAAATTGGTATGAAAAGTACATCAAGAACTCCTACAATCAATAATAAAAACACAAACAAACCCAATAAAATGGGGAAATTATATGAACAAACACATCAGAAAAGAATTTATGTGCTGTATGAATGGCCAATATACACATAGGAAAACACAACATAAGATTTCAGGATATGCATTTTTAAATTAAAATGTAATATCATTACCCAACCACCTGAGTAATTGAGAGGTCAGTGAACTTTAGTAATAAGGAGTGGCGAATAGTAATGAGGATGATCTTAACTAAGAGCTGGTAAGCGTAAAGGGTATATTTTTCTGCCTTGTCTCACTATTAATTTAATTTCAAATTTTCTTTCAAACTATTATTTTCACACATTTTAAAATAATATTACTATAGTAAGAATAATTTGCCAGAAATATATGAATGTTAGCCCTATACCACTCCTAGTTTGGGTATGTTAATATTTAGACAAGAAATCAATTTTAAAAATAACTGGCCCCCAAAAGAATCAATTTATATTTTAATTTATTTTTATTCTCTTCTCTAAAGTCTATATTATATTACTTTAAATTTTCTTTAAAATTTATATCCCATTAGTTTTACAAAATCTGATATATAAGTAATTTAAAATACTGAAGATTTTGTTTGCATATGTGTATTTGTTCAAAGTTGTTG
>NW_006921588.1:8017478-8019270 GCF_000298275.1 Orycteropus afer afer | reverse complement strand
TCTACTTCCGTAGTGATACTGCCTCAGAAACCCAAGGAGGGGTCGCTATGAGTCGGGTCTGACTCGATGGCACATAACAACAACAACAACAACAATATATATATATATGTATTTTCATATATATATTATTGTATAATATTTATGTATGCATTACTTTTATGATGACAAAATTATTTTTCAAATAACACCTCAATTTTATATTTTTATATATAAAATGGAAAAGAAAAATCTTATACCCTCAAAACAGGTCTGCTAGCTCCGCAATGTTTCCTCTTTCCAATCAAACACATTGCATAAATTCCCTTCTGTTCCATGATAAGCTATAAACAGTTCATACAAGGAAAGAAAAATGGTTCCGCTAATTTAGCCTGACAAGTGGCTCTAAGTATGACAGCAGTCAGGCTGGCCAGTGGCTTTCCTGACAGTGCATTAGCAAATGGAAATGGGTTAGTTTGCAACACAGGTGACTCATTTCTTTAACTTAGCCATAGTGTCAGTTGTGATTGAACCACCCTAATAAAAGGAACAACATATGGTTTCTTCTCACTTTATGTTAGAGATTCCAAATAATTAAAAAGTGTGGAATTAAAAATTGATCACTTGATTTCTAGAAGATGATATTCTTGTCTATCTCATCAGTTGCTGTGGTTATGATAGTCTCTTATCTCCAGTAAGAAAGATTTGAATTGTATGGGCTATTTGCCTCACTTTAGATTCCACAGTTAAATTACTGAAGCAGGGTGTATTGCATCCTGTTTCCAATTCCAAGTAAATGCTCAATGCTGTGACATAGTAATTGTGTCAGCAATTCAACTTGCTTTGAAGCTGATCTGGCATTTGATTCTGAGAAGGTCAATTCAGGCACAAGCTGAAAAAATCTAGGCACAGAGGAGACAAGCTAATTTAAATAATGTCAGAGAAAAAAATTAAGTCCAACACAAACCAAATATCTATCTCAGGTAATTGCACAGTATTGCCGGTGATTTTCAAAGATGACCTTATTCTAATTATAGAAAGCCAAAGTAATACATACAGGTATAATTTAGATCTAGGGTATTAGTATTCAAAACTACATCTTATAAAGTAAGTTGTGCCTGTTGTGATTAGACCAGGAATTAGGCTTCCAGCTTGTTTGCTACCCAGATTGCCACCCATTACAAGCAATTTGCTTAAGGCTCCTGGTCAGAGGGCAGAGCCAATGCCCTAGAAAAATTTTTTTCCCCATAGAACTTCTGCCCTGAATCTTATATCTACTCTCCCACCTAGCAGAACACTGGACAACATAGAAATGCAGAGCCTCTTTTCCCTAAAACTTTTTGAAAGCTTTATTTTTCCTTCTTCCCTCCCTCAGTGTAGAAAGAACATCAAGTGAGTATCTCACCACTCCAACCACTAGAGAGAAAAACAAATGTAAGAAACTAAACAAACTCACAGCCCTGGAGTCAGATCTGACTCATAGCAACCCCTCCCTGGGTTTCCAAGGCGGTATCACTACAGAAGTAGATTTCCCAACCTTCCTTCCAAGAAGTGGCTGGTTAGGGTTTGAAATCCAGCCGTCTGGTTAGCAGTCAAATGCCTTAGGCACTATGGTACCAGAGCTCCTGATGTAAAAAAGAGGAAGTCAATTTTTACATTTAGTATTTATCTAACCACTGTACCTAAGAATCTCTTTTCAAGAGAAACATGAATATATTGTTTTTACAGTAATTGCTACCAAATATGTCATATTTAACCACTTTTATCAGCTTTTGTTGTTGTTGTTAAGTGCCATCGAGTCATTTCCGACTCATAG
>NW_006921588.1:7993045-8014451 GCF_000298275.1 Orycteropus afer afer | reverse complement strand
TCTCTCCTCACCTGTATCCCTGGGGCTGACTGCTTTTCTGTTCGGGTTCAAGGCTTTTATCCCCTTTCTCCTGCTCTTCCGGCCTGCTACTCTGGGGGTCCCTGCATTGTCTCTCCTCACCTGTAACCCTGGGGCTCTTTTAACAACCCCAAAATCCATTGCTGTAGAGTCTGACTTGTAATGACTCTATAGGACAGACTAGAATGGCCCCATAGGTTTCCAAAGTTGTAATCTTTACAGAAGCAGACTGATGCATCTTTCTCCCACTGAGCAGCTGGTGGGTTTGAACTCCTGACCTTATGGTTAGCAACTGAGTGCTTAATGCCACCAGGGTTCCTCCTTATAACAACAATTCCATCCAATTCTAACATTTTACAGTCATATTCGGTAAAAAAAAAAAAAGAAAAAAAAAAGTCTTTTTTCAGTTAAACATTAAGTTTGCTCATTTTAGCATGCAATCACATTCAATTAAAATGTCTCCATCTATTCAGAAAAAGGTAAACTGGTGACTTTGGTGTATGAGGTGGAGGGAGGAACTCTGGGATCTGCCATCTTGTGCCCTATTTCCTCTGGGTTTGGAAGAGAGAGGAGAAAATTAAATAGATGTTGATTTCTGTCATAGCCTATGGCAAGGTTCCCTTCCCTTTAGATTTGGTCAGCCTTGCTGCTGATTGAATATGTCTTACGTAGTCTCTGTGAGGGTAGATGTTCACATCAGCAGGCAATGGTAGAGAACTGGAACTCTTACCAAGCCATCGTGAACTCTGGTGGTATTCATCTGACAAGTCCCGGCTTTGAATTCATACCTCATTCTTTGGATATGTGGGCTTTTTTCCAAGTTTAATCTCTCAGTATCACCTATCATCGTGATGGGCCCCAGTCAACAAGTTTTTGGTTAAGAAATCATTCTGTTCAGCAGTAGACAGTTTCTTCTTACCAACACACCTAATTTTTTTGAGTGATTTTCTTGATATCTTCTTTTCTTAGACTTAGTTTCCCTTTGGAAACTAGTGGTAATAATGTTATTTTTATCAAAAATGCTTGCTTCAATAAGACAACCACCTTCTCTCTTCAATTTTCATCTCATATCTGGTTATGGTAAAGCCACCAAACATCTAGAGCTCCACCTTTTATGTGCCTTTTAAGAATTTGTGACAAAATAATTAAACATTGTCTTCTTTTATCTATTTTATTTGTGAAGTTAAACATCTGGTATAATTTCATTTCATTTCAAGAACATTTGGGAGCATGTAAACAAAAATGTACACTGAATCTGCAATTCTCTCTTATACATAACATATTTTTCTGACAGTTAAAGGTTTACTGCCATGTTAAAGCCTGGCCCTATCTGAGTTTTGTCCTCTCTTTTGAGCATGTGGCGTGCTATAGTTTCAAAACACGAGGAGATCCAGGTGACTACTCATTGCTTTCTTACCATTCCACCGGCACAAGATTACCATGAATATAAGCAGTATTTAAAGCACAAAATAAAACTGGTTTTAGTAGTCTATTTTTGGTGTTAAGTTTAGATACCACCACAGTCATATTTTCTTCCACTCTATAAAAGTTTAAATATGGAAGTTGTTTTTCCTATTCACATAATGGTTGTAAAAAGAAACAAACCTTACCCAAAGGTTGAAACATGAATCTTATAAGTGGATCACGCTCCTTTAATACTTACTCAATAGATGTCTCAATCATTCACTATATAAATGATTAAAATTTAAATTGTGTTTTTATCATAAATTATTAGAGTACTAGGGGCTCTTTAATGAGTTTTAGTAGCACAGTGCTTAAGGTATTTGACTGTTAACTGGAAGGCTGACAGTTCAAGCTCATGAGCATCTTTATAGAAGATGGGGCAACATACTTCTGTAAAGATTTACTGCCTTGCAAAACCAAAGAGGGTTGCTATGAGTCCAAATCAACTGGATAAAAGTGGGTTTATGGGCTCTTTGTAGGCAGGGACAATGTATACTTCCTCATTCCCAGAGAGTACAATTCCTGATACAAAATAGTGGTATAACAAATGATTTCTGAGTTTAAAATTATGAATTGCAAATTCAGACATAATCAACAGTAATAGGTATCTAAAAAGCATGAATAAATATATGAGAAGAAAATATACATTACCAGTTGATCTAAATATTTGTGTGATATTAACTTGCAAATAATTACAACCTTTGGGTAGTAACATTTAGATCAACATCAGTGTTACTGGTAAAGTTGGTAACATCAGATCCTTTTAAGTATTAACTCTATATCAGTAGAGTGATCTTTTTACATGACTATCTGATTTATCCTTCAACCAAATCTAGAAAATAGGAACTACTTTTTAGAGTTGAAAAGTTTAAGTGAAACTAGTTCAAGATTACAAAGCAAAGGCTGAGTGAGGGAGTTGGAAATGTAACCCAGGCAGCTCTGACTGCAAAACCCCTACTCACAATCACTATCTTCAGGGCCTTGAATAAAATTTGAACTATGATTAAGTTATTAAAAGAATCTCAGATATATAACATATATAATATTATACATCATTAACAATTATTTTAAATAAAATTATAGGATATAATTTTAAACCAGAATTGTATTCAGTATTGTTATGAATATTTGAAGGTGTAAGAAATTAAAAAAAAAAAAAATCTGAGCCACATGTCATAGAGGAGTTAAAAGAATAAACAAACAAACAAAAAAAAACCCAAACTCACTGCCATCGAGTCTAGTCCTGACTCATAGTGACCCCTCCTTGGGTTTCTGAGGTGGTATCTCTACAGAAGTAGTTTGCCCCATCTTCCTTCCAAGAAGTGGCTGGTGGGTTTGAACTGCCAGCCTTCTGGTTAGCAGTCAAATGCCTTAGGCACTATGCCATGAGAAAAAATATGTTAAGAAAATATGTCCATATATAATATATAATAAGTCTGTGTTCACATTGGTTAAAAACAGTTTTAGTTCCTTGATTTTAGATGAATAAATATTTTTCTTTTCATCACACACAGACTGTTAAGAACCTAGATCTGTTAGTTTCATAATGACTTTAAGACTAGTCTAGAGATGAAAAGCTGTCCATATCTATCATATAATTTACATTTTCAAGTGGAAATAATTTGAAATATTCTCACATGGAAATGGATAGATAACTATAGTTATAATAGATACCCTGGTCATAACCTTACAAAATGTTTCTGATAATTAAATCTTTCAAAGAATCATGATAGAAAGTAAGTTTAAGTCCTAATTTTTATTCAGTATTACTATGTAATTCTCATGCTATATACTATAAATCAAGACAGTTTATTCATAGATGAATTTATGTAAATGGGTAGCAGAAGAAGGGCATGTCAATCACATTCCCCAACTACACTCTTATTATACACTAAGCATAACTTTATTTTGAATTAAAGAGTCATCCTATTGTTTAATTCTGAGTGACAGTAAATTGAGGATTTCTTTTTTAAAAATCTAGCTGTGAGTCTTCAAATAAAAGTGAGGTAAAATTCAGAAAGTGTTACTCCTCCCTTGAGAAATTCTCCCTTGAGAAATTTCATATATGAGTTTGGTTGAAGTGTCTTTATACTGTATACTAAGTTTACTTAACAGTTCTTTTAAATATTTCTAATCTTTCTAAAAAGGAGTCCCGATGAGGCAGTAATTATAATGATCACCTGCTAACCCAGAGATTGGTGGTTTGAACTTGCCGGCCACTCCGTAGGAGAAAGAAGTGGCAGTCGGCTTCCATAATGATTCCAAACCAAAACCAAACTCACTGCCATGGAGTCAGATCCACCTCAAAGCGACCCCTCCTTGGGCTTCCAAGGCAGCCTTGGAAACCTTATAGGGTGGTTCTACTCAGTCCTATAGGGTCTCTATGAGTCAGAATTGAATTAGAGAGCAGTGTTTTTATTTTTTATTGTTTTTAGGGGAAGTGGTAATAATTAAAATGATAAAAATGACTAATTTTAAAAACTTTCAGAAATTTAAATATTTATTTTGGAGTTTTTTTTTCAATCTACCAGAGATATGTTTATTCTAAGCTATCATTGATATTAAAATTAGACTTTAAAAAAAATTAAGAGTTTTTATATTATTATTATATTGGTTTAATTTGACAATCCTGTGTTGCCAGCACATGATTTCATATATGCATATGTTTTCTTAGCAAAGATATAGGCTTTTCATAACAAAGAGAAAATTGCAAGTTGATAAATATATAGTCTTAGTTTGGGTTATGCTATTTTATGTTGTGTTGTACTATGCTATAATATATAAATTCACATTTTGATTCATATTAGCTAATAAACCAGAATATCATCTTAAAGAACATGTGTTCATTTTAAAATCTTGAATTACTATGATATAATTATGCATGTTTTCATGACTCTCTATTATTATTATTTAATATTATCTTGATTGCTTTGTTTCAGTAGAGCATTTGTTTCTAAATTTACCTTAACCCCCATGTTGATATTGATTTCCTTTCTAAATTACCTCTTAGCAATCTATCAAATTTGGTATGAAAATCTTCATGGTAGCTTATCTCAGCAACCATGGCTTATCTGTTTTTTTTTTTTTTTTTTTTTTATAACAACGTTGTAGGCTCTTAGAACTAACTAAGGTGTAATTTTATCTTTTTATCACCTCTTTGACCTTAATAGTTAGATCTTTTCATTAGCAACATAAATATCTCCAAAACAGCATCTGAGATACTCAGTGGAGTAGGCAAAGAGGCAAGAGGAGAGAAGGCAGGCAAAGGCAAAGAGACATGAAGTAAATTAAAATGTTAGAGACCTCCAGGAATGTCAATAAGATTGCCCAGTCTTCCTTCCAAGGAGTGGCTAATGGGTTTGAACTGCCAGCCTTCTGGTTAGCAGTCAAATGCCTTAGACACTATGCCACCAGCATGCCAGTAAGTAAGATACAAATTGAAAAAAATTTCATTGTATTTAGTGACAAGAAAACTTAATTCTATTTTACTGGAGCAGTCAACACAGAAGAAGCTATGGTGACACAGTGATTAAGTGCTCAGCTGCTAAACAAAAGGTCAGTAGTTTGAACTCACTAGTGGCTCCATGAGAGCAAGAGGTGACAGTCTGCTTCACTAAAGATTTACAGCCTTGGAAACCTTATATAGTGCAGTTCTACTCTGTGGTAGCTATGAGTTGGAATTAACTAGACTCCAATGTTTTTTTTTGGGGGGGGTATGGTCAAAACATAAGCTAGATAGTAATAGCATATGGGGGGAGTTGTAGAAAAACTGAACATAGCAAAGATGCATACATACTTCACAAAATTTGGCCTTAAAAGGAAGAATACAGACAAATCTATATCTGGAGAAAATGGGAGGGAGACAGAAGGGATAAGATGGTGAAGATAGTGAGAAGAGAAGAGACGATTGAGAGCAAAGATTCCTTAAACGGGAGAGGGAGTGACCTAAAGCACAGGTGGAGCATTAGATACACTATTATAAAATGAAGTAAAAAATAATGAGTACACATACAATTGTACGGGTAGTTTTGGTGATAAGAAGCAGAGTCTTAAAGTCTTTCTCTATAAAGTAAGAGGTAAACTATCTGCTAAGTCTAACAGGGAAAAAAAAAAAAAAAGAGGCTTGAGAGTTCTTGAGAAGTTTGAAATAGCACCCAGGAAGACTAGCAAAGAGCTAAATAGACGAATATTGTAGAATTTGCAGCTGACATAAAAGGTCAGATTAGATTGTTGATCATAAACTTATTCTAATGGCAATATACAAGGTCATATGATTTTCCACATCATGGCTTTGTTATACAGAGTGTGGATCTGAGAAGATGGAGAGTTGGTATTCACAAGGATGTGACTGAATGATCAATCCTAAATCCTACTAGGAGAAGAAAGGGAATAAACCCAGGCTAATATGAATCTTTGAGTTGTGGTGCTGGCGAAGAATGCTGAAAGTACCATGGACTGCTAAGAGAACTAACAGATCTGTCCTGGAGGAAGTGCAGCCAGAATGCTCCTTGGAAGCAAGAATGGCCAGACTTCATCTCACCTATTTTGGTCATGTTGTAAGAAGGGACCATTCCCTGGAGAAGGATGTCATGCTTGGTAGGGTGGAGGGTCGACGAAAGAGGGGGAGGCCTTCAACGAGATGGATTGATATAGTGGCTGCGATGATGGGCTCGAGTATAGCAGGGATTGTGGGGCTGGTGCGGGATCGGGCAGTGTTTCGTTCTGCTGTGCATGGGGTCGCTATGAGTCGGAAACGACTCGACGGCACTTAACAACAACAACAAAAATATGAATCTTGGGAGCTCTGGTGGCATAGTGACTAAGACATTTGACTGCTAACCAGAAGACTGGAGATTCAAACCCACCAGCCACTCATTGGAAGGAAGACTGGGCAATCTACTTTTGTAGAGATACCCCCTGGGAAACCCAAGGAGGGGTCGCTATGAGTCAGAATTGACTTGACAGCAGTTAGTTTGGTTTGATAATATAAAGCTAAGGAGTTCTGGTGGTGTAATGCCTAAGACATTTGACTGCTAGCCAGAAGTTTGGTGGTTCAAACCCACCACCCACTCCAGTTTGGTGATTGAAACCCACCAGCCACTCTGCAGGAGGAAGACTGCGCAATCTACTTCCATAAAGATTTGCCACCTTGGAAACCCAAAGGGCGCCGGTACGAGTTAGAATCAACTTGATGGCAGTGAGTTAGTTAGCATAAAGCTAAGGAAACTGAAATGTCTAGACCCCTCCTTTTTACAGTCCACTCTCAACACCCTGCATATAACTCTGGCAATTTGGTTCATAATTTTACATTCTTTTTATTCAGGAAGGCTCTGCAAATAGTTCTCAAGTGTCAAATTCCCAAAATCTGAATGCACCCCTAAGAAATGAAGATAGTAAAACTGCAACAGGAAGGGAAAAAGTAAGGTAGTTTGTGAAGTGGAATTCTATAACAATAAAGAGTAAAATGGTGAGACTAACACGCACACACACACACAAATGGAGAGGTATATTGTGTGTTTAGCAAGTAGAATGAATGAAATAAAAAATTCACAGATGAAGTAGTTAAGATAAATTTAATTTTGTGCTCCCTATTCCAGTGTCCTCGGATTTTTTCAAAATTTATTATAATAAATGCATTTATTGAATTTATTTTTGCAATTACTTTAATAAAATTTTAAATTCTTTATAGATAGATCAGTAACCTCTTTATGAAAACCCTAATTGCAAAAATTCTTTTTTTATTTACTTACAATGATATATTTATAGTCATTGAATATCAGGATACTTACTCCTTTCCAGTATTAAAAGCAATATAACTACCATGTTTCCTGTTTTGCATCTAGAGTTTAGAGGTGAACTCAAAAGCTAACCAATAAGCTTAAAACTTAGGAGCTCTGGTGGTGTAGTGCCTAGAGCATTTGACCATTAACCAGAAGCCTGACAGGTCAAACCCGCCAGACACTCCATAGAAGGAAGACTGGGCAATCTACTTCTGTATAGATACTGTCTCCAAAACCCATGCATTATTCATATTTTCCTAATTCTTTATTTTCTAGTACTTATAATTATTTTTGCAAGAGAACCTAAATCATTACTCAATAAAAATTTATAAATGAACATGTGAAGGGACATGTTACATCCTTATTATTAATGTAAACACAAGGAACATATATTAAGATGATTTGATATATATTTAAAAAAATTCAAATATTTCCAAACTTTAAGGAGAATTGTAGAGTTGAGAATCTTCTTCAATAGATGTAAATATTTTTGACCACTTAACAGAATGACCAGTATTGTAAAGCATTTTAGTAAAAGTTACTCTAGTTAGGAACACGACTTAATTGATAGTAATGCACATATATGTATTATTACTACTGCTATTGTTTTGCCTTCTTGGCTGGCAAAAGCAACTTATTTTTTTGAGCAAAGTGAGAGCTTATTTCCATTAAGTCATTGCTTTATAGATTTAATTAATCAGAAGCCCTTGCTGGAGGAAGGAGATTGGAACATTATTAATGTGACTTATTACTCACTTTTCATTTAACCTTCTTCTGAGAATCAATTTAAGTAATCAATTTATCAATTAGTGACATCTATTTAACCCTTTATTCAAAACTTTAATTCACAAGTTTTGTGTGTGAACTTCTGAGATATAAGAGAATAATTATATTATTGGTGATAATTTTCCTGTGTCACTATGGAGCCCTGGTGGAGCAGTGTTAAAGCACTCAGCTGTTAACCTGAAAGTTGGATTTGAACCCACCAGCCGCTCTGCGGGAGAAGATTTATAGCCTTAGAAACCCTGTGGAGCACTTCTACTCTGTCCTGGTTGCTATGAGTTGGAATCGACTCAGTGGCATTGGGTGGGTATTTTAAACACCACATGTAAAAAATAAAATTTTCAGAATTTTTTTTCTATCACAAAATTATTGTATTTTATTGAATATGAATCCATAATATATAAAGTTTTATCTTGAAAACTGCTTGGATTCAATGTTTGAGATTAAACACCCATCCTTCATTTCTCCAAAAGGTTATATAAGAAATATAGTCCACTTAAAACCAAACAATAGTTTAGCTTAACAACTAAAAACTTTCCGCTTTGAGCATTATGTACTTTTAGCAACTATTGATATGAGATCAAAGTGATAGCAGTTACCTCGAAAGATTAAATAGGAACTTTAGGAAGCAGTAACTTTATGTTAACAGGGGAAGAAAAACTCAGAAAAGGAGGGTAAGAATAGTTGCACAACTTGAAAAATGTAATCAATGTCACTGATTCACACATGTAGAAATGATTGAGTTGGTGGATGTTTTACTGTATATATTCTCAACCACTAACTATGTAAATATATTTTCCTAGGATCGAATACGATGCAAACAAAATACTTTTTACTTTTTAAGTTTTACAAAATAGAAGATTTAGCAAAGTAATTTTTCCTTAACAAATATTTAAGGAATGTTCTTTGAGTCTGCCTGTTAAATTAGAGGAACATTTTCTTAAGTAAAGCTCTGGTAGCATAGTGCCTAAGGCATTTGACTGCTAACCAGAAGGTTGGTGGTTCAAACCCATCGGCCACTCCTCGGAAGGAAGACAGGGCAATCTACTTCCGTAGTGATACTGCCTCAGAAACCCAATGAAGGGTTGCTATGAGTCAAGTCCAACTCGAGGGTACATAACAACAACAACAACTTGAAATTAGCAATAGTAAACATAAATTACATGAACAAACCCTATGGGGTAAGTAGGTTACATGTCTGCTAATGTTTATACTATTTTTTAATCACTAAGATATCTGCAACTTAATAGTCTTTCCTTATGTGAAAGGGTTTAGGATGTTTTGATCACTGAGAAAGTTCTATTGGTATGGGCTGATATAGGACTTTAGAAACATAAATTAAATCATATTATTATCTAATCTAAAATTTTTTCCATGACCTTCCATGGTATAAAGAGTGAAGTCCAGATTCTTTGGCATGGCATGAAAAACCCAACCATAGCCTTATCCCTCCTATCTTCCACTCACTTTTCCTGGTCATTGACCTTTCACAGTTTCCACACAAACTGAGTTTCTTTTTCTTTTTCTTTTTCTTTTTCTGTTTTGAAGCCCACCAAATACTGTCAAATTCCCTAGCCTTTGCTGTTGTTGTTATGTGCCCTCGCGTCAGACTCGACTCATAGCGACCCCTCCTTGGGGTCAGGATCACTACGGAAGTAGATCACTACTGACCTTGGGGTCAGGATCACAAGGCAGTATCACTAGGAAAGTAGACTGCGTAACCTTCCTTCCAAGGAGTGGTTGGTGGGTTTGAAGCACCAGCCTTCTGGTTAGCAGTTAAATGCCTTAGGCACTACGCTACCAGAGCTCCTTCCCTAGCCTTTAGCAAGTTCTATCTCCACTGCCTTGCTGCACCCTTGTCTAGATGCTGATCTGCTAACCCTTGCTCAAGTTCCACATTCAATGTCACTTTCTCTGGTAAAACTTTACTGATTTGCAAAAGTTGAGTTCATCACTTCTTTTTTTGTGTGCTCCCATTGCTTTTTTTAGTTTCCTCTCTTGCAGTCTTTCTTGCTGCACTAGGAGTGGCACATCACAGTGGAGCCATATATTGGACATGTTTAACTCTAAGTAATATTTTCAGACATGACCTGAGTATGAAATTCAAACCTACTGTCTAATTCTAAAAAACAAAAAACAAAATCTATAAATTGATATTAAGATTCTTAACATTTGATATAATGAAGTAGGTTCTTGAGGGGACATTAATCAGCTGGTGGTTCCTCAGTTTTTAACCCCCTTTCCAAGAGCTTCTGTTATCCTTGTGGGGAATTATTCTCTTTTCACTGTGCATGAAGCTTGGAAGAAGGGACATTACCTTTATTCACTCTTACCACAGACAACAATTGGAAATGAAATTTGAATCCTAATTTCATGGGGAAAGTATATCATAGAATCAAATGAATCAAATGATGGTAGAAACAGCAGTAACAACATTGGGCAGCATTAGGAGAGTCAGGGTTAGCATCAGTGCTTTGCAACTAGAGAATGAATAAAGGATGCTGGTCTTGGATAGTCAGGAAAAAGTTCACAGCATTTGATATGGTTCTGAAAGGATATCTGAGAATATAAGTGATTATATTCATGAGCACAGTTTGATGGTAGAAACTCTTGTAAAATATATAGTCTCCATCATTTATAAATAATAAAGTTGAGGCAGTAAAAAGAAAGCTGGAAGAGATCATAGATTTATGCTTCAATCCATTCTTTTGATATACACCTAAGAAACCTGAATTCTAGGGATGTAATGTAATTTGCCCAAGGTCACACAGCCACTGGAAAGCTAGGCTAAAAGCCAGATTTTTTAAGTGTAATTTAGTACCATATTTTATGGTGCCATGATGCTTTCTAGTAATTTTTTATCCATTTTTATTTTGGTTTGAGAGTCTTTAGCATTTTTTTTTTTTTGCTTAGAAAGTATCCTTAATTTTTTAAAAAAATTTAGGAGCTTTACTGATGCCACATATGAATTTGAATACTAAAAATAATAAAATTCTAGTTTTAACATTCAATTGAGTAGAAATACAGAACAAAAGGTGTAGAATAATGTGTAGCTATATTGAAATGAGAGATCTAATTTATTACTATAATTTGACATTTTCAATAATACATTGCCTTACATTATACATTTATATATTAATTAATTCCACAGATTTTTGAAAAAGATAATTCTGTTTACTTCATGTGGTTTTTAAATGAGACATTTGGTCACTTTATAACGCTGGCATCAGATCAACTTGTTAACAAGCAGCTCCAAGTAAAACCAAATTCATGACATTTTAATTTGGGGCCACAATTTTCAAAAGAAATGTTATGAAAGTTAAAAAATCATGAGACAGTATAATTTACACATCTGTTGCTTTTTTAAAAACTTAAATTTAGGCCAATATTTTTCACATCTCTATATATTATCTAATACTATGAAACGATTGTAAGAATTTCAACAGAACCTTTTTTTTCAGCCCAAACTACCATCAAAAAGAGAAATTAATATAACAGTAAGACTCACTAGAAAGCTCTTTATCTCTCAGTGTTACAATTTCACTCCACCAGCAGCTCAGTTCTAGCAGGCAGCTGTTACACAGCTACTGAATTGGCTTCTTATCCAAGAAACCAAACCAAACCAAACTCACTGCCATAGAGTGGATTTGACTCATAGTGACCCCTCCTTGGGTTTCTGAGGTGTTATCTCTACAGAAGTAGATTGCCCAATTGTTGTTGTGTGCCCTCCATTCAATTCCAACTCATTGCAACCCTACAGAACAGAGTAGAACTGCCCGATAGGAAATATTTACAGGAATTGATCACCAGGTCTTTTCTCTTGAGGAGCAACTATTGATTTTGAACTGCTGACCTCTTGGTTAGCAGCCAAGCTCTTAATCTTGGGTTTCTTAGAAGTTGAGTGGGTGGTTCCTTTTACTAAATTCTTTCTCAATTTATTCTTATTGACAATAAAGTTTGAAATAATAGTTTTGAACATAATTCAAAAATGGTTGCAGCAATTCATTGCCATGGAACTGCCAGACATTCAAGACAGATTCAGAAGAGTAGTGACCCCTCCTTGGGTTTCTGAGCCTGTATCTCTATGGAAGTAGATTGTCCAATCTTCCTTCTGAAGAGTGGCTGGTGGGTTTGAACTGCCAGACTTCTGGTTAGCTGTCAAATGCCTTAGGCACTACGCTACCAGAGTTCATGAAGATATAGAATGAAGATATCACTGCTGATATCAGACAGATCCTAGCTAAAAGCAGAGAATGAGAAAGATATTAGCCAGTATTTTATTCATTATGCAAAGACATTCAACTGATCATAAGAAATTATGGATAATATTAGGAAAATTTGAAACTCCAGAACACTTAATTGTGCTCATAAGGAATCTGTACACAGACTAAGAGGAAGTATTTCAAACAGAACAAGGGAATATTGCATGGTTTAAAGTCAGGAAAAATGTGCATCAGGCTTGTATCCTTTCTCCATACTTGTGTGATCTGTGTGCTGAGCAAATAATCTGAGAAGTTGGACTATATGAAGAACAACACAGCATCAGGATTAGAGATCCATTAATATCTTGTGATATGCAGATGACACAATTTCCTTGCTGAAAGTGCAGAGGACTTGAAGCACTTATTGATGAAGATCAAAGACCACAGCCTTCAGTATGGATTACACATCAGCATAAAGAAAACAAAAATCATCATAATTGTACCCATGAACAACATCATCATAAACAGAAAAAATTGAAATTGTTCAGGACTTCCTTTTACTCAGATCCAAAATCAATGCCCATGGAAGCAGCAGTCAAGAAATCAAATGAAGTATTGCACTGGGTAAATTTGCTGCAAAATATCTCTTTACAGTGTTTAAAAGCAAAGATATCACTTTGAAGACTAAGGCATGCCTGATTCAATTCATGGTCTTTTCAATCACATCATACTCATGTGAAAGCTGGACAATGAATAAGGAAGGTTGAAGAAGATATAATAGTGTTTTATCGTGTTGGTGAAAAATATTAAATATACCATGGACTTCCAGAAGAACAAACAAATCTGTTTTGGAAGAAATACAGCCAGAATGCTCCTTATAAGCAAGGGTAGAGAGTCTTCATCTTATGTACTTTGGGCAAGTCCCTCATGAAGGACATCATGCTTGGTAGAGGGTCAGTGAAAAAGAGTAAGACCCCCAGTGAGATGGACTGACACAATGCTGTGACAATAGGCTCAAACAACGATTTTGAGGGTGGTGCAGGACTGAGCAGGATTTTATTCTGTTGTACATAGGGTCATCATGAGTTGGAACTGATTCTAGGTCAACCAATAACAACATTCACTTTTAGGATTGTGTAAGTGCAGACTGAATGCCTCTTTAAATTTTGAACACTAAGTGTCTCACTCACTTCACCCTAGTCCTGCCCTTGATGTGAACCTTCACTGTCCATCAAGCCCTTTCTATCACCATTATTAAAATCAGCTTTGTCCTCAAGCTAGTTTCGTACAATTACAAGATATGTACCAGTACTAGCAGAGGCTCCTGGCCTTCTTGCTTGTTTACAGAATGGGGGGGTGTGTGTGGCTATTTCCACAAGGAACTATAACTTCCTTCCATAATTCCTTTAATTTGGCACGTATCACCCCAATCACCAGGAATGCTAGGCCCTGGTTGGTTTACTAATTTGGAAGACTCTATTGAACCGGTATTAGAGTGAATATCTGAAAAGAAAGAAGGAAGGGAATGAGGAAGAAAAAGGAGTTCTTTAAAGAAGGAGAAGAGAAGTCTGCCATAGCTTGGGCAACTGAAACCATCCACTAATTCTTATGGGCAGACACTTAAAATGAGAAGGTGAAGTGCAGACACTTTTCTAAATTTACTATTGCTCCACTTTTCATTTTGATGATTCAACTTATACACTTAGCTAAACAATTTTTCTAGTTTTCCTTAGAAAGCCTTTCCGCATGCATGCCTAATATACTTGCATAATAAAAGATCAATATCGAAACATAGTAGCTAATAACATAGTTTAAGGCAAAAAAATGTAAATTAATGGCTCCAGTGCTCACTAAGATCACAGGTATAATTATCATTTTCCTTCCACTGATTTCCTTAAATTAGAAAATATCAGTTAATTCAACATTATTAATAATTTATTGTTGTAGACATACTATTGTACATGATTTTTAAAATATAATAAAGAAAAAATGAATCTTTTATTAAAGATGCAATTATCCCATATTAAATCTTGAGTTGAAACCATTTTGAATTTAAACAATGTGTGATAAAGACTTGTTCAAAGTTTTCATAAAAATTTACAAAATTATATAGTTCATCAGCAATTTCTCTGTTTAATGGTTATTAATTATGTATTGGACTGTTGCTGTAATGTCAATTCTGACTCATAGAGACTCCATAAGACAGAGTAGAACTGACTCTTAGGTTTGTAAGTGTCTGTAAAATGTGACAGAAACTGACTGCCACATGGTTCTCTCTTAGAGGGGCTGGTGGGTTTGAACAGTTGACCTTTCGGTTAGCAGCCTAGGGCTTAACTGCTGCAACATCAAGGCTCCCTTATCACACTGTACACCTAGAATATTGTAAAAATACTTATTATAGAGTGCCAAGAAATATACACAATATAGAAAGTAAGAAGATATTTTCAAAATAGCTAACAATACTGAGTAAAATATTCGATATCAATAATGCAGTAAGAAAATAAAAACATATAGGAACAAACTGAAGAGAGAAAGCCTACTGAAAAATAGAGTTTAGCAAAGTGGCTTTTTTAAAATTTATAAATCCCTGTTAAGACTTTCAGGAGCTCTGGTAGCATATGCCTAAGGCATTTGACTGCTAACCAGAAGGCTGGCAGTTCGAACCCACCAGCCACTCCTCAGAAGGAAGGTTGGGCAATCTATTTCCATAGTGGTTCTGCCTCAGAAACCCAAGGAGGGGTCTCTATGAGTAGGGTATGACTCGATGACACATAACAACAACAACAACATTAAGACCTTCAGATTAATATATTCATTTTTTTATTATCAAAGTGAATATATGCATACAATAACCAATCAAATAATACAGAGGAGCCCAGGATATAGAAAATATCAAACATATTTCCACTTTCTAGGGATTTTGTCTTTCAGGCATGTGTTACTATATTTTGGACTTACATCTAAAACTCTAAGTAATATACACATTCTTCTAATTTGTTGATTTATACAGACAAGTCTTTATTCTTTCAATGTTTTAGACTTTGCTCTCATACATTAGGTCTCTTCCCACTAATTATTCCCCACTATACAGAGTAGTTGATAATTATTTTATATTTTTGGTATTTTATTTATTATTTTCTAAAATATATATATTCTTCACATAAATCTCTAATTTAGTATTTTATTCATTTTCAGTTCATCATATAGTAAATAAGATCTTGATTATATCCCACCTTAATTTAGAGAGCATCTGAAGAATAGATTGGATGCATTGAACACCAGTGACCAAAAACTAGATGAATTGTGGGATGATATTAACATCATACATGAAGAAAGCAAAAGGTCACTAAGAAGACAGGAAAGGAAGAAAAGACCAAAGTGTATGCCAGAAGAGACTTAAACTTGCTCTTGAACAGAGAGTAGCTAAAGCAAAGGGAAGGAATGACAAGATAAAAGATCTAAACAGAAGATTTCAAAGAGCAGCTTGAGAACACAAAGTAAATTATTATAATGAAATGTGCAAAGATCTGGAATTACAATACCAAAAGGAAACAACATGTTCAACATTTCTCAAGCTGAAAGAACTGAAGAAAAAAAACTAAACCTCCAGTTGCAATATTGACTGATTCTATGGGCAAAATATTGACTGACACAGGAAACATCAAAAGAAGATGGAAGGAATACACAGAGTCAGTATACCAAAAAGAATTGGCCGATGTTCATCTGTTTCAGGAGGTGGCATGTGACCAGCAATCAGTGGTATTGAAGGAAGAAGTCAAAGCTGCATTGAAGGCATTGGTATAAAACAAGACTCCAGGAATTGACGGAGCACCCACTGAGATGTTTCAACAAATGGATACAGTACTGGAGACACTGACTCATCTATGCCAAGAAATTTGGAAGACAGTTACCTGACCAACTGACTGGAAGAGATTCATATCTGTACCCATTCCAAAGAAGAGTTATCCAACAGAATGTGGAAATCATTGAACAATATCATTAATATCACATGCAAGTAAAATTTTGCTGAAGATAATTAAAAAGTGGTTGCACAGTGTATTGACTTGCACAGGTTGCACAGGGAACTTCTGGAAATATAAGTTGGATTAAGAAGAGGATGTAGAATGAGGGATATCACTGCTGATGTCAGATAGATCTTGGCTGAAAGCAAAGAATACCAGAAACATGTTTATCTGTGTTTTATTGACTATGCAAAGGCATTCCATTGTGTAGATCATAACAAATTATGGATAACATTGTGAGGTTAGTAATTCCATTTAACCCATGAGGAACCTCTACATAGACCAGGAGGCTGTTGTTTGAACAGAACAAGGGGATACTGCATGGTTTAAAATCAGGAAGGGTGTTCTTTGGAGTTGTGTGCTTTCACATTACTTATTCAATCTGTATGCTGAGCAAACAATCCAAGAAGCTGGACTATATGAAGAAAAATAAAGCAACAGGATTGGAGGAAGACTCATTAACAACCTGCGATATGCAACAATACAACTTTGATGGCTGAAAGTATAGATGACTTGAAACACTTAATGATGAAGATTAAATACTACAGTCAGTAGGATGGCTTATATCTCGACATAAAGAAAATGAAAATCATCACTACTGGACCAATAAGCAGTATCATTTAATGGAGTACTAATAAATGGAGAAAAGATAGACATTGTCAAAGATTTCATAGTACTTAGATCCACAAGCAACAACATAAAAGCAGAAGTCAAGAAATCAGACGCCATATTGCATTAGGCAAAGCTGTTGCAGAAGACCTCTTTTAAAGTGTTGAAGAGCCAAAATGTCACTTTGAAGACTAAGGTGTGTCTAACCCAAGCCATGGTATTTTCAATAGCCTCCTACGCATGTGAAAGTTGGACAAGGAATAAGGAAGACTGAAGAAGAATTGATGCTTTTGAACTGTGATGCTGGTAAAGATTACTGAAAATACCATGCCAGAATAATGAATATATCTCTACTGTTAGAAGTGGAGCCAGAATGCTACTTGGAAGCAAGAATAGCCAGACTTTGTCTCACTAATTTGGTCATACTGTCAGAAAGGACCATTTTCTGAAGAAGGATATCATTCTTGGTAAAGTGGAGGGTTTGTGAAAAAGAGGAAGAACCTCTATGAGATGGGTTGACACAGTGACTGCAACAATGGGCTCAAGTATAGCAAGGATTATGAAGATGGTGCACTCCCAGTCAGTGTTTCATTCAGTTGTACGTAGGTTAGCTATGAGTTAGAGTCCAACTCAATGGCACCTACTAACAACAACAGTTTTCACTAATGATATTTACATTATCTATCTTATATATTCATTTTACTCCCCCTGTGGAGTGTGGGTCTGATCTGGATGGGTCATTTTCTAGGACCTTGCACAGTGTAGTAGTTATGTGTCAACTGGGCTACGACTAATTTTGAGTGGCTGGGCATTTGGAAAAAGTTATTCCCCATGATGAGATTGATAATCAAGTCCATGGTGGAATCTACTGGCTGCCTTAGGGATGTAGTCTGCTTGCAGTATATAAGAAAAGAGCTGTGAGAAAGATCTCTTATCTTTTTTGCATGCTTGGACCCTGCATGTAGCCAAGTCTTCATTCAGCAGCTTGCCAAGTTGTCTGCTGATTTTGGAACTGTTTAACTAGTGGCCTGCTGTGTTGCTTGATAATCTTGGGACTGGGTCATTTTACTTGTCAGCCTTGGGTTTGTCAGTCTCAGCAGCCAGCAGCTCCCTGAGTGAAGAGAAACCTCCAGCTTCAGTGGACCAGAAGCAAGAGGCGGAACTGAAGCCCAAGGTCAAGGGGCCTTCACCCAAGCCCTGGAGCTGGCTCTTCAAACTCAGACTTCTAGCCTCCTTAACTGAAAGAGAATAAATCCCTGTTTGTTAAAGCCACACATTTGAGTTATGTCTGTTATAGCAGTGCTACAGAACCAAAACACACGGCTATCAGGCTATCTTTCCTTTCCAGAGTTTGAGGCACTGTTTCCCAATTGCAGTGACTTCTTTACTCAAAACACTTTACAGGCAGGGCATATGATGAAGTCAGTTAGTTTTATTACCAAAGGTGCAATAGGAAAGAGTTGGCAGGGTAACTGAATATCTAAATAGTCTTATTGCAATTACTCTATGAACAGCAGCCTCAGTAGTGATGCATACATCTCAGACAAATAATTTTTTTTTACTGTGCCATTTTCAAAGAAAATGTAATTAGCATGAAAATGAAATGACATAATTATCAATAAAATAATAATTGATGTGACTCAGCATCTTTAAATAATTTTTAAACTGTTCTATTATGGAGTTGAACAAATAGCAATTACTAATAGAGTGAAGACAATCATTAGTTTTCAGTTGTTTTAATCTTATACAAATATAAAGTGTAAGGATAGTTATAAATTGATTGAAACCAAAGGAGAAAATGTCCAAAGTACTATATAATGAAGACTTTGTTAAATTAATTTGAAGGTTATATATACCCTAAAGGAGAAATTAAAATTAATTTACTTCCCTAAATCACAGTTAAGGGAGTTAAAGGTACATTTTTGGAGATTTGATACACACTTTAGACTGTACTAAATAGGAGCTAGGATGAAATAGAAGCTGTCTGAAATTCAACCCTGAGGAGTATTTATAGATTTTAGTAGAGCTTTTTGTTGGCTTAATTTCCAATATCTTTCTACAGCACCTGGCTTAAACAATTATTATTCATTCCTATTATAAATACTAAATATATTCCTTAAAAAGAGAGCACATATTCTAGAACTGAGGTGAACTTTAGAATAAATGAATAAAACTTAAAAAGTAATTTAAGAATAAATAGCATTTTAAAAATCACATTAAACAATTTTAAATTTGTAATTACCTGGAATTTTTATAGACTATCTTTACCATGTGCGTTTAACTATAACAAAACATTTTCAAAAGTTAGGGAGAAAGTAAAATAGTATTTTAATGTAAGTAGTTATCAAATAGGAGCTCTGGTAGCATAGTGGCTAAAGCACTTGACTGTTAACCAGAAGGCTGGCGGTTCATACCCACCAGCCACTCCTCTGAAGGAAGGTTGGGCAATCCTACTTCCGTAGTGATACTGCCTCGGAAACCCAAGGAGGGGTCACTATGAGTCGGGGCCGACTCAACGGCACATAACAACAACAACAACAACAGTTATCAAATAGAATGGATAAACTATTGATCATATATCCATGAAAAAGATCCTGATGCAATTAAGATTGTTAGGCAGTTAATATCCCTTTTTCCACAAATAAAATACTTTTCCCTATTTTCTTTGAATAATTTATTATTTGCTAGAATTAACAAGTGACTTTTTTTTTTTTAACTCTGCAATATTATTCCAGAAGAGAACATAGTTTTGATGTTTCTGTCAGTTAATTTTGATTTTATTTTTTCTTCTGGATAATATTTCTAAATGTTGTCATATTTTCACCACCATTTTTCAATATATTTTGTTATATGATTTCTGAATGTTAATATTATTTTTCCATGGCTACTCGGGGTTGAAAAGCAATCTCTTTGTTTTCACTTCCTTTAAATGTACTCAGGAGTAAATAGAGTACTGCTCCAAAAGATACATAACCCTGTTGTTCAAATCCTTCATAAGTCATTGGCTCCCTGGTTATAACTTTACACTGTTATTGTAATGAACAGCAATATAAAATTGCTTCTCAGATTCCCCATGTTATGTTCCTTTCCCCAGGGCTCATTCTGTTTATCATTAATTATGAAACCTACCTACCAAAATGATCATTCCATATATATTCTGGACTGAAAAAAGTCCTTGCTTCATTTTGAATGTTTGCCCAGGTGCCCACCCCTGCGTACCCAGCTTTGCACCCAGGATATCTACTCCAATTTCTCACAAGAGTGGTCAAAGTACAAGGTACACTAATTGCTACCACAGGTTCATGAAAATTACACTGAAAGCAATATGCACCTTGCCCCACCTTTACTTTATGCCTTCATTGCATGTATTGGTCCCACAAAATCTGGGTTATTATCTCGCTGACGTTTCTTAACACTAAACCTCTGTCCTACACTTAGTCTACCTATAAAGAGCATTTGTGACAGCACAGCTTTTTGAACCCAGAGCAAAGGCTATACACCCCACACAATATCTGATCTCTACAAAATCCCCAAAAATTTGTGACGCAGTTTTGCAGATGCTGTTGTCTTTGGATGCCACTGAATCGATTCTGACTCATAGTGACCCCATGAGACAAAGTAAACCCAAACAAACTGACCCCCTTGCTATCATGTCAATTTTGCCTCATAGTGACCCATGTTGTTGTTGTTGTTATGTGCCGTCGAGTCTGCCCCGACTCATAGCGACCCCTCCTTGGGTTTCCCAGGCAGTATCACTACGGAAGTAGGATTGCCCTGAATAAAACGGCCCTATAGGGTTTCCAAGTCTGTAAATCTTTACAAAAGCAGACTGCCATCTCTTTCTCCTGTTTAGTGGTTAGTGGGTTCCAATTGATCAGTTAGCAGCTGAGTGCTTAACCATTGTGCCACGAGGACTCCTATTTGAGTTGTTGTTGCTGTTAGATGCTGTTAAGTCAGTTCTGATTCATAGTGACCCTATGTAAAACAGAAGGAAACACTGTCCAGTCAGTTCTGTGCCATTCTTAAAACGCTTGCTATGTTGGAGTCCGTTGTTGGAGCCACTGTGTCATTCCATTTCGTTAGGGTGCTTTTCTTTTTTGCCGACCCTTTACTTCACCAAGCATGATGTCCTTCTCCAGGGACTTGTCCCTTTTGATGACATGTATAAATTATGAGAGATGAAATCTCTCCATTCACACTTCTGAAGAGAATTCTGGCTGTACTTCTTACTCAGTTACAATTTTCTTGGCTATAATCTTTATGGAAGAACATTACCATATGGCAGTAATTTCATATGAGTATATATAGAAAGGCTGACTGTTCCTCTGTCTGGCTTCAAAACTCACGTCTACATGTCACCACAGTAGGACAAACCGACAGACACACATTGACCCAGGTGGGGGGGATACGAGAGGTCTCCAACAGCAGGACAAACTTGTCTGTCGGTTTGTCCTACTGTGGTGACATGTAGACGTGAGTTTTGAGGCTGAGCCTTTGGTGTTAAAACCCAGCGAGATGCACCTGGTGC
>NW_006921588.1:7961815-7989499 GCF_000298275.1 Orycteropus afer afer | reverse complement strand
CTATGAGTCGGAAACGACTCGACGGCACTTAACAACAACAACAACAACATATATAGAAAGAATAGTTTTAAGCATAAAAGGGACTATGTAAAAAAGTATATAACTATCAAAATGGAAGTATGAAAATAAACAAAAATTAAAGGGTTACATGGTACTGTGAAAGTGCTGTTATTCAGCATGATTAAACAGATATTGGTTGACAGAACCTCACTGGAGTATTAGAGCAGCTGAATATCCTCAAGTGTGGGCAACATTCAGTATGTTCCCTGAGGAACTGGGAAATAGGTAGACCTCAATTAAGAAAACTTCTGCTCTTTTTGCAAAAGTGAGATGAATTTATGTTATGGCAACTATTAGTGGATTTGTCTGATGGATGAGTATTTTGGCAAGTGACAAAAAGTTAAAGCTATCTAACATTATCCATATTGCAGCCACCCCCTATCCCCAGGCTGCCACCAAAAACTTAAAAAGCCAGAAATTTCCCTGTCAGACTTTAACTATTCTAAATCATGTTTCCTCAAAAGTTTATTAGGTGGATTGGTAGTCCTTATAGTTTTACTTGGAACATACTCAATCAGTTTGCCAGGGCCATATTTGTATCTCAACTGTCAAACCACAAGAAAGGGTTATGAACTGGCAGAAGCACTCTTTTACCTCCTGTACTTAGAAAATGAATTGTTCACCACACAGTCCCCTTCACTTTGAGACCTTCGCCCAACAAGTGCCCAACCAGTTACATTAAAGTCTCAAGGAAAACAAAAGTTCTATCTTCCAAAAAGAATCAGAAAAAGATCTAAAGTGATTTTGAAAGTCACAACAAGTGCCCAACCAGTTACGTTAAAGTCTCAAGGAAAACAAAAGTTCTATCTTCCAAAAAGAATCAGAAAAAGATCTAAAGTGATTTTGAAAGTCACAGAAACACAACAACAAAACATCTTAAATGTGTAAGCTATAGTATTCTAATTTTAATTCAAAGTATATTTCTGGAAGAGGAACGAAGACAGTGGCTTTCTTTTAATTGCTTCCAAGCAAACTCCATGAAATCTGCAGTGGATCTGTGGAAGCAATTGGCAGATGTGTTGCCAGTATTATTCATAAATGTCCCCAATAGTTTGCAGTTAATTTTATTCTATTTAACTTATTTTCCCTTTAAAAATGTGAAACATACATATAAAAGTGTATGTGTCTCATATATATATATATATATATATAAATGCTTACATTCCCCTAGAGAAACTCCCTTTCAACTGATTGGCTGCTCAAAACATATGCATCCAATCCCATCATGGGAATAACCCATATCACAACTGTTTAAACCACTGAGAATTGTGGTCCAGCCAAGTTGACACACAACTCCAACCATCACACCTGGTAATACCAGATAGTTTTCAGAAGAGTAACCAATTTATTCCAAAATCAGATAAGTGCCACTCTTGCTCCATATTCTTGCCAACATTTTGTATTATTTGAGTTAATTGTGTCAAGTGTGTGTGGGTAAAACGCTATTTCATCATACTAATGCAGTTGCATGTCTTTTCATATTTCATTAGTCATTTTTGTTCATTTTGCTATAAAATGCATTTTGTCATTTTCACATTTGGCCTAGCTTTCTTATGCAATCCTATGAGAATGCTGACATTCACAAAATAAAAACCAATACTATATTCAAATATGTAGATTACAACATTCTATTTTGTAAAACCTATTTTCTCAGTTCTGAAATGAAAGTTGGCTCTTTCTTGAGCATCTTCTGTGAGCTCAGTCATTCATATTTTACATTTCCCTATCACACAAGGGAGCTCTGGTAGCATAGTGCCTAAGGCACTTGACTGCTAACCAGAAGGCTGGTGGTTCAAACCTACCAGCCACTCCTTGGAAGGAAGATAGGGCAATCTACTTCCATAGTGATACTGCCTTGGAAACCCAAGGAGGGGTCGCTATGAGTCAGGTCCTGCTTGATGGCATATAACAACAACAACAATCACACATATCTGAACACTAAAGTCTGGCTGTAGTATTCTTTTATACTTTAATCTCTGCTTCACTACATTTTTCCCCCCGGGGGGTGGGGAAAGGAGGTTAATAAACTAAAATTATACATTTTTTTAAATAAAATTCTACTTCCAGGCCATTTATTTCCTGTATTTTGCTTTCTGATCATATCCTACCTCTTCTCATCAAAGAATGACTGGCTCACTCTGATGTATATTTTTCTACTCCTTTGATATATTCACTTGAATAGTTATAACCCTTCACCTTCTTCCTTGTAAAACATTTCTCAGTCATTTGAAGTTTTCTAAGGTCTTCACATGCTGACAGATTATTTGGCTGTATTCTTGCCTGCATCATTTGATGTGTACAACTGCCTTTTCAGTTTGACATATTTCATTTTTTTCACTAAACCTTCTTAAAAATATTGAGAGAACAATAAATAGAGAGAGAGAGATCACTGTACTAAATTCTCATGATAAACCAAATAAAGTACTTTTATTTCAGAATGACTCCTTCTGTTGTTTCATATACCAGGTCATAATTTGGCTTTGGTTTTATTTTTGCATTCCTTTGTAGATGGCTGCATTACATTTTAAAAAATTTCTGCAACCTCAGGGAAGGGAAATTAAAACCCAAAAAGGAAACTCACAAACTGGCTCAGTTTATGCAATAAGCGTCTGTAAATAATTACAAAAATAACAGTATTATAAAGTTTCTGGCTTGTAGACTTTGGATTCTCCTTTGTTTGAGTCAAAATAACTGATATTTTACAGTTATTTTTCTTAGACATTTAATAAAATTCACCCTATTATTCTGATTTAAATTTCATCTTTTATTCATATACTTTATTCAAAATATTACAAATATTTTAGAGAAATGACTTCAGAGAAATTAAAATTTCACAAACTACCTTATTCTACTGAAATAAAATTTATTATTTGTTATCCTACTTAGAAAAATAAGTTTATGCATTTATGAATTTAATGTTAGGGTACAAATTATTCAAGACAGTGCCAGTAAACATCATCTGTTTTCTGATGTTTATTTTAGACCCTATTCTTAGCTGATATGGTATACTTAATATTTTAGAACAAAAATTGAAGAGTAATTTTATGAATTCTATTCATTTGCTTTTTCCAAGAATTTCATTTTAGTAAACCCTTCCCAGAAATTTTCAGAAGAGGTCAACACATTAGAAACTTACCTATTTGCAGTCACAGGCACTTTCTAACTACCCCATTATACCAACTGTGACACTAAAGCATGCAAAGTATCTGTCATTTAAACATATCCATACTCAGTAATGTTGATTCTTAATAAAGTTATTGAAAAAAGCCAATTTTTCGGATGGCCCAAACAGTCATGTTTATTACCTATTTCTTTCCCCCTTACCTATTTCACTTCCCATCAAAACCTAAAGGTGTGTCTAACTAAGCAGCAAGGCTAAAGAGATACAATTTGGGGCTGGCACCTCCATATCTGACTATCCCTCTTTTTTGGGTTATCAGGCAGGAAAATTTGCACTGCACTCTGTGCATTGAAATATACAACTCTGGGAATACAAAACCTGGTGAGGGAAGATCCACAGGGTTCTTCATCCACCCTGCAAAGAGAGGGGGAACCCATGGAAGTTTTCCATCCTGCCTGGCTAGCGTTTGATCCAGGAAGGAATGCTGCTGATGGAATTTTTCATCTTGGCACACTGTTGTTTGTGAGTAAGTAGAGCAGCTTTCGCTATTGCTAACACTGTGTATTGTCTTGTGTATATGACTTGCTCAGGGTAAATGAACACAAAACCCATGAGGTTGTTGGTACCAATGGGTAGAATTCTTACTCCAGTACCGTATTATGTACCTGGGATCTAGAGACAGGCTTTAAAGCAACCTGCATATGCCACGGATGTATGTGTTAATAAATGGAAAATCTCAGATATTTTCATACATTTAAATTTATGAATCTTAATGAAATTCACCATTCTCAAATATCTAGAATATGGTTTCTTAATAGTTACTTTGTTTGCATGAGAGTTCATATAATTTTATAATTAGGTATATTGACTTAGGATTATTTTATTGATTGAGGCTATTTCAATGGCAAATGAAAAAACCTGATGAAATATGACTTAAGTAAAAAGGGAATTTTTAAAAAAATATTAGTACCTCATTTGAGACTTTACTATGTACTCAGTATTGTTCTCAGTGTTTTCTATGTAGTAGTAATCATTCATTCAACAAATATTTCTTGAAGGTTTAGCATTTATGGGAATGATTCTGTTTAGATGCTTGAAATACAGCAGTGAACAAACGGACAACTTCTTTACCTCACACACACACACAAACACACACACAAACACACACACACACCCCAAATTCACATTCTCTCTGGAGAAATTTGCCAAAAAAATAAAAAATTTAAAAATACCTGGCAAATTATAGGCAAAAGTGCTTCAGAGAAAATTCATTCTTAAAAAGGAGAGAGGGATTGTTGGAGTGGAATGGGAGTATAATTTAATATAGGATGTTTGGTGAGAAAGTGACATGTGAGCAAAGACTTGAGGTGAGGGAGTAAGGTATTGCATATTGAGGGAATAGCATCCCATGCAAAGGCAACTTCAAGGAAGATACTGTGCCTGGGGCCCAGCAGAAGGAGTGAGAGAGAGAAGTAGAAATTGATGCTCAAGAAACAAGGGGGGTGTGAAGATTAGAAGAAGATGAGATTATATGGACAGTAGTCCTCAACTGTGTCAGATTTAGCACCTCTTTCTTTATAATGGTTACAAATGAAAATACAATTATGTTTGTGTTATGCATGGAATTATGTCTTCCCAAAATATGACTCAATTTTACTAGGCCATGATTCTCAGTATTATGTAATTATCTTCCATTTTCTGACCTAATGTAATTATCCTTTGTGTTGTAAATCCTAATCTGTATGATGTTAATGAGGCAGGATAAGTGGCAGTTATGTTAATGAGGCAGACTACAGTGTACAGGATTAGGTTGTATTTTAAGTCAATCTCATTTGAGATATAAAAGACATTAAACAAGAAAGTAGAGATCAGAGGTGCCTCTTACTACTAAGAAAGAAGAGTTGAGAGTGGAACACAGCTTTGGGCTGAGGTCTTAGTACCTGGAAACTCCTAGACCCAGGTGAAGACTGGTGACCTTTCCCCCAGAATTGACAGAGAGAGAAAGCCATCCCCTAGACAGGTGGTCTGAATTGAGTTTGCAAGCACCTAAACTGCAAGAGAACAAATTTCTGTTTTTCAAATGCATGCACTTGTGTTATTTCTGTTACAGCAGTACGAGGTAACTGAGACAATTGGCAGAACAAATATATACTACAGTGGAATTATTTTCTTCAGAAGTGAATCCCATTAGTGAAATTATCAAAAAAAAAAAAAAAAAAAAAAAACCTAAACTAAATATAAATAATCTTTCCTAAGCATCTTGATAATGGTATTTCTGGACAATTCAGCGTATGTTAAAACTATTGGAAAAATACTCTGGCTATATGTAAAATAGATTTAATTTCAAAACTCAAAAATAATACCAGGTTTTTAATTTCTATGAAATGCTTACTCCATTTGAAAATTGTAGAGAGACAGTTCAAGTCAACATTCAGGAATATGCCACAAATGGTGGAACTTCTGGAATATCTAACTCTAGCTCAGTAAGTGTGAATGGAAGCAATTCCACCTCCCCCCACTTCATTTTGATCATCAAAATCCCTCAATGTTTTTCCAGAATGTCCCATAGAGTGCAGCACTAAAGATTTAGGGCCTTAAAGACAGTTAGAGTTTTAGTAATGTAAGGTATATCTTATAAGCATTTGGCTGCTAATCAGAAGGGGGGCAGTTCAAATGCACCAGCTGCTCTGTGGGAGGAAGATGGGGCAATCTACTTTCATAAAGATTTACAGCCTTGGAAACCCAAAGGAAGTCACTATGAGTCTCAATCAACTGGATGGCAATGGGTATGGCAGGTCTGGTGGCATAGTGCCTAAGGCACTTGACTGCTAATCAGAAGGGTGCGGTTCAAATCCACCAGCCACTCCTAGGAAGGAAGGTTGGGCAATCTACTTCTGTAGTGATACCGCCTTGGAAACTCAAGGAGGAGTCACTAGGAGTCAGATCTGACTCAATAGCAGTGAGTAATAGTAGTAGTAGTATACTGAGAATAGCAGGACAAGAAAGGAGGTAAAGTGGCCTGGTCTGAGGCTAGTGAAGCCAAGCCACAGACGATGATTGCTTAGAGCAGAGTCGTAAATGCAGGGACTGAGAAGTGACTGGATTTTGTTGTTGTTGTTGTTGCTACTTGCCATGGAGTCATCTCCAAGTCATAGTGACCCTATGCACAGCAGAATGAAACACCACCCAGTCGCAAACCAGTTCCACAATCCTTGCAGCTACTGTGTCAACCCATCTCCTTGACGGCCTTCCCCTCTTTTGTTGACCCTCCACTTTCCCAAGCATGACATCTTTCTCCAGGGAATGATCCCTTCTGGCAACATGACCAAAGCAGATGAGACAAAGTCTGGCCATTCTCACTTCCAAGGAGCATTCTGGCTGCACTACTTCCAGGACAGATTGTTAGTTCTTTTAGCAGTCCATGGCACTTTCAGCATTCTTCACCAGCACCACAACTCAAAAGCATCAACTCTTATTCAGTCTTCCTTATTCATTGGCCAGCTCTCACATGCATATGACGCAACTGAGAATACCATGGCTTGGGTCAGGTACACCTTAGTCCTCAAGGAGACATCTTTGCCCTTCAGCACTTGAAAGAGGTTTTTTGCAGCCTATTTGCCCTGTCCTATACCAGCCACTCCTTGGAAGGAAGATGGGGCAATCTACTTCTGTAGTGATACTGCCTCGGAAACCCAAGGAGGGGTCGCTATGAGTCGGGTCCGACTCGATGGCACATGACAACAACAACAACATACATCGTCTGATGTCCTGACTGCTGCTTCCATTTGGCGTCGATTGTAGAACTAAGCAATGTGAAGTCTTTGACAGCTTCAATCTTCTCTCCATTTATCATGATGCTACTTATAGGTTCAGTTGTGAGGATTTTTTGCTTTCTTTACATTGAGATATAATCCATACTGCAGATGTATTCTTCAATCTTCATCAGTAAATGCTTGAAGTCATCCTCACTTTCAGCAAGTAAAGTTGTGTTATCAGAGTATCTCAGGTTGTTAATGATTTTTCCTCCATTCTTGATGCCACGTTCTTCTTCATATAGTCCAGCTTCTCAGATTATTTGCTCAGCATATAGATTTAATAAGTATGGTGACTGGATTTTAGGTATGTATTAAACATAGAGTTGGCAGAAGTGCTGGTAAAGAAGGAGAGGAAGAGAGTACTCAAATATGATTTTAAGGTTTTTATTTCATTTTATATTCAAATTTTAACCTATGCAACTGAAAGACTAGAGTTATCATTTACTAAAACACAGCAGTCTTCCAAATGGACTGCTTATAGGAGGGAAATCAGAATTCTGTTTATGCTAGGTCATGTGAGTCTCTCAACATTTAACTATTATTATTATTCAGTGCTGTTGAGTCAGTTCCAACTCACAGGGAACTTATGTACAATAAATAGAACAAAACACTACCTGGTACTGCACCATCCTCACAATCATTTGTTTCAGGTCATTTTTGTAGCCACCGTGTTAATACATCTTTCTGGGGTCTTCTTTTTTGCTGACCCTCTATCTTATCAAGCCTAATTTCCTTCTTTGGGGTCAGGTCCATCCTGATAACATATCCCAAGTAAGTAAGATGAAGTCTTGCTATCCAAGTGTCTAAGGAGTATTCTGGCTTTACTTCTTCCAAAACAGATTAGTTCATTTTTCTGGAAGTCTATGGTATATTAAATATTTTTTGCCAACACTGCAATTCAAAGACATCAATTCTTCTTCAGTTGTCCTTATTTATTGTGCAGCTTTCACATGCATATGAGGCAATTGAAAATACCACAGGTTGGGTCAGGTACACCTTAATCTTTAAAGTAATATCTTTATTCCTTAATACCTTAAAGAGGTCTTTTGCAGTAGATTTGCCTAATGCAATACATTGTTTGATTTCTTGGCTGCTGCTTCCATGGGCATTGATTATGAATCTGAATCCGTGTGAAATGAAATCCCTGAGAACTTCAGTCTTTTCTGCATTTGACATGATGTTGTTTATTTGTCCAGTTGTATTTTTTTTTTTTTTATGTTGAGGTGCTATCCCTACTGAATGCTGTAGTCTCTGATCTTTATTAGTAAGTGCTTCAAGTGCTTTGTCCTTTCATCATACAAGGTTGTGTCATTTGCATATCACAGGTTATTAATGAATGAGTCTCCTACAATTCTGATGCCTCATTCTTCATATAGTCCAGCTTCTCAGATTATTTGTTCAGCATACAGACTGAGTAAGGATGGTAAAAAGTACAACCCTGATGTTCATTTTTCCTGCTTTTAAACCACATAGTGTCTCCTTGTTCTGTTCCAACAGCTGCCTCTTTTTCTATGTACAGGTTTCACAGGAACACAATTAATTGTTCTGTAATTCCCATTATTCACAATGTTTTCCATAATTTGCTATGATTTACACAGTTAGATGTCTTTGCATAGACAATAAGCCACAGTTAAACATCTTTCTGGTATTCCCTGCTTTCAGCTAAGATCCACCTAGCATCAACAATGATATCCCTCTTTCCACATCCTCTTCTGAATTAGGCTTCAATTTCTGGAAGTTCTCCATCATTGTACTGCTACAATCATTTCTGAATTATCCTCAGCAAAATTTTACTTGTCTGCAATATTAATTATATTGTTCAATAATTTACACATTCAGTTTTATCACATTTCTTTGCAATGGGCACTTATATGAATCTCTTCAGTCGCTTAGCCAGGTAGCTGGCTTCCACATTTCTTGGCATAGATGAATGTATGCTTTCAACATTGCACTCATTTGTAGAAACATCTCAATATCTCAATGTGTGCACCATGAGTTCCTGGAGTCTTCCCCCTGCCCCCAAATGCCTTCATTGCAGCTTGGCCTTCTTTCTTCAACAACATAATTTCTTGATCAAATATTATCTCCTAAAATGGCTAAATGTCAATCAATTCATTTTTAGTATAGTTTTTAGGGGGGAAAAATAAGAATTCAGTTTAGCTATCATTATTCCTACTTTATTCCTATCAGAGATATGGCAATTTTATGACTATCTTTCAATTATTAAATTGTATAGTCCTTGACACATATGCAGGGTGTGACATATAATCTTAAGCTTTATCTAGCCTTATTCCCAATGTATTAGATAATATATTGAAAAAATACCCTGTAGAATCATCTTCAGACATGACATAGCTGAATCAAGACACTCAAATGTTATCATCAAAATATGGTCTTATTCTCTTTTTTTCTCAGCTCCCCTTTCTCTTCTATTCAATTTCAATTTCTTCATGGTACCAAGATGGCTGCCAGCAGCTTCAGACTTATATCAAGAAGGAGAAGCTCTGGTAGTGTAGTGCCTAAGGCACTTGACTGCTAACCAGAAAGCAGGTGGTTCAAACCCACCAGCCACTCCTTGGAAGTGGAAGGAAGGTTGGGCAATCTACTTCCATAGTGATACTGCCTCAGAAACCCAAGGAGGGGTTGCTATGAGTTGGGTCCTACTCAACGGCACATAACAACAACAACATCCATCTTAAAGTAGTATGATAAGGTCACTAGAATCAAGAGATAATCATTAGAGATATCATGAAAAAATACATCCAAAAATACTTCCATGATATGTTAACCAAAGTCGTGCATAGTTTCATTCAGCACTCTATTTCTATAACACCTATAGTTTTAATATAAACTGCCAAAAAATAATAAATGGAGTAAATATTGACATTTGAATATTTGCATTGACATAAAATATACCCACAATTAAAAGTTATGAAAGACAAATATGTTAAAAAAAAAAAAAAAACACTGGTTTGTATCGCAATAACTGATGCATAGTAGAGATTCAAAAACAGACATTTGTTGGATGAATAAAAGGGTAGATAAACACTGATATTACTTAGAGTCCCTTCCCTTTTTAAAACACACTAGCAAACTTGTTTCCACAGTCTTTGTGGTAGTTATGTTTGTGTGTCAACTTGGCTGGGCCTGGTTGAGTGGCTGGGCAGCTGGTGGTAGTTATTCCTTGTGAGTTGACTGGCAGTCAACTGCATGGTGGGATCTACCACAAGCAGCTGAGTAGCTGCTTTGGGTATGCGGTCTGCTTCCCATATATAAGAAGTAGCTTTGGGAATGGTCTCTAGTCTATGGCACACTTGGACCCTGCATGTAGCCGTGTCATTGCTCAGCAGCGTGCTATGCTCTGCTGACCTTGGGACTTAAAATGGACTTAAGTTAATGTCCTGCAATGTGGTTTGGTAACATCGGGACTGTGCCTTTTTATTTGTCAACCTTGGGCTTGGCAGCCTCAGCAGCTAACAGCTGTCTGAGTGAAGAAAAGCCTCTTGCTTTAGTGGGCTGGGAGCTGGAGGCAGAGCTGAAGCCCAAGGCTGAGAGGCTTTCACCCAGTCTGTAGAGCCTGGCACTTTGAACTTGGACTTAAAGCCTCTAAATTGTAAGAATACACTCTGTTTGCTAAGGTCATCCCATTTTTGGTATATTTCTTGTCACAGCGGCATTAGGTAACCAGAACAGTCTTCTCACGTGACTCTAAGGTTTTAAACTTTTGAGAGGTGCACAGCACAGAACATTGTTAAGGATGTATATCATAGAATTCAAGCAGAAGATTTTCATGATATCTTGAACTCAAATAGAGTACATATTCACAATCATGAGACCTTATTTAAAGGTTAGCAGTAAAAGTGATGACACACGGGATTTCAGGTTCAGTGCATTTTAGTTAACAGAAAATAGACATAGATTTTGAAATTTTTTTTCACTGTTTTCTTCCGTATGGTAATGTTTCATAAAAATATTCTCATGGATAATTGCACCTGGTGGTTGTTGGATGATTACATAAGCCTGGTCTAACATCTTTCAAATGTTTGCATCTAATACAGTTTAAATGCTGAGGGTTAAATAAAACTCTTTTAACCTCAATCCAGGTATCCTATTTCTAATCTTCATAAGAAAATTCAGCAGTTGCTTCTAAAAGTTGTAGTTGGAGATATATTAGACCACCTGTTCCATTTTCTGCCTGATACTTGGAGATGAGTAACCCCTGGCATCAGACACAATTACAACAGCTGTGGTATTGCATGTAGGAGGCAAGTTATACTATAAAGATTCCAAAATCCTAGGGTATCACAATATCTTCCAAGGCCAAAGGCATTTAAACCAAGGTCAGTAGATCATCCTCTGAGGATAGGCAAAAATAATAGTTTAGGACCTGATTATCAAACTTTGTAAACAGTACTATATGACTTTTAAATATTGAAGATTATTTTATACTTAAAGTTGAAAGCTTCAAAGGGAGTAATGCAGGCACATAATACAATTTAACAAATGTGTATAATAAAAAAAATCAGATGTACAAAAATATCTCCTTATTTTGTGATGGGTGGGTAGCTTGAAATTCATTCCTTATTTCCCTAAATCACACCATCTTCTTCATGTCACTCCCCATTTGACTATTGGAAAATTCATTCAAACCATATTCTGTGGGGTCTTGTGAATTTTGGATAGTGTACAATACTTGGTCTGGAATTCACACCAACACCACTTATCCAAATGCATATGGCTAAGTCTTTTGATTACTCCTATGCCAAGCTTGAGCAAAGATTTACTATTCTGACTTTCAGTGCCCCCTTCTCTCTATTAGTCCACCTCAGTCCCCATTCTCCTGCCACCTATTAAGATGGTCCTGCCATCTTAAAGTTCATGGGGCAGATATCTCTGTCAGAGGTGGATAGTTTCACCAAATCTCAATTGTTTTCCACAAAACTTCTTTCAAACTTGTGTGGACAGAGTCTGTACTCTTATATAAATAATCTGGACCTATTTCTTTCTAAAATAAAGGTTTGGTGGAATCTCTCTTTTGCAGATAGAGGAACAATTTCTTTTTTTTTTTTTTTTTAAACAAATATTAAGTCAGAATGGCAGATATCTTCTGGTGACAGTCAAGAGTTTTGACCATTTTTGTTGTTATTATCTTGCAACAATGCAAATAGAAAGTAAGCTACTTTCTCATTTGTAGATGTATTCACAGTGCAGGAGAAAAGCATAAAATGTTTTACAAAAACCTTTTATTTCAAATTATATCTAAGGCAAATTGGGCAATCTACTTCCAAGAGATACCACCTCAGAAACGTAAGAAGGGGTTGCTATGAGTCCAATTGACTGGATGGCAGTGAATTTCTTTTTTTTTTTTTTTAAATGTCTCAAATTAAGAGACTTTTATATACTAAATCCTCTTAAATGGTTACTTATGAGTATGATTTGGATAATAAATCATATGATCGATTATCTTACCTATAAGTCACTTTGATGCCAGCCAGTATCTAGGTCCATTGCCCAGAGTGACTTAATCCAATAACGGCAGAGTGAGGTGAGTGAGATGAAGAGCAAAATATGTGGCTTCTATTAAACTTTTGCTTGAGCTGAGATAGAGAGGGGAATCCTTCAGATTCTGTCTATCTCTAAATGCTCTCCCACTTTCTTTTATAGGGCAGGGATTACATTATAACTATGTTAAACATATAATTTCATATGATTACAGGTTAAGCATGTGCAGTAAGCAATACAACAATGCTAGTTCTTAGTATAGCACATTGTACTGTTAAATCTCCACCTGGTGGTGTGATTATTAATATACTAATGACCCCTTTCACCCAAATTCAAGCTGTTCTGGGGACTGCAAATTTGACTGCTTGTTGTTTCTTAAAAACACTTTGCTTCTCTCATCTCTTCGGGAAAAAAACATTGCAGAACTCCTAATGAATATGGTGCATTCTTATAGAGATACACTATGCATCAACTTAAGTTCCCCTTTTTGCTATACTATGACTTCTTTAGTTATGAATCCATTAAGAATCACAAATGCTTTTTATTAAACTCAGAAATAAAGATTGCATGTTATTGGTTCAGTAACAGTGGTGAATGCAGGCTTCTGTCTTTATATTTCAGTATACACAGAAAAAAAATCTCACTAAGTGTAGTTCATCACATTATAAAAATACCTCTAATAATGAGTAAAAGGCATGCTTATCATATTATAACGACGCTGCTCTAAATACAAGCAAGTAACTTGTATGTTTTCAGGATTCATTTCCAGCTAGGGACTAGGACAGATCTGAAAATATTGTACTACTAAATAAGACTTCAGTGGAAGCTCCTATACCACACACATTTAAAATCTTGCCATGGGCTTGTTCTAATCCTGCATGCTGGATTGGTATATTAAAATTCATCTCTCATTTACTGACTCTTCTGGGAAAGAGGTAAAACAAGGTGGCTTGACAAATAACTGGAGAATGTTAAATGGTAGAGATCAGTATTAATTTAGCCCAATTATTTATGGGAAATGAAATACAACATAATACAAATAAATATCTATGAATGATAAAAGCTCAAGTTAAAGAAGAGGAGAAAATTTATCTAAAATAAATTTTTATGTGGTGAAAGTTGTAAAGGTTCTGAATAGTTAAAGGTCCTAGGCTCTCCTTAAAGGTTATTTTCTCAGTCAGTGTTACATATGGATGTAACAGTTTTTTCACATTACATATAGATTTATAATGGAAGCTCATACCATCTATGAGCGCTTTGCATCAAAATTTTGGAAACTTAATACAGCATTGAAGTTTCATTCCACTAGTTTTTTTTTTTTGTTTGTTTGTTCATTTTTTCTTTACTCAGTACCCCATTTAATTAACAAAAAACATATAATTCTACCCCATTATTTTTACAGCCATGATATCCTTTACACAGAAATCTGCCGTAACAGAGGAATAAATTCTACCTCATTCTCATAAAAGCATTCAGAGAAAATTGCTGAAGGTCATTTATACAAAAATATTCATTATGCTCTCAGTGTCCTAAATAATGCCTACAGATATTCTCTTGTGTCATTTGAATTTATTTTACCTCACACTATTTGAGGATGATGAATGAATTCTAATAATGAATCTTATAGTAAGCTGAGAAGATGGTGTGACTTCCAAAAATACAACAGCTTTTGTTTCTTCAATTAAAAATGTTGCTTTATTGCAGAGATGTTTGACATATCTATACAAGTACTTTACAAGCTAATTGGGGAGGACAGACATTTATATGACTATCTAATTCAAGTTGATATGTGTGTATGAGAATCATAGATTTTGTTGCTGTTAGGTGCTGTCGAGTAGTCTCTGGCTCATAGTGACCCTATGCACAGCAAAACAAAACTGTCTTGTGCCAGCCTCACAATCCTTGCTATACCTGAGCCCATCATTATAGCCAATGTGTCTATCTGTCTCGTTGAGGGCCTTTCCTTTCTTTGTTGACCCTTCACTTTACCAACCATGACACCCTTCTCCAGGGAATGGTCCCTTCTGACAACATGACCAAAATAGGCGAGATGAAGTCTGGTCATTCTTGTTTCCAAGGAGCATTCCAGCTGTACTTCTTCCAGGACAAGTTTATTAGTCTTTTCAGCAGACCATAGTACTCTTAGCATTCTTCTCCAACATCATAACTCAAAAGCATCAACTTTCCTTGATCTTCCTTATTCATTGTCCAGCTCTCACATGCATAATAGGCAATTGAAAATACCATGGCTTGGGTTAAGGATACCTTAGTCTTCAAGGAGACAATTTTGCTCTTCAGCATTTGAAAGAGGTTCTTTGCAGCAGATTTCCCCAATGCAATACATTGTCTGATGTCTTGACTGCTGCTTCCATTGCTGTTGATGGTAGAGCCGAGTAATATGAAATCCTTGACAACTTCAATCTTTTCTCTATCTACCATGAAGCTGTTTATTGGACCAGTTGTGAGGACTTTTGTTTTCTTTATATTGAGGTATAATCCATACTGCAGACTGTAGTCTTTAATCCTCACTTTCAGCAAGCAAAGTTGTGTCATCTGCATATCACAGGTTTTAATGACTCTTCCCCCAATTCTGATGCTATGGTCTTCTTCATATAATCCAGCTTCCTAGATTATTTCCCGGATTATATACAAGTTGAATAAGTATGGTGAAAGGTTACAACCTTGACGCACTCCCTTCTTGATTTTAAACCATGCAGTATCCCCTTGTTGTGATTGAAGGACAGCCTCCTGATCTATGTACAGGTTCCTCATGAGTACAATCAAGTGTTTTGGAATTCCCACTCTTCTCAATGTTATCCACAATTTGTTATGATCCACACAACTGAATGTTTTTGCATTGTCAATAAAACATAAGTAAACATCTTTCTGGTATTCTTTGCTTTCAGCTAAGATTATTTGACAACAGCAATGATATCCTTCGTTCCATGTCTTCTTCTGAATCCAGCTTGCATTTCTGGATACTGCTGCAACCGTTTTTGAATTACTTCAGTAAGATTTTATTTGGATGTGATATTAATGATGTTGTTTGATAATTTCCATATTCTGTGGGATCACCTTTCTTTGGAATGGGTACACATATGGATCTATTTCAGTCAGTTAGCCAGGTAGCTGTCTTTCAGATCTCTTGGCATAGTTGAGTGAGTGCCTCCAGCAGGGCATTTGTGTGCTGAAACATCTCCATTGGTATTCCGACAATTCCTGGAGCCAACTCCTTCAGTGCAGCTTCGACTTCTTCCTTCAGGACCATTGGTTCTTGATCATATGCCACCTCCTGAAATGGATGAATATCAACCAATTCTTTTTGGTACAGTGACTCTCTGTATTCTTTCCATCTTCTTTTGATGTTTCCTGCATCATTCAATATTTTGCCCATAGAATCTTTCAATATTGCAACTCAAGGTTTGAATTTTTTCCTCAGTTCCTTCAGCTTGAGAAATGCAGAGCATGTTCTTCCCTTTTGCTTTACTAACTGCAGGTCTTTGCACATTTTGTTATAGTAATTGGCTTTGTCTGCTCAAGTTGCTCTTTGAAATCTTCTGCTCAGCTCTTTTATCTTGTCATTTCTTCCTTTTGCTTTGGCTACTCTCTGCTCAAGGGCAAGTTTCAGAGTCTCTTCTGACATTCATTTGGTCTTTTCTTCCTTTGTCATCTTTTTAATGACCTCCTACTTTCTTCATGAATAATGTTCTTGTTGGCATCCCACAATTTCTCTGGTTTTTGGCCATTGCATGTGGATATATACCAGTATATCCACAAGAGTGCATTACCATTAACACCAAACACCAGGTTACGGATATACACATAAACATCTGAGAAGATCCGATGGGGATCAGTGAACAGGATTATACTCTAGATCAAGGATAGATTCAGCTGATGCTAATCTTGCACAAATACCAGTTATACAAAATACCCTCAATCCTTACAGAAACAACAGAAGACAGTCACAGAGCAATCCCTCAGAGACAGCCAGACACTGTGGGAGAGAGATCCAACAGATCTACCAACTCAGAATCATAGTATCCTATGACTTATTTGGGGGGACACTAGACTCATTTGGCACAACAAAATACATAAAAATCTTGTTCCACAACCTACATTGGTGACTAGCGACTGGGGTCTTAAAAGCTTTTGAGTGGCCCTCAAAGATACAGCTAATAGTCTCCTATCTTGAGAAGTGGAAAAGTGTGAAAAACACCAAAGGCATATGGAAACAAGCAGCCCTAGCACATGATGTACCTTGAGACCAGAAGAACTAGATGGTACCTGGCTACCAAAGCCAACCACTTGGGAAGGGATCAAAACTGGAGATCCTGGATAGAGTGGAAGGAAAAACATGGAACAAATTCCAAAAACATAATAAAGACCAGAATAACTATTTGAATTGTGTCTGGTCGGACCTCCAATACTATGGCCCTGGGATATACTTTGGGCCTGACATAAAACTTAAACCCAGGGGCTGGTTCTCAGCCCAGTAGTAAATAAGACGTACATGCAGACCACTCAACCAAGGGTGATGCACCCACATACTCTATGGAGATGAATCCCTTGGGGCAATTGACCACAGGGTACCAGAGGGGCAACATTCACATAGGAAATGCAGGACATACAGGAGTGCATAACTATGAGGGGCATGGGGGGTGGTTATTGGGAAGGGAGGGGATGAAAGTGGGTTAGAGTTGGGGATGGTAATTAGAAAGTGAAACCAAATGTATACAAAATGTTGAATGTGAGACAAATTCTGCTCTGTAAATTTCCACCCAAAGCACAATAAAAATAAATAAATAGATAGATAGATAGATAAATCTATTCTTTAAATGGTCTCTAAATTCAAGACAAATGTTATCAAGGTCATGTTTTGGCTCTCATGGACTTGTTTTAATTGTCTTCAACTTCAACTTGAATGTGCATATGAACAATTGATGGTCTGTTCCACAATCAGCTCCTGGCCTTGTTTTGGCCAAAGATATTGAACTTCTCCATCGCTTCTTGCCACAAATGCAGTCAGTCTGATTCCAGTGTATGCCACCTGGTGAATCCACGTGTATAGTCATCGCTTATGTTGTTGAGAAATGAATAAGCTGTGGTCTTGCAAAATTCTATCATGCCATCTCCAGCAATATTTTCATCACCAAGGCCATATTTTCCACCTATAATTCTTTTTTGTTTCCAACTTTTGCATTCCAGTCACCAGTGATAATCAACACATCTTGATTGTATGTTCGGTCAATTTCAGACTGCAGAAGTTGATAGAAATATTCAATTTCCTCATCTTTGGCTTTGGTGGTTGGTGCATAAATTTGAATAATAGTAGTATTAATTGGTTGTCCTTGTAGGTGTATGGATATTATCCTATCACTGACAGCACTGTACTTCAGGACAAATCTTGAAACACTGTTTGTGAAGATGAATGCCACACCATTCCTCTTCAATTTGTCATTTCTGACATAATAGATCCTATGGTCATCTGATTCAAAATAGGCAAAACCCATCCATTTCAGCTCACTAATGCCTAGGATATCGCTCTTTATGTGTTCCATTTCATTTTTAACAACTTTCAATTTTCCTAGATTCATACTTCATACATACATTCCATGTTCCAATTATCAGTGGATGTTTGCATGTTTCTACTCATTTTGAGTCATGCCACATAAGCCATTGGAGGCCCCAAAAGTTTTCCTCTGTCCATATCATTAAGTTGTCTCTACTCTGAGGAATCAGCTTTTCCTCAGTCCCTTCTGACCTGACAGGCTCATCTTCTGGATCTATATCAGACAATTTTTCAGGGCTATTCATAAAGTTTTCCAGTAATATATAAGACCATGTTTCACTGCTATTCATAAGGTTTTCACTGGCCAGTTTTTTGAGAAGTGGATGGCCTCTTCCTTCTTCCGAGTCTGTCTTAGCATGGAAGCTCCTCTGAAACCTGTCCACCTTGGGTAACCCTGCTGGCATTTTGCAACACCAGAGACATAGATAGCCTCCAGCCTCACAGCAACACGTAAGCCACCACAGGACGACAAACTGGCAGACAAGTTCATATCCCTTAGTTGTTTTTAACCCCTTTGCGCCCTCTTACCTCCAGCCTAAGCCTTAAAATGGAGCCACCCCCAAGCAAAAAGCAGCCCTCAAACCCTGTGCCTACCTACCTCAAGTCCTGGCCTTAAAATACAGCTGCCCAAGCATAAAGCAGCTCCAAGCACCAGGCCTGCCTACCTCAGGCTTCAAGGTTAATATAGAGCCACACTGTGGTGTAATAAATTACCTGGTATGGCTTTTCTAGCCATAAGTCTTTGTAAACTTAGTGATGGAATTTGCCGTGAGCAACTGATTGTAAAAATCATCCACCTAGGGTATTTCTGTTGCAAGCAGCACAAAATAATCTTCTGGGAAGTTCGCTCTCTCTCTCTCAGGTGCTTAGAATTCTGATGTTATGATTGGTTAGTTTGGTCACTCTGCCCAGCTCAGAAGAAGGCCTCTTAGAGGCAGAAGTCTCTCTCTGACCTCTGGCTGAGGAAGACGTGTTGCTGAGAGAAAGAGACACTGAGAGACACACATTGCTAGGAGAGAGACTGAGAGAGACTGTTGGGTGAGAGACGGCAGGCTGGGAAAGAGACTGAACGTTGTTCCTGAACTTGAATTGTAGCCTGGTGCCTCCCTAATAACCCTATAATCTGTGAGTTCTGTATGGTCACTGTAGTGAATTATCGAACCCAGCATTTAAGCTTTGAATGCCGTGGGAGGAACGGTTGGTGTAAGGGCTGGAGGGAGGCAGCATGTCTGCCCTTGTAGGAATAGGCCTTCGGTTACTGATGGTGATCCTGTCTTCCTCTCATAGGGTTTGAGGAGGTCAGGAAATGTGGCCTCCTTGTCGTTTTAGCACACACCCAAGCAAAAAACAGCCTCTAAGCCCCAGGCCCATGAGAATCATAGAGGTAGTACAATTTCAGTACTATACACAGAAGAAATAAAATTTCCCTATTTCAGAGAAAACATCTCAGAGGAAGGGCATATCCACTAACTGCTCTTTATAAATTTATAAAAGTTTATAAAATCACAGATTTTATTTTTGGTAGTACTTCCACAAGATAGCACATAAGAAAATAAGATACATTTTCAAACTAGGAAGTACAATTTAACATATAAAGTTATATTGTTATTAATATTGCTTATAGAGATTCTCTCTAATCTTGGCCTAAAAATCAAATTAAGAGTTATAATCTAGCAAAAATGTCTCAGCTCATTTTGTCAGCCCTGTTGCTTTAAAATTTATTTAAAGTTTTGAACAACTGATGCTTGAGAAACATGAACACATGTAACAACACTGGAGTGAAGTTATACAACAAAAAAAGTGGGCAAACAGGAATGATAACTCAAAGTAAAATGTGAAGATGTTAAAATAGTAAAACAATTCTTAGACTAAACAATGATAAAATGAAAGTGACATAAGCAGGCTGAAAAGTGGTTGCCAACTATATCTAAATATAAATTTAGATCTATTAGTAATTCTTGCAGGCCAAATAGGCAGGAGAGTTATGGATCTGAACTCTGAGCACCGATCGGCAGAGCTGCAAGAAGACCTCAGAGGAATCTCAGGTAAAATTTCTTCTGTATTGTCTGAGCAAAGGAAAAAAAAAAAAAGAAAGCCATTGCTGTCTAGTCAATTCCAATTCATAGCAACCCTGTAGGACAGAGGAGAACTGTACCACAGAGTTTCTAAGGCTGTAATCTTTATAGAAGCAGACTGTGGGTTCAAATTGTTGTCCCCTCAGTTAGCAGCCAAGAGCTTAGTCACTGAACCACCATCATTGGGTGCTTCCCTACTAAATGTTGACTATTTTATAAACTTTACTCACTTTTATCTCATTTAAACATTTTTTTTTATACCACTTCTTACTTTTTAAGCATTTCTGAACACATCATGGGTCAAGTTGTCACAAAGAATCAAGCATATGCATTGGGTAACCATTTCACTCTTCAGGTATAGTGATATTACCACACCAATGCCTCTGGCTGACTTCAATCTTCAACAAAATTGCAATACAAAGAATATACATAACGTTTCTAAAATGACTAAGTAAGAGAGAGAGAAAGAGATCACCTTCCAGCATGTAAGTGATGAATATTAGTGTGTATCATTCATTCCAATTGTTCTACTATTTAAATGTCAATTTCCACAGGTGGAGGATGTGGTGCATACACAGGATGGCTTATGAAGAGGCGATTGTCTGCTGTGCTCTGCTTTGTTCCAGTTAGAAGTATCCCTGGAATTGACAGGAGCTAACAATAAATGAATTTATCTTCTTGGAAAATACGGCATAATGTTAAAAACAAACAAACAAGCAACAACAAACAAGTGCTACAAAAAAATGTTTCTCAAATTGAAAATGCTTTGTCTAAAACATTAAAAAAAATGAGAAAGAAATAATTTTTGATATGTGAAAGACTGTTACTTATAGTGTTCCTTTTGTTTTAAATAATCTGTATTAACTGTAAGTTAAACAATGTTATGAAGGAAATATCACAAAAATGATACCAACTTATTCTCTGATTTCTTCTCATATGCGTTTTTGTGAATGGGAGGCTAAGATTGTTCACGTCCTATTGGGGCACAATTGAAGACTATTGAAAAGAAGGAGATGACAATGTTACAACCCAGGCAATGGTGACCAAAACACCAAACCAAACCCACTGCCATCAAGTTTATTCCTACTGATAGCGACCCTGTAGGACAGAATGGAAACTGCCCCATAAGGTTTCCAAGGCTGTAAATCTTTATGGAAGCAGACTATCACATCTTTCTCCCCCATAACAATGGTGTGTTTGAACTGCTAAATTTTTGGTTGGCAACCAAGCACCTTAACCACTATGCTAGCAGAACAAGGGGGAAAACTCAAACCCACTGACGCTGAGTCGATTCCGACTCATAGTGACCCCAGTTGGTTTCTAAGGCGGTAAATATTTATGGAAACAGACTGCCTCATCTTTCTTCTGCAGAGAAGCTTGTGGGTTTGAACCACAAATCTTTTGGTTATCAACCAAATGTGTTAACCACTACACCACCAGAGCTCCTTGGGCAAGGGTGAGATATCATTAAATAATACAATAATGGCAACAAAAATTAAAACCTCTCTTATATACATCTATTTATTCAGTCACTCAAAATTTATTGAACATCACTATGTGTTGGACATGGTCTAGATAGAAATATTAGCAAGATCAAAATGAGAAAAAAAGACATAGCTCTCAAGAATGTCACAGTAACTGAATAAATAGCTACAATACTATGTGAACAGATTTTTTAAATGTACTAGGACAAACGAAACTCTGGTAGTAAGATTTTGGTGAATGTTTATAGGTACAATAGCTAAGCCCTCTAAGATTTTCAAGCATAAACAGAAAAGGGAGAAAGTTATGGACAATAGCTGTGGAGTTTGTAACATGATGATGAGAGAGCAAATATTATTAAAGAACTGTTAAACAAGACTTAGCCAACTAATACACTGAGTTTGACTTCATCATCCTCTATGACAGTAAAACCAAATGCATTGCCATTGAGTGCTTTCCAACTTATAGCCACCCTGTAGGACAGAGTACTACTGCCTCATAAGGTTTTCAAGCCTGTAAATTTTTAGCAAACAGGCTGCACATCTTTGCCCTATGAAGTGGCTGGTGGGTTTGAACTGCTGACCTTTTGGTTAATAGCTGAATACTTAACCACTGCACCAGCAGGGCTTCTCTCTGAGAGTAAGGAATGTTTTCTTATTGACAGGTTTAGGAATGCTAAAGTGTTTAAACCTGTTTACAGCAACAGGGATAAGTAGGATACTCTCTGGGTGAGATTTCCTAAAATAAATTGATAAACCTTTGTAAAGTTCTAAATGTTACTTTTGAGAAGCCTATCCACTTCATTAACATCAGGCATCAATGTCCATTCACTAATCTCCACTGTCACTCTTGACAAATGATTCCTCTAATGTAAATAAAACACATACCTACACACATACACCAATACTCACCTACTACTGGTCTGTCATTTTGTTGTATTGTGGTAGGTTGCATATTGCTGTGATGTTGGAAATTATGCCACTAGTATTTCAAATACCAGCAGGGGTACCCATTGTGGATTTCAGCAGAACTACAGACAAACACACACCGGGAAGAAGAAGTTAGCAATTTACTTCTGAAAACATTGTCCAACAAAAACCTTATGCATAGCAATGAAATGGGATTGAATAAATCACACATGAAACAAGCAAAAGATGATTAAAAATACGGGAAAGAAAGAGAAGACACAAGTGGATGCCAAAAGAGACTCCGAATTTTGCTCCAGTATGTAAAGTAGCTAGAGCAAATGGAAGAAATGCTGAAGTAAAAGAGCTGAACAAAAGATTCCAAAGGGTGCCTCAAAGAGCCAAAATAATGTATTCTAAAGAAACATACAAAGACCTGGAGTTAGAAAACCAGAGAGGAAGAACACTCCTGACTTTTTTCAAGCTGAAAGAACTGAAGAAATAATCAAGCCTCAAGTTACAATATTGAACATTTCTGTGGGCAGAAAATTGAATGGCACAGAAAGCATCTAAAGAAGATGGAAGGAATACACAGAATCATAGTACCAAAAGCAATTTGGCAATTTTCAACCATATCAGGAGGTAGCATATGATCAAAAGTGATGGTTTTGATGGAAGAAGTCCAAGCTGCACCGAAGGCATTGTCAAAAAACAAGGCTCCAGGTTTGACAGAATACCAGTGTAGATATATCAACAAACAGATGCAAACCCAGAAGCACCCACTCATCTTTATCAAGAAATTTGGAAGACAGCCACCTGACCAATCGACTGAAAGAGATCCATATTTGTGCCCATTCCAAACAAGGTAACCCAACAGAATGTGGAAATTATTGAACAATAATATTAATGTCATATGCAAGTAAAATTTTACTAAAGATTATTCAAAAGCTGTTGCAGCAGTACATCAACAGGGAACTGTCAGAATTCACATCAGAATTAGAAAACCCAAAAACCAAATCTTCTGTCACTGAGCCAATTCCAGCTCATAGTGATCACTGTAGGCTTCCCAAGGCTATAAATCCTTATGAAAACAAATTGCCTCATCTTTGGGTTCAAATCACTGACCTTTTTGTTAGCAGCTCAATGCCTTAACCACAGAACTACCACAGCTACTTAAATGAGGGATCTGTTTACTAATGTTAGTTGGATCTTGACTGAAAGCAGAAAATACCAGAAAGATGATCACCTGTGTTTATTGACTATGAAAGTAATTCAACTGTGTAAATCATAACAAATTATGGATAGCATTGTGATTAATGGCAATCCCTGAACACCCAATCACGCTCATGCAGAAGCTCTACACAGACTAAGAGGCAGTCATTCAAATATACAGAACAAAGGTATATTTTGTGTGGCTTCAAATCAGAAAAGTTATTTGTCATGGTTGTGTCCTTTCAAAATATTTACCCAACGTGTATGCTGAGCAAATAATCTGAGGAGTTAGACTGTATGAAGAAGAGCATGGCGTCAGGATTGGAGGAAGGCTCATTAACAACCTGCAGATATGCAGGTGACACAACCTTGCTTACTGAAAGCAAAGAGGACTTGCAGAACTTATTGATGAAGATCGAAGACTATAGACTTTGACATGAATTACACCTCAATATAAAGAAACAAAAATTCTCAAACTGGACCAATGAACAACATGATGACAAATGGAGAAAAGATTGAAGTTGTAAAGAATTTTACATAGATCTATAAGCAATGCCCATGGAAGTAAGAGTCAAGAAATCAAATGACTTATTGCATTGGGCAAATCTCCTGCAAGATCTTTTTTATAGCAAAAACAAGATGTCACTTTTTGGACTAAGATTTGCCTGGCCAAGTCATGGCATTTCAAATGTATACAAAAGCTGAACAATGAGGAAGAATGAAGAATCAATACATTTGAATTATGGTGTTGGTGTAGAATATTGAATATACCAGGGCCTTCCAGAAGAATGAATAAATCTGCTTTGGAAGAAGTACAGTCACAATGCTCCTTAGAAGTGAGGATGGTCAGACTTTGTCACACATACTTTGAACACGTTATCAGGAAAGACCGATCCCTGGAGTAAAGTAGAGAGTCAGAGAAAAAGAGAAAGAACTTCAATGAAATGGATTGACACAACTCATACAACAATGAGCTCAAACATAGCAATGATTCTGAAGATGGTGGAAAACTAGCCAGTTTTTCATTCTGTTGTATATAAGGTCACCATGCGTCAGAATCTACTTGAAGGCACCTAAGAACAACAAGAACAGCATATCCACACATATATTTTTGCTTTATGCAAATGTTCATTAACATGGAAGCAGTTTTTATATGGTATGGGTCTGATTGTTTTTCACTAATACTATTGTGACATTTCTTTTAGATTTTCTTCATGAAATTGAATCAGAATGAGTAGATTAAAGAAAAAAATAAATCCTGGTATGTGGAGTAGCAGAACAGATAACTGAAAACTTTTAAAATAGATGTTCTCATATTGAAGGTTCAGAGAGAGTTAAAGGAAATCCATGGACCCTTTGGCATTGTACACAGAAATATTTGTACCTGTGCCTGTTTTCATATTTCAGAAATATATCACAAAGGTAACACAATTTTCAGTGGAGATTTAGATGCAAGGTTTTAAAAACTTAAGGAAATAAATGTAAACAATTTTTTATACTACCAGTTACAGAAGTCCCTTATAAACTGTAAAGCATTATACACCAAGAAATATAAATGGCACAGTGTCTTTCATAATATCTTATATATGCAGATACTCCTACATATATGTAAACTGAATGAATCTTATTTAGGAAGAAAATATCACTCCTTACTTTCCCCATAATCTGATCTTATCATATACATGAGTAACAGTATGTGTGATAGAGCTTCACATTGCTTTGTAATATAAAAACCAGCTTTTATCTATACTTTACAGCTTGTCTTTTTAACATATATAGGCCTCTATAACTAAAGTTGTATTTTATTTTTGTTATTATGTCTTTATTTTACATTCTTATCACATAGTTTCCTGCTGTAATAAATAAAATACTCTAAATGTATGAATAAGTTCTTGTTTGTACACTCTAGCTCAGAAGAGCTAGCACCAGCACTCTTAAGTTTGCAGTTATCTCTTTGTCTCAGTAAATATACAAATGAATAAATTTAAGGAAATACTAGTGTGATAGTTGCAGCTGTGTCTCAACTTGGCTGGACCCCAGTTCTTTGTGGTTGTTCCCATGATGGGATTGGATGACTGTGTTCTGAGTGGCCAATCTGTCAAGGGAAGTTTCCCTAGGGGTATGGCCTGCTTCCAGGATATCCTGGGACATCCTGGGAAGAGAGACATTCTTCTGTGGATTGGGATTCTGTTGTGCTGCTTACAACTTTACTTGAGTGAGCAGTCCACCATTTGGCCTGGAGATCTTGGATTCGTCATTCTTTGGAGTCAACAGCCACTGTACTGCCAGCCAGCCTTGAGCTTCTCGGGCCCTTGTAGTTGCAGAAGCTAAGGAAAGCCTCCAGCCTGACCTTTGTTCCAAAGACTTTGGACTTGCTGGCTTCTATACGTTTATGAGCCATTTTCCTAAGATAAATTTCTCTCTCTCTATATATATATAAGCTTTGCTGTTTTTTGTTTCTCTAAAGAACCCAGTCTAACACAACTAGCTATACTGTGAGCTTGTGCTTTGCTATCCTTCTCCACAGTGGAACATAACATGCAACTTAATGAGCAAGAGAGGAACGTTTGACCTACTTGAACTGTCCTCTGGTTAAGATTAACTTACTAGTTGCAGTTGAGTTGGCTCTCTCTGACTCACAGGAACATTATTTATGTATAACAGAAAATAATAATAATAATGATAATAAACATTGCGAGGTCTGGTGCCACCTTCATGATTATTGATATTTTTTGAGTCCATTATTGTGCCTGTTAGATCAAAATTGGACTGACATAATTCTGACTCTTGGGTTCCATTAATTTGCTTGATGCTGAATAGAATCCTTCACTTATCTCACCTCAACTAAACAAATTTGCCAGCCTAAGTTTCCAAAAAATCAAAGTGAAGGTTAAAATGACCAGTCTTTATGTATTTTTTTCACCATGATATCCCATCTTTTACATCAGTCTGTACAATATATTCAAGTTTGACTCTGAGTCCTATCTTACTGAGTGACCATATTCATGATATTTGGCTGGCAAGGCTCAGAGATTTAGCTCTATATAAATTAATAAAAATTCACTTGTAAAGATGATTTAAATTAAAAAATTGTAAAAAAGCTGGTTAAATATGTGATTTCACCTTTGTAAAAATAAAATGCCAAATAAGAATATATGTGAAAAGTTTGGAAGATAACATATGCAATTGCTTTCAGTTATCTTTGAGCAGTAGGATTATGAGGTCTTTTTACTTTTTAAATGATTGTTTCTAGTTTTCATGATTAGTTATTTTTAATATGCCTATGTATTCCATAGCAGAAATAAATGAGTGAAAATCACGTTTCTCAAATCTTTTTTCTTAAAAAATAAAACCATGTCCATAGAGTCAGAGGTAAGACTGAGAAGATAATTTTGCTACAGTTTGCAGACTAATCTTGAAAAAAATCTAAATCATTTTATCTCAAACAATTAGCATTCAATGTAATAACTTAGCCCAAGTAATTTAACATACATTTCTAGTAATTAGTTTTAATGCAGTCCAGGCTTTAGGCTACACCATTTGGAGGCATAAATATATAGAATGAATTATAAATGATGTATAATATATAAAATATATATTACAAGTGTGATAAATATAATATAGAATATACATTTTATTACATATTGCTTACATGTAAAATATGTATGTATAGATACAGGCATAGACATATAGATAGATCTATGTATATATGAAGGAGCCCTGGTGGCACAGTGGTTAAAGTACTGGGATGCACATTTGTGAAAATTGAAGAAAAGTGTTTCATGCACACAAAAATATTCTTTGATGGTTACCGGTGTGGGTTGGGTAAAGCACTAACTAGCAGTAGACATATATTAGCTTAGGTAAAGGGGAAGGCAAAAAAAAAGTAGTAAAATAAAACACAAAATTTTATATATATATATATTGTTGTTGTTGTTATGTG
>NW_006921588.1:7954589-7961715 GCF_000298275.1 Orycteropus afer afer | reverse complement strand
GGGTTTGAACTGCCAGCCTTCTGGTTAGCAGTCAAGTGCTTTTAGCCACTATGCTACCAGAGCTCCCATATATATATATATATATAAATTACTGCATTATGACCTTATGTCAAAATGCAGTTCATCCATTTCTGCTATCACCTGTTTGTCAGTTTGTTACACTGTAGTGACTGACATATTGTTGTGATATTCAAAACTATGTCACCAGTACTTTAAATACCATCAGGGTCTGTGGACAGGTTTCGGTAAAAAAAAAAAAAAAAGAAGAAGCACTGGGATGGTGACCTAAAATAGACAGTTAGAACCCACCAGCTGCTCTGCAGGAGAAAGATGTGGTAGTCTGCTTCCATAAAGTTTTACAGCCTCAGGAATACTATGGGGTCTACTCTGCCCTACAGATATAACAAGTCACGATCTATATTTTACAAGATCCCCACATTATTTTTATAGATTACCAGGTGATTCTTAAGTACTTAAGGACATCAAACCTGAATGATCCAGTTCCAAGACCTGATTTCAGCCATGTCTTCAGCTTCTATATAGAAGTAAACAATGTAATTCTAGCATAAGGTAAGACATATCCTTTTCTCATTGATACTTTTAATATATAGTTATGAACACAATTTTGGTAGAAATATAAATGTTAAAGACACTTCCTGTAAGGGCTGAGAAAGAAATGAGTAACATGTTATTGAAAACTGGAAAAATAGATGATCCTTGTTTTATAGTGCAAGAAAATTTAACTGAATCTTATCCTACCATTATGCTGTATGTATAGCAGTACTTGTAAAGGATGAGCTTGTGTAATGCAGAGGTTTCCAAGAAAAATGTTGAATATGTGACCTTGTGTCTTTTTCTGCTGAGAATAAAATGCATGAAGGAAAAGACAAATTGAGGAAAAAACAGTTCATCAAAAAGAACTTAGTTTTACAAGCAGTGTCATGAAAACAGTTTGTATAAATTGTTGAATAGAAAACTAACTTCTCTATAAACCTTCACCCAAACCACAAATAAAAGTTAATTTTAAAAATCTAGCATATAATAATTTGGAATATATCCACAATGCAAAAGATACTAAAATTAGATCCACTATTAGAAAAGAGGGGGAGCTCTTTAGTGGCTGAAACACTTGACTGCTAACCAGAAGGCTGGTGGTTCAAACCCACCAGCCACTCCTTGGAAGGGTGATGGGGCAATCTACTTCCATAGTGATACTGCCTCAGAAACCCAGGGAGGGGTGACTATGAGTAGGGTCTGACTCGACGGCACATAACAACAACAATAATTAGAAAAGAGAGCTCTGGAGAGAAGGCCAAACATATAGCTGGACAACCATTTGCATGTGACTTATACAGCTGCTTAACCATCTCAACAGAAGTCAGGAATAGAAATAGAGTTATCCAGAAAAAATATGGAGGACCCTGCTGTCTAGTAACATAATTCCCAACAACATACTTGTGACAACCACAAAAGTTTTTCATTTTATATTAGCAGAAGCACTGCCAACTTGGGCTAAAAGGAACAAAGACAGGAGGAAATGAGAGAAGGTATTCATGCTTCCATAACTCTATAGGCAGGTAGGTGATGGCTAGAATTACTCAACAGCAAATATATGTTGTTGTTGTGTACTGTCGAGTCGATTCTCACTCATAATGACCCTGTATGACACAGCAGAACTGCCCCACAGGGTTTCCTAGGCTGTAATCTTTATAGGAGCCGATTTCCAGGTTTCTTCTCGGACAGAGTGGCTAGTGAGTTTGAACTGCCTTTGGGTTAGCAGCCAAGTGCTAAACCATTGTGTCACCAGGGCTCCTTAAACACTTGTTACTCTTCAACAGAAATTATTATCAAAAGAAGTAAACCATGGGTCCAGAAGAATGAGTTTTGTTTAGAAGAGCAATCTGTGAACCTAGAGTAGGGAATTCCCCAGAAGCTGACTCAGACATAGGTGCAGAGGTTTATGGAGCACAGAGACAGAGACCACAGATGTGGGTTCAGAGTCAGAAACATGGTCAGAGAGACAGAGGCTTATAGCTCCAGCAAGGGGGGATAGAACCAATGGACCTACCTCAAATGCAGAAGCCTATAAAGTTCTGGGACCAAATGGCAGAGCCCCAAGGCACAAGGATTATATGCAGAACTTGAAACCTAATGGCTTATGCCCTGCTAAGTTTTGAACATGTTTGGTACTGTTGTTGTTGTTGTTATGTGCCGTCGAGTCGGCCCCGACTCATAGCGACCCCTCCTTGGGTTTCCGAGGCAGTATCACTACAGAAGTAGGATTGCCCAACCTTCCTTCCAAGGAGTGGCTGGTGGGTTTGAACCGCCAGCCCTCTGGTTAGCAGGCAAGTGACTTAGCCACTATGCTACCAGAGCTCCCATGTTTGGTACTGGTGACCTCTATTTCTTTAATTTTCTCCCTTTTGGAATGAGACTACCTATAACTGTTATTCAAATTCTTGACGTAAAATTTTATTTTGGAAACAGATAGCTTGTTTTGTAGTGTCACAGGTTCATAGATGCAGAGGAATATTGCCACAGGATAGAACATGCCCAATGTGTTACCAATACCTGATTTAGATGACTTAGATAATGGCATTTGATACTTTTGAGCTGATGATAATACTTAGATGAGATTTTGGACTTAGAGTTGATGCTGTCATGGGTTGAGGAGTTCTTGAGTGTTGTAACTGGTTGAGCATTTGAATATTAATCAAAGGTTGATGGTTTGAAGCCACCCAGAGGTGCCTTGGAAGAAAGACCTGGTGAATTGATTCTGAAAGCTCACAGCTTTGAAAATGCCATGGAGTGCAGTTCTGCTTTTCAACACTTAGGGCCACCGTGAGTTGTAATCAACTAATGGTAACTGGTTTTTATAATAGACAGGAATTTGGGAGGTTGTCGGTGGTGTAGTGCCTAAGGTATTTGACTGCTATACAGAAGGCTGGCGGTTCAAACCCACCAGCCACTCCTCAGAAGGAAGGTTGGGCAATCTACTTCCATAGTGATTCCACCTCAGAAATCCAAGGAGGGGTCACTATGAGTCAAAATTGATGACAGAAGTGAGTTTGTTTTTTTGGTTTTGGATAGAGTGAATGTATTTTGCAGTTTTGTGGGATCATATGGCAGACTACAGTGGACTGAAAGGTGACCCCTAAAAAAGATATGTCCATGTTCTAGTTCCTAGAAATTGTGTTACCTTATTTGGAGAAAGGGGCTTTTTAGATGTAATTAAGATCAGAAGATCATCCTAGAATACCCAAACCAAAACCAAACTCACTGCCATCAAGTCATTTCCTACTCATAGAGGCCCCTCCTTGGGTTTCCAAGGCGGTAGGTATCTGTATGGAAGTAGATTGCCTAGTCTTCCTTCTGAGGAGTAGCTGGTGGGTTTGAACCACCAGCCTTCTGATTAGCAGTCAAATGCCTTAAGCACTATGTCATCAGAGCTCCCATGTGGGTCCTAAATGGAATGTGTCCTTATAAGAAACACTGAGAGGAGAAGCACAGAGAGAAAAGACGGTGACACTGTGACTAACGGTGCATAGATTGGAGGGATGCAGCCATATGCCAAATGCCACCAGAAGCTGAAAGAGGCAAGGAACGAATTCTCCCCTAGAGCTTTAGGAAGAAGTACAGCCCAGTTAACGTTTTGATTCAGACACTGACCTCCAAAACTCTGAGCAGCTAAGTAAGCCACAAGTTTGTGGTAACTGTTTGTGGCAGCCATATAAAATCATTACAATAACATAGCCCTCAACTGAGAGCTTGGGAAAAGGAAATGCAATATCTTGGCCATGTATTCCTATAGTAGGGCTCCAATCATACTGAGCTAGAGAGTGGGTAGAGGAGTAGATTATGGCTCAAGTGCTACAGATTTATTATTCTTACTAAAATTAATAGATTATCTTAAACAAATGCTTCTTTATTTGCTGTATGCCTTTAAGAATTTTTTCTTCAATGCTTTGAATGGCTGTGTGTATGTGTGTGTGCATTTCTATGAGTTTTATCAGCTATGGTTGTTTTGCTGAGGGGAGGGTTTGCATAGCTCCTTGCACTGCCATTCCAGATGTGGGTCTCCAGAGTGAGTTTTTCTTCCTGCCTGCTGAAAACAACCACCAAACAAAACAAAACAAAACAAAACAAAACAAACAGCCAAACTCACTGCTATCTTGTCAATTCTGAATCATAGCTACCCCTAGGGTTTCCAGGGTGGTAAATCTTTATGGAGGTAGATTATCCCATCTTCCTTTCACAGAGCAGCTGGTAGGTTTGAACCACCAACCTTCTAGTTAGCAGTCAAATGCTTTAGGCACTGAGCCACCAGAGCTCCTCAACAACAAAAACAGTTAAGGGAAAACACACACACATACAAGAAAGTGGAATAGAGAATTTCAGTTAAAATAACAATGTCTTTGGCAGCCTAAGTTTTTAGTTACCCACATATTTTTATAAAATCTAAAATGCCATGCTATTCTGTTTGGTTGAAAACATGTAATTCTCCTTTACAAACTCCTCCTGCAGGAACATAAGAATGCAGTGTGCTAAAAAAGAAGCAATCTTCAGAAGCCTTATCAAGGTTTATGGTTGTTGTTTAATGGCATATTCAGATAATGGGATCTTCTTGCTCTCACAATCTTCCAAGCAAAGGCCTTCGTATTAATTGACTATATGTAAAACTGCTTTGACAGGAAAGAAAAAAATCTTAACTCTTCCTTTCTATAGTCTTTATAAGCATAGAAGTTGCAAAATTCTCCATCGATGCTAGAATATGCCAAGCTTTTAAATTTCTATAACTCCAGCCAAGAAGATAAAAAAACCACATTACCATCTGCTTGTTTTTTATCTAAATAATGCATATATCTTGTCAGTCAACCACCCAGAATTCTTGCACCCTCGGTATTCTTAAAAAAAAAAAAAAAATTCACTGCCATTGAGTCAATTCCGACTCATAGCAACCCCTCCTTGGGTTTCCGAGGTGGTATCTCTAAAGAAGTAGATTGCCCAACCTTCCTTCTGAGGAGTGGCTGGTGGGTTTGAACCACCAGACTTCTGGTTAGCAGTCAAATGCCTTAGGCACTATGCCATCAGAGCTCCCATGTACTCTTAGACATGTTAATATTTTATTGTCTCTAGCTGTTTTACAAAGCTCTGCAAAAATGATGAACATTCCAGAGAGCTATGCTAAGAGATACGCAACATATTCATTCATCTATTTTCTCGAATCTTACAATTCTGCTTTCAAATCAATTCAGATCTTGAAAAGTTACATATATGAAATACATATTACTCAAAAAATATTGGGTATATGCTCTCAGCTTTTACTAATGACAACGATAAGAAATAAAAACCTGATAAATATCTTTGCATTTTCATAATATGCATTAGAAGAAATTATACCATTCAACGTTTTCTTTTCAGTGTTATAACAGCTTCATCTTTATGTGATAGTATATTCATTCTGGCAGATTCCAGGATCTGGGTGGTTCATGAACCTTCTTCATCACACTCCTTAATATTATATTGCGTCATAGAGCTGTTAAGATTTATTAATAGTTGAAAATCATTTTGAATCTGAAGAGTGTCACAACCATATTGTTGTTGTTATGTGCCATCAAGTTGGACCCTACTCATAGCAACACTTCCTTGGGTTTCCGAAGGTTGGGCAGTCTACTTCTGTAGTGATACTGCCTCGGAAATCCAAGGAGGGGTCACTATGAGGCAGGTCCGACTTGACGACACATAATAACAAATCAGTCATGTAACCATTACTAATTGATATGGAGAAATGCAAGACACTATGAAAGAAATTTGAACACTTTCTAAGTCCATTTAAAAGTTTTTAATTTTATATGTGCTATGAAAAAAGTCTATTTTATTTTAATCTATAAAAATTATGTTACTTCCTTCAGAAAATTAATTTATTTATAAAAAACAAAATTAGATTAATTAGTATGTATTTATTTGTTTAATAAAGGGCTTGTTTCAGAAGATTTTGGCATTCTTGTTTTGGTGGTTTGCACAAATTCTATTAATTGTGTCTTCCAAATATCTACTACTACTTTATGCTTTTGTCATGAAAGTTTTGGTGGTGGATACAAATACTTTTTGTTAAGTTATTTGAATCTTTTAAGAAACATAAAATCTAAACCATTCTTTTTTATTTAGATTTTTTTTTTTATTGTGATTTGGGTAAAGATTTACAGAGCAATTCACTTTCTATACAGCAGTTCACATATACTTTGTCTCATGTCATTGACCAGTTTACCACAATGCAACAGCTCCCCTCCCACTTCCTCCCCATAGTTACCTCTTCCCAGTGTCCATTCCTCCATACATTCCTGCCCCCTGAGCTGTCTCCCTGTGCATAAGCAGCCCATCTTTCTCCCATGATTGTTGCCTCCGAGGAGTGTATCTACTTGAGGTAAATGTTCATCTCATATGCCTATCTTTTGTTTGGCTGGAAACCACAGGTGTGGGTTCAATTCCAGACCTGAAGGGCAGGTAGGGGCCATAGTCTCAGTGGTTCCACCAGGCTCTATCGGACCAGCAAACCTGGTCCCCACCTTTTTTTTTTTTCTCCAAATGATTTTGAGTTTTGTTCCACATTGTTCTCCCTCTCTATCAAGGGTTTCCTACATAGATCCCCTTCTAAGTGGATGACAGTGGTAGCCAGGCACCATCTAGGTCTTCTGGTCTCATAGTAGTATATGCTGCACATCGGATGGTGTACCAGTCGCTAGGACTAACTGTTTCCATGAATTTTGGTTTTCTTCATCTTCTTTGCTCTGGATGAAGAGAGACCCATCGTTGCATCTAGATGGCAGCTTGCTAGCTTTTAAGATCCTGGTCGCTACTCACCAAAGTAGGAGGTGAAACAATGTTTTGTACAGTATGTTATGCCAATTGAGCTTGATGTCCCCTGCAAATTCTGATCATTCACATAAACTTATAGGACCATTGTCTGCCAACCCTATATATGTCCTTGGATACCTTCCCCATTTCATAGACATACCTAATCATTTAGCCGTCCACCCATCTATCCACCCATATACCCATATTTGCCTTCACTGACAACACACTACTGTATGTGCAAAAGGGTTCGTATTTGTTGTCTGTACCTCCC
>NW_006921588.1:7940613-7953189 GCF_000298275.1 Orycteropus afer afer | reverse complement strand
TCCTTGGGGTTGCTGGAAAGCAGAACGTGTTCTTAAGCCCCAGGAATCTGTGAGAGCCCTGTCTCTTTAAATATCCAAAATAGTCAAGCCACTTTTTAAACCTTCAAAATGGCGGCGTCCTCCAGATTGGTAAAAGTCCACAGCTCAGCCCACCTTTCTCTTCCCCTTGTCCGTTTGTTCCCTAGCCACTGTGCACAGTCCTTCATGCAGTCCCTGGCTAGCAGGGTGATTTTTAAGTTAATTTTTAGGTCCTACCACCACTCGGGAATCTCCAAGCTGTCTGTTCTGTCAGGATTGCTCAGGATCGCCGCCAGACCCCAGCTCTGTATGTCTCCTTTTTTGGTATTTTCATGCAAATTCTTCTGCTAATTGGGGTTCAGTCCACTTCTATATCCTTCCCTTCAAGGCTCAGAGTTCCAGGATTATCTTCTGTGCCTGTGTTAATTGGTTTCCCTTTTCTTTGTTGAAGAGGGTCTGTGCAGTCTTTCTGCCTAGTCCGCCATCTTGCCAGATCTCCCAAAATCTAAACCATTCTAATTGAAAACATAATGATACAATTAATTTCAAGACCAACTAGACTCAGTGTAACAAGTTATGATATTTAGAACTATCTTGGTGATAACTTTCAGCTGTTTTTCTGGCAAGTTTCAGAGTGACTTCTTCATCTCCTAACTAATGATCTATGAAATTTTACCTCTTATTTCTTCAGCTTGTAATAGTCTTAAAATGTAAAAATTCCTTGAAGATAGAAAAATTTAAGCTTCATATCTCATTTGCATTGACTTACTGAAGTTTAGCTGATATACAAGGATACTTTGAGGTGGATAGAAGTGTGAGTCACTTCTCCTTTTTAAGGACATAAATATGTTAAAAAAATTTGAAGAAACAGAAAACATAGTTAAACTTATGATATATTTTAATTATTTGCAAATATCAAATAAACCCTTTCAGCAAATATAAATCCACAAACACAAGGGTCTTTTGCATATAGTCATTAGGAGAGAAAACACATATTCTAAATTTGAGACCCTTTGTAAAGGTCAGGCCAGACCAAACAGTTGTCCAGGTCCTAATGTAACAACCCTCCAAGGCTGAATAATGTCAATGTGGAATATATGAAGTCTCTGGGCTACAAAGGCATAAACACACAAGGAAGAGAAAACTTAATGGTGGTATAGAAAAATGAATGTTTATCTATTTGACAGATTTGATCATTATCAAAAGAAATAATTTGTTACTGTTCTTCAGTGTTTTTTGTATCTAATCTTTAGAAACAAAATATGAAAAAAGAATCTCTTCCTAAGATGTTCATATTTGTATCTTGTTACATTTTCTATCAAAAGTCAGTGTCAAAACATTTGTAGGACATTCTGTGCATAGATGTTATGCATATTTAAGTGCAAATAAATGAAATGGATTATTATATTACTCCAATTTACTTTATATATGACATACTGAAGAACAAAAAGTATTTACAAACCAGATTTTAGAACGACAAAATATCTGTATAGTGTATATAATGAGAAACTTCCCCATTTCACAACTGATTTATAAATGCTCAGCCTACAAGTGTGTAATGAATCAATCTTGTTGTTAATTGGATCCCATTCCAATATTTGTTATGTTTACAAACAGAAAGCTGACAGAAGTAGGGAATAGAAATCATTTCCAGTGTTGGAGAAAAATTCTCTAAGTGCCTAAAGATATTTCTCATAAAGACCTGCTTAAAAGTCTAAAATTTTACCTTTAGAGGTACATTGTGTGAGTGTTGAATGTCATACTTCTAATAGATAGCACTGTGGAATAATTGGTACTTGGAAATAATACATTGTCTAGCATAAGCCAGTAACACTAGAATGTAGATCATGTTACTTAATTATTTATGGATAAGAGGGATGGGACAAAGAGGAGACAAATTTGAAGATGACTTCTGGAGGGAAAATAAGAAAAACATAATAAAATTAGCCATTCTTCAAGCTGGATTTCTTCAATGAACACTATTGCCTTTAATCCTTTATGTTTGCCCCTATAGACATTTCATTTGCTATCTCCAGTGCCTAAGGAACTTGACTACTAACCAGAATGCTGGAGGTTCAAACCCATCAGCAACTCCTTGAAGGAAGGTTGGCAAATCTACTTCTGTAGTGATACGACCTCGAAAACCCAAGGAGGGGTCACTATGAGTTGGGCCTGACTTGATGGCACATATAACAACAACAGTGCTTCTCAAATGTACTTTTCTCTACAAGTCCCTGAATGATTTATAAATCCTTTAAGGAAGTGTGGCTTCTTACAGTGCACATATTTGCACTTCTTCAACCAATCAAATCTGCTTCTTCAGTTATCTCCTGGAGTTTTCTGGATCAATTGCCTCTGCTATACAAAGCATCTTATGATTACCTCTAGCACACTATTTGTCATGTGGTATATGAACTAACTAATAGAAAATGACCTCTCCCATTGAAAACTCCTCAAACAAGGACTACATTTCTGTTTGTTTTCATCTTAATTCTTGAACATCTAACCCAAGAACTGAAGAAAAAGAGACTCAGAAATAATTACCAAAAAAAGAATGAATACTTTGAGAGAGCATAAGTTTTAAAAGACAAAGCAGGGAGATTTGCTATTTTGGGGAGAAATTTTTCTAATAGAAAAGATCTATAATCATCAGAATTTGCTGACAACTAGTGAGACTAGTTTGTACCAGTAGGTAAGAGTATACAATTTGATAGGAGGCAGGAAAACTGTACAAAAGAGAAAAGTACGTCAGAAGAGAGGGTACAGCTTCCAGGATCTAAAGTCCTGGAGGTTTTCAGGAAATTTGATGATGACTTTCAGGTGTGGGGAAATTTGAGGAGTTAAGACAAGGACTTCATTCTTGTTACGTATGCTTTCTGAATGTTTTCAAATCACATCCTATTCTGTAATGGTCTTAAACCACATATATCTATGTCACTATTTTAAGTTCTTCTATAGTGATTTTTACACTGTTAAGATGTTGTTATAATGCTTTAAACAACTTTGTATAAGTCACTTATAACGTGAGGTTCTAAATAGAAAATTTCTGAACTTAGAATTAGAAATATATACATTTCTATAATGTTCTATTCAGTAACTGTAGGTCATTAGAAAGTTGTTCTTACTTTGAAAATAAGATCATAAAAGTATGTGAAGTTGGTCATAAATACTTTTCTGAAATTGTGATAACAGGATAGAATACTAATCAAATCTCTATAAATTAGGGAAATATAAATTTGTCATTTAACAACAATTTTTAATTAATTAAGTTGGCCTTAAAATGTACTAAAAAATAATATAAATATATCATACAACAATTCCCTGATTGGCAATAAAATATAATAGAAATTATTGCTGTTGTTGTTGTTGTTATGTGCCATCGAGTCAGACCCGACTCATAGTGACCCCTCCTTTGGTTTCCGAGGCAGTATCACTATAGAAGTAGATTGCACAAATTTTCTTCCGAGGAGAGGCTGGTGGATTTGAACCACCAGCCTTCTGGCAAGCAGTCAAGTGAGTGCCTTAGGCACTACACTACCAGAGCTCCTACAGCAAAATATAAATGCAATACAACCATGCCCTTAACTGACAGTGCAGCATACCAATTATAGTTGAACATGACAGTACACAAAAACCAGTGGATCTCTGCTCATTTTTGGAGAAGAAGACAGAAGCAAAAGTTCTCTTTGACTCCCTGTCTGATGACTGGGAAGCCTGCTGAGAAACTGCTTGTCACAAGTGACCTCGAACCCAAGCTACAGGAAACCTCTGAGTTCCAAGTGTGGTCCAGTTTCCTCCCTGTGAATGTTAGCTGAAGGTAAAAGCCTAAAGTCTAAAGATTTCTACTCTAACATTTAAACTAACATTGTAATAGTTCATTCTTATTCTCCAATGTTAAATGAACATCTCGAGGTCTTACTTGAGTGCTATGCCATGACTACCTTGCAATAAACAAAATGAGTCCATGCAACAAAACTTAGCCTTTCTTCCTTCATTTTTAGGATAAAATCCTCCAAGAGAATTCTTCATTCCAAGACTAGGCAAAGGCATGATCTAAGTATTTTGACACATCTTAAAAGTAGTCCATAGTCAGAAAAATGAATGAGGTCATAGAAAGGATTGGAACATTGACATTGGGAAGGAAAAGGGATACTATCTTGACTGACGTTTAAGAAGTACCTTCTGGAGAGACTGAGGATCCCATGAGTCTTGGCATATTTTTTGTAAAAAAAATTTAGACTCAAAACTGATAAGTCTGATTCATCAGATGAACCCATCAGCCACGCAGGATTGGACAGAACTGATTAACAATATGAAAGGATCCATGACATGTCCAAATAACATCTAGGAAGGAAAACCAAAACCAAAAATACCAAACTCACTGCCATCGAGTAGATTCAGACTCATAGCGACCCCCAATGGGTTTTTGAGGCTATAAATCTTTATGGAAGTCGATTGCCCCTTCTTCCTTCTGCTGAGTAGCTGGTGGGTTTTAGCCTATGCCAAATTATTATTGAGAAAAATCCAGAAATATGAATTGTTGTCATTAACTTCCAATATCTAATAATATTTTATGGTGTTTCAGAGAAATGGAAAGCAAGAACGTTTTAGGAGGAACAATCAGCAGAAGTTAGGTAAGTATATGCAGGCTAAATATTTAGGTGTAGCTGGAGAAACGGTGGAATGAGCAAAGAGCCAAGTTGGGACTGAAAATTGGTTCTAGGGGCTAAATAAGCAGAAGGATATCGTGAATAATGAATGAATAAGAGAGAGGATGAAAAATGAACTTATGTTTCATGACATCAAGTTGCCAGAATTCACATTAGACGTTTTCACAAACAGGCTCTCAATTATTCCTCTCTACAATTGTATAGACTAATAGTTATTATCTCCATTTTGTAAATAAGACTATTCCATCTCAAAGAGAGACTCAATTAAGATCACCTAGTCAGACAGGGACAGATCGGCTTCTGAAAGTCAGGTCTTCTGACTGCTAGTGCCAATTTGTTTCCCTCATTCCTTTCTGCCTGTACTCTCCTACTGTGCCCTACTGAAAGGCATATGGTTCTCTGGGGACGCATGAGAACTTAGAGATGACAAAGAGAAAAATAACAAAGAATAATTCCACCTGTGTCTTAACTTAGCCAAGAGCAAAATATACAAGCAACTTTTTCATCAGAGCTCTTCTTGGAAGTATTTGGCTTTTGTACTTTTTAGAATAAACTTTTTCAATAATACTTCTCTGAACTTCCTGCAACATTTAGTGCATCTCTCTTTTTTTTTATGTAGAAGTAGAACTGACTATAGTCAAACGTGAAATTCTGTTTGACAAGTAGCTCTGCTCTTATCAAGCCCACATTACACTGATTTTTTGGTGTCAGTTAAATGTGATAACATTAATGCAAATATTCTTTCAACAAAAAACATTTGAACAACGATTACTTGGGATTTTACTTACTAACAAGACCAGGTTTTCGGGCTTATGGTTATCAGTTTCAACTCTAGGTCTAGCTCTTTGTATCTACAAGCTTACTTTGGTAGGCCAACTGCATGTCCATCGGGACCTCTGTTTATAAATTTATCATAATGGCTGTCCATGTTTAATATGTAATAATTTTAGACATTCCAAATCACATTGGCTATTACCATAGGTAATCTATTTTTTCTCAGGGAAAGGGGTTTTAAAGCACAAAGGTAATCAGATTTTATTCAATCAAAATTGAATTGCAAATAAAGTTCAGTTTTAGTAAAGGAATGAAGAAAGTTATGTTTACCTTCACTGTACTTTTTTGGTACCATTTTGAGTGTCTGTGTGTTTTGAAGCAGTTTTACTTCTGAAAATGAGCATTTTCTCTGTATGAGTCTTTGTTACAACCTATACATGACACAGAAAAACTTGCATGCAGGCAGTCCATCCTTTCCTAGGCTTTTTATGGGCCTTTCAGAGATCATGAAAGTTTTGGGGAGATAGCATATAAAGTTCTATTTCACTCTAATCCTGCTATTTAGTATCATCCTCAATGTATTTCCAAATTACTTAAAGACCTTCTTATGGTTCCACACTTCAAAAATAGGATTTTAATGCAGGCTCACATTTTAACATCTTTACTGTGTCTAACAAAATTAATAGCCATTTTGTAGGCACATGTCTAAGAGAGTTATTTCCTTCTATAACTATCGAGTCAGGACCTTCCTATGTGTTTTCATATTTTCCAAAAACTAAAAAGTGACCATGAAAGCTTCAATATCACAGGTAAGTAAACCACTCCCCTTCCTGGCACTGTGTTGTACAAGGTGTTTTGGCCATTTCCAAGTAAAACATGTCCATTTTCTTTGGTAAGAAGTTTACACACAGAATGGAATTTGTCAAAAAGTATATTTTCATTGTGTGCTGAATTTATACATATAGGAGTAAAATCTAATTTGTATTTGGATAAGGTATCAACAATCTTTTGTTTTATGTTTTCTGTGGTTTAATAAAATATTCACAAAAATTGAGACAATCACTTGAAACTTCATTTTTCTAATCCAACTTCCTTCATGTCATTGTCATGCATTGATACCTAGAACTGACAAAGATTATTTCCTCTTATTTTCAAAAGAGAAGCTGTGGTATAAAAATAGAATTGAACTAGAACTAAAAACTTTTTCTGGACTATATTTGATGTTAAAAATCATGAATAAGCCACGTAAACATCTCTGAAAAAAATTTTTTCCTGTTTAAAATTACAGAAAGGGAGTGAGGGAGGTGATCTCTGACCTCCTCTCACATCACGAGGGTAAAACAGAATTACCATCAGCAACATCAGCTCAAGGAGGATTCCTACGATGGGGAGGTCAGACATGCCACCAGCCTCCAACATTTTTGCCAATTCTAACACTAAATGTCCCTCCCACAGAACTCACAGATAATACTTACGATTATGGGGATTATTAGGGAAATAATGGGTTAGAGTTCAGGAGCAGAAAACAACCCCGGATGCAATTCTTCAGTCAGCACAGCTTCTTTTCAGCTTTGCCATATGCCTGTTTCTCTTTGGTGCTCTGCCTCTTGGCCTGGCCTCTGGCCTGCTCAGGCCCAAGTGTTACAAAGTTCTGTCAACAGTTGCACCCCATTCTGCCAGCAAGCCTCCTGCCCAAAGCCAGTCATCTTTCTCACTCCACGGGCCAGCAAGCCCATTGCTCTGTCTCATGATGGTCTATTGGTTCTGCTGTCTCAGCCGCCATCATCTCTCTGTTGTCTCTCTGCCAAGCAGGTCCAGCCCAGGGATCTTAGACCCCAAAGTACTCTCTACTCTTGGTTGCTCTTTCTTTATGGCAGGGAGATTCCTCTTTCTGCCTCTGAGATGACTCTGAGTTTGCCTAACTGATGGAAAAACTGACAGATCCTCATATGAGGGTTCTAAATAGCTTGCTTCCATGGTCCCACAATGGTGCCATGTACCTTATTTACACTGTTCACAAACGACCCAATTTCCTTGGTAGACCACAAGTACCTCACATTTGCATAGTTCCACCCAGTTATCAGGTGGAAGTCACAAAGGTCATGGCTATAAGAGTCACATTAATTAACTCACTGCACCACAAAATGAAGAAAATATTTCATAACTCACAGAGAAAAATTTAAGAATTAGATAGACGTGCTATGCTACCAATAGTTTTACACAAATGTTAAGGTGCTATTGTTTTCAGATAAAAGATGTTATTGTTCTTCTTTATCTGGAAACTTCTTTTATCTAAACTTTCAACAGCAAGTCACTATATTTATTATTTACTGCCCTCTTCAAATGAAAACCATCAAATATCACTTGTTCAATAAAATTACAATAACACTCAATTCTCTCAGAGAATGACATTGAACTCAATCTAAATGGGAATACTTTCCACTGACTCATAGTCATGGCCCCAGAAGTGAAGGTCAAGATGGAACTACAGCTCTGGAGAGAGTTTATTAATGAATGAAAGACATGATAACATTTAAATTCAGTATAAGATGAAAGGCAGTATTTTACCTCACAATTTTTGTTGTTGTTGTGACTCATAGAGACCCTAAGTACAACAGATAGAAACACTGCCCAGTCCTGCGCCATCCTCATGAGCACCGCCACTCTTGAGCCCATTGTTATACCCACTATGTCAATCCATCTTGTTGAGAGTCTTCCCCTTTTTTGATGATCATCCACTTTGCCCAGCATGATATCTTTCTCCAGGGACTGGTCCCTTTCAACAATATGACTAAAGTACAAGAGACATAGTCTGGACATTCTTGCATCTAAAGAACATTCTTGCTGTACGTCCTCCAAGACAGATTTGTTCATTATTCTAGTAGTCCATGGTACCTTCAATATTCTTCTTCAACAACACAATTCAAAATCATCAATTCTTCTGTCATCTTCCTTATTCACTTCAGCTCTGACATACAAATGAAGCTGTTGAAAATACCATGGCTTGGGTGCACTTCAGTCTTCAACTTGATATCTTTGTTCTTAAACACTTTAAATTACATTAGTAATAACAAAATCTGTTTCTTCTTTTTTTTTTTTTTTTCCCTCTTTTTGGATCTCCCTTTCTCTTGGGAACATTCATAGCCTAAATCCATGCCTATTATCTCAACTATAAAGAACTGCACCAAAAGAAAAAAATAATACATATTCACGTTGCTTCATACTTCTGTTCAGCCTAAGTAAGAACAGATATGTCCCTAACATCACCTTTTTAACACAAGTCTGCTTTGTAATTGTTGTTGTTGTTGTTAAGTGCCGTCGAGTCATTTCCGACTCATAGTGACCCCATGAACAGCAGAACAAAACACTGCCCGCTTTGTAATTATCAACCTCAAATCTGTTTTAGGAGGGAAGAGGGTTTCCCTGTGAAATGTGGAATAATTTTTAAGAGCGTAAGTGATATGTTGTTCATAGAGAGCTGTTGTAAACATTTAGAAAACAATTCCTTGCCATATCTTCTTAACAACTATAAAACTTATTCTATTGCCTAATCTATGGGAGGATACACGGATGGACAGGCAGGAAGATCAGATATGCATAACTGAATGACACTATACCCAAGAGCATACATAGATTTGACAGATGATATTGCTACATAGATATTTGTATGTGCTATAAAAATGTCTCTTTTGGTCCTCTACTGCTGCTATAACAGTATACCACAGATGGATGGCTTTAACAAACAGGGATTTATTCTCTTGCATTGTAGGAGGGTGGAACTCTGAGTCTTACATGCCAGCTCTAGTGACTGTGTGAAAGCCCCTCAACCTTGGGCTTCAGCTCTGCCTCTTGCTCCCTGACCACTGAAGCTGGAGGTTTCCCTTAACTCAAACATATCCTGGTTGCTGAGGTAGACAAGTAGAACAGCATAGTCCTAAAACTATCAAACCACATGGCAGGGCACTAATTCAAGTCCTTTAACAGTCCTAAGATCAGCAGACAACACGGCGACCATCGAGATGAAGACATGGCCAAATGCAGGATACAGATTTGCCAAAAACTTGGTATCTTTTGCAAAGCTGTCTTCTTATATACTGGAAGTGGACCACATCCCTAAGGCAGCTACTCAGCTTCTCCAGTTGATTCCACCATGACTAATGAGTTGATTACTAATCTCATCATGGAAAATAACTACATCAAGCTGCCAAGCCACTCAAAACCAGGCCCAGCCAAGTTGACATACAACCTTAACTGCTACAATGCCTATATGCAATTGAAAGCTAACAAGGGGCAAAGTTTGGATAACATCCTATCCACAGCTAAGCAATTTGAGTCAGTGAGTCTCTGGGTCTGTGGGCAGTGGACCACAGTCACAGGGAACATCAAACTCAATTGAAACAACGTAGTATACAAAAATATCGTTCTCTATCTTACTTCAGTGAGTAGCAACTGTGGTCTTAAAAGCCTGCAAGTGGCCACCTAAGGTACAACTATTGGTGTCTCCTCATCTGGAGCAAAGAAGAGTGAAGAAAATCAAAGACACATGGTAATAGTTTGTCCAAAGGACTAATGGACTATGAGAACCTTAGCCTATGTGACCCTGAGACGAGAAAAGATAGATAGTGTGTGGCTACCAATGCCAACCTCTCAAAAATGGATCAAAACTGAAAATCCTGGATAAAGTGGGATGAAAGATATGGAGCAACAAAGAAAAAGACCAGGTTTACCAGTTGTTTGAGACTGGTGGAACCCCTGAGACTAGGGCCTGAGTTACCCTTAAGGCCTGAAAATGAATTCACTCCCTTGGCTTAATTCTTAGCCAAAAAATAGGCAGGCCTATGAGCCAAACAACTACATCAGGGTGATGCATGCAGTCCTTGGAACAATCAACCATGGGAGATCAGAAGGGTAGCATTTGGGCAGGGAGAAAGGTAGGGAGGCAGGAATGCGAAGGTAGGAAGGACCCAGGAAAAGGGTAACCACAGTGTGGAAGTGGGAGGAGAGCTGTTACAATGCAGAGAATGTAATCAGCATCACAAAAAATATGTGATGAACTGTTGACTGCAAAATGAGTCTGATTTGTAAAATTCACCCTAATCACAATATAAACTGAAGAAAAAAAAAAGTTATGTTGCATTTTTTAAACAGAAAAATAAATAGAATTTTAAATATGAACATAATGAGCATAATTTCTTTTTAATCTTATCATTACCCTTTCTCCCTTCTGCTGAGAAATTTCTTACTCTTCTTTTAGGAAACTGATTATATATGTGCTCACACATTTCCAGTTGAATTTCACTAATTCATGTTTTAGAGGTAGGTATATGACCCCCAGACCATGTCAGAAGAGTGTTTCTCTATGTAAGTTCAAATAGTAAATAAAAGGATAGAGTCCTTTCCTCTCTAGTGGTGAAGCTGAAAATATGCGAGACTTGGAGCTGCTGGTGGCCATGATTGTAGCTTAATCAAAGAAAGCCACCCAGAGAGATTAAAGGCAACAAACACAGAACAAAACAGACAAAAATACTATGAAAGCTGGGGAAGTGTTGAGGTAAGATATCAGAGATCAAATTCTCCTAAATAGACTGAAAGCAAATTTTAGAATGAGCCAAAATCAGATAATAAAATCAGTAAGAATAGAAGATAAATCTGAGTAATAAATCAACAGAAATAAGAGACTAAAGGAACACAGATTAGATAGGAGTTATTGGACCAGAGGCCAAGCCCAGGGAAATAAAGCATGTTCTAGATCACGTGCAGATTTTGTATATTCCTGTGATGTAAGCTACACTGAATGTTCAAGGCCACTAGGGTCAACTCAGCTCTTCTTAAGATTAGTTCTTTCTGAACCAACCACTTGACAATATCTCATCTGCATTCCCTGGGGCATACTCTGTGCTTTGGCTCTATTCAAAAGCAAATCAGCGTATTTTCTCCCTTACAAAACTGAATAAATACTAGAACTCTGATCATGCTCAACTTCTTTACAGCCTACAGTGACCATGTACCCAAATTATGGCCAATGAGTTATAAGTAGATCTCCCTTTGAAGGAAGAGGGTAGATTCTGGGAAACCTTTTTAAAAGAGAAAAATTTGGCTTGAATATCCCTTCAGGCCTTTCATCTTCCCTGTCTTCTTGCCTGCAGAAAAGTCACAATGCTTAAAAATATAGCAGCCCTGTTCACACTATGAGGACACAAGTAACACTCTAAGTGTGGTGGAGCCAGAACAGACACACAGCCTGAGTCCTTGTTATCCTTTAGCAATTGTGTGCCAGCCTTGGACCTATCTTCAGACACTTTGTTATGTAAAATAAATAATCTCCTATGTCTTTAAATCACAGTTAGCCTGGTTATCTATTGCTTAAAGTCAATGTATCCCTACTTTTCAGCAAGGATTTCTTTTCCTGCCAGATTCATTTAACCAGATGTTTTGTGTTGTTTTGTTTTGTTTTGTTTCACCCATAGCAGCTGCAGTTTTAGCAGATGATCCTGCAAAACTCCAAGGGAAATCCTCTTCCTTTTAAGACACATTATCTTTCTCCTAACCTATTTAGAGAGCAGATGGATGATAGATACAATGTATCATGATATACGTTATTATAATAAAATCTATATAATATAATTTTGGGCATTAGTGGTTCAGTGCTAGAATCCTCACCTTTCAAAATGGGAGATCAATGTTCAATTTCCAGCCAGTGCACCTCACGTAGCCACCACTCATTTGCCAGTGGAAGCTTGTGTGTTGCTATGATATAGAATAGGTTTCACTGAACTTCTGGACTAAGATGACTATTAAGAAAAGTCTGGCAATTTACTTCCAAAACTTAGCAAATGAAAACCCTATGGATCACAACGGTTCTATCTGTAACTGCTCTTGAGAATGGTGCAGAACCAGGCTGCATTTTGTTCCATTATGCACAGGGTCACCAGGAGTAAAGACCGACTGGATGGGAGCTAATAATAGCAAAAACATATAGTTGTTGTTGTTGTTGTTCAGTGCCCTCGAGTTGTTTCCGACTCATAGCAACCCCATGCACAGCAGAACGAAACACTGCCCGATCCCGTGCCAGCCCCACAATCCCTGCTATACTCGAGCCCATCATCGCAGCCAC
>NW_006921588.1:7927686-7938333 GCF_000298275.1 Orycteropus afer afer | reverse complement strand
GATATTATCCTATCACTGACAGCATTGTACTTCAGGACAGATCTTGAAATATGCTTTGTGAGGATGAATGCCACGCCATTCCTTTTCAAACTGTCATTCCCGGCATAGTAGATCATATGGTTGTCTGTTTCAAAATGGCCCAAACAAGTCCATTTCAGCTCACTAATGCCGAGGATATCAATCTTTATGCGTTCCATTTCCTTTTTGACAACTTCCAATTTTCCTAGATTCATATAGTATGATATGATAAAATATATTGATAGATGTAAATGTAAGACCTAAAACAACTAAATTTCATAGGAAAACATAGGACAAAACATTTTTAACATTGGTTTAGGAAACAAGTTCTTAGATATAATACCAAACACACATTCATTTAATTTTTTCAAAATTAATTATTAGATGCCATTAACTAAGAAAAGAAGAAAAGGAAACTTTACCTTTTAGTAAGAGGCTGAAAAGATGTAAAGACAAGGCACAGACTCAGGAAAAATATTTACACATCACCTATGCTACAAATGACTTCTTTCCAGAATATTTGGAAAACCCTCAAAGTTCAAAAATGAAAACAAGAACTCAGTTAGAGAGTGGGCAAACTCTTGAACAGATGCTTCACCAAATAGGATATGTTATTGTTTTTAGTTGCCACTGAGTTTATTCTGACTCATGGTGACCCCATGTTTGCAGGCAACCCTGGTTCAAGTCCAGAAACTGGAGATGAAGACGGCCAAACACAGGATCCAAGTGTGCCAAAATGCTGGAGAACTTTCTCAAAGCTTCTCCATATATATACTGGAAGCAGGCCATACCCTGAAGGCAAGCACTTAGCTGCTCACAGCAGATTCCACCAGGTAGGTAATTTCAATCTCATCATGAGGAATAACTACATAAATCTGCCAAGTACTCAAAACCATGGCCTAGCCAAGTTGACCCACAGCCTTGACTATCTCATTCCACCCCTTCTCAGCCTGGCACCTATACAGATCACCATCACTGGTTGGTTGTCCATCTGAGTGGCAACCTCACCCTCTTGTCCTGGCAGTTCCTGTTCTTCTGTGCCTTGGGTATAGCAGCACTATTCCCTCACTTTTGAGCTAGGCGCTCTGGTAGCATAGTGCCTAAGGCAGTTGACTGCTAACCAGAAGTCTGTTGGTTCAAACCCACCAGACACTCCTTGGAAGGAAGACTGGGCAATCTACTTCTGTAATGATACTGCCCCGGCAACCCAAGGAGGGGTCGCTATGAGTCGGGGCTGACTCAATGGCACGAAACAACAACAACATCCCCTCACTTTTGGGCAGTGGATATGGTCCCATCTCTTGCATTCATGTACAGCAGCCCCACACTCCAGAAACAAGTGTGTGAAAATCTATGTCTTTGACACCTAGGAGGCTGTGGCGGTTCCACCCTTTAAAACTCCAGAGGCCATGGTCCCACTCTTTGAGACTGAGGCAGCTTTATTTCCCATTTCCTTGGTGTCTCAAAGAAGATAGAGAAGCCTTTACCCTGTTCCAGCAAGTATTACAAAGCTCTTCAGCTCTACCAATTAGTGCCTGAAGGCAACCCACTCTGCTGGGAAGCCTCCTGCCCAAATGCACTGCTTTCTTGCTCCCATTGCTCTGCCTTATGCTGTCTCTTGGCTCTACTGCAGGCATCTCTCTGCCAGTCTGTTTGCTGCTCTCTCTGTTGCAGCCTCAGCAGAGGGACCTCAGGCCCAAGGATGTGTTCCTGCTTCCACATTTTAGTATCTGTTATAGCAGCAGCCCACTATGTCAGTGTCAAATTCCACCTTGGTTCTCTCGTGCTGCTAAAACAGAAATAACACAAGTGAATGACTAGGTGTGGTGACCTAGTGCCTAAGGCATTTGACTGCTAACCAGAAGGCTGCTGGTTCAAACCCACCAGCCACTCCTCAGAAGGAAGACCGGGCAATCTACATCTGTAGAGATACTGCCTCAGAAACCCAAGGAGGAGTCACTTTGAGTCAAAATCAACTCAATGACATGGAGGGAAAATATATTATTTTACAGTTTAGGAGGTTAAAAGTCCTAATTCAGAATGCCAACTCAAGGGCCTGGGTGAAGGCCCCTCAACCTTGTGCTTCAGCTCTGCTTCTTGTTCTAGGCCCACTGGAGGAGGCATCTTCTGACTCATGCAGCTATTGGCTACAGAGGCTGACAAATCAAAGATCACCAGGTAAAATGACACAATTCCAAGATCAGCAGGCAACATGGCAGCCCACTGGTTCAAGTCTAGGAGCTGAAGATGAAGAGTCTGCCAAACACAGCATCCAAATGTGCCCAAAAGCTAAGACATTCCTCCAAGCTTCTCCACATATATTGGAAGCAGGCCACACCCTGAAGGCAACTAGTTAGCTACTCACAGTAGATTCCACCATGGAGATAATTACAATCTCATCACGGAGAATAACTAAATCCAGCTGCAAAGCACTCAAAATCACAGCCCAGCCAAATTGACACACAATCTTAGCTACCACAGAGTCTTCTCCTTTTTCACTGACCCTCTGCTTTATAAAGCATAATATGTTTCTCCAAAGACTGATCCAGTATATGAGAGGAATTCTGGCCATTCTTGCTTCTAAGGAGCATTCTGGCTGTAATTCTTCTAAGATTTGCATATATAAGAATAGCTAAATTAATAAATACTAAATGATATCAAGTTCTGGGGAGAAAACAGATGAACTGTATCTTTCATACATTGTTGTTGGGAATGTAAAATTGTGCAGCCACTGTGAAAAACAGTTTGAAAGGTTCTTATAAAATTAAACATACACTTAGCATATGACCTGGATATTTATTCTAGAGAAATGAAAACATATACTCACATAAAAACCTGTACATAAATGTTCATACAGCTCTATTAGTAATAGTAAAAAATACCAGAATCAATTTAAATGTCCTCCAGCAACTAGACATGGTAAAAAATGTGGTGCATGCATAGAGTGGGAGACTACTCATCAATAAGAATGAACTTTTGATACCTACAACTACTTAATTGAATCTCAAAGGCATATGGCAAGTGAAGAAAGCCAGATTAAAAATATATAAGAAGTATTATGTGATTCCATTTGTATTAAGTTCTAGACAAGCAAAAACTATAGGGAAAGAGAACAGATCTATGGTTGCCAAAGTGTAGGTTTGGAAGAAAGCATACAACTATAAAGAAATAACACAAAAATATTTGTTGAGATTATGAAACAAATCTATTCTGACTGTGGTAGTAGTTATATGACTCCATACTTGTAAAATTTCATTATACTCTTTTTATGCTATGTATAGTTGAATCCACAATCAATGTCCATGGAAACAGCAGTCAAGAAATCAAATGCCTGTTGCACTGGGGAAATCTGCTGTAAAAGACCTCTTTAAAGTGTTAAAACAGCAAAGGATGCCACTTAGAAGACTAAGGTGTGTGTGACACAAGCCATAGTATTTTCAATAGCTTCAGAGGCATGGGGGCAGCCCGAGAAGACAAAGTCAATTATTATAACAAAATGTGCAAAGATGCAGAGTTGGAAAGCCAAAAGGGAAGAACACACTCAGCATTTCTCAAGCTGAAAAAACTAAAGAAGGAATTTAAACCTTGAGTTGCAATATTGGAAGATTCTATGGACAATATATCGAATGATGCAGGAAACATCAAAAGAAGATGAGAGGAATACACAGAGTCACAGTACTAAAAAGAATTGGTTGATGTTCATCAATTTCAGAAGGTGGCATATGATCAAGAACCAATGGTATTGAAGGAAGAAGTCAAAGCTGCACTGAGAGAAGTGGTGAAACACAAGGATCCGGGAATTGACAGAATACCCACTGAGATGTTACAACAAACCGATGCCACACTAGAGGCACTCACTTGGCTATACCAGGAGAAGACAACCACCTGGTCAACTGACTGAAAAAGTACATTCATTTGTACCCATTCAAAATAAAGGTGATCCTACAGAATGTGGAAATTATCAAACAATATCATTAATATTGCATGCAAGTAAAATCTTACTGAAGATAATTCTAAAAAGGTTGCAGCAGTATCTTAACAGAGAACTTCCAGAAATGCAAGCTACATCAGAAAAGGATGTGGAACAAGGGATATCAAAAGAACATGGAAGGATGTCAGATGGATCTTGGCTCAGGGCAAAGAATACCAGAAAGATAGAAAGATGTTTACTTGTGTTTTATTGACTATGCAAAAGCATTCGATTGTGTGGATCATAGCAAATTATGGATAACATTGAGAAGAATGGGAATTCCAGAACACTTAATTGTGGTCATGGCGAACTTGTACATAGACCAAGAGGCTGTCATTAAAACAGAAAAAGGGGGCACTGCATAGTTTAAAATCAAGAAAAGAGTATGTTAAAGTTGTATCGTTTCACCATACTTATTCAATCTGTATGCTGAGCAAATAATCTGAGAAGCTGAACTATATGAAGTAGAAGGTGGCATCAGGATTGGAGGAAAACTGATTAACAATCTATGTTATGTAGATGACACAATTTTGCTTGCTGAAAGTGAGGATGACTTGAAACACTTACTGATGAAAATTGAAGACTATAGTCTGTAGTATGGATTACACCTCAACATAAAGAAAACAAAAATCCTCACAATAGGGCCAATAAGCAGCATCATGATAAATGGAGGAAAGATTGAAGTTGTCAAAGACTTCATATTACTTGGTTCTACAATCAAGATGAAGGGAAGCAGCAGTCAAGATATCAGACATCATATGTTGTTGCTGTTATGTGCCATTAAGTCAGACCTGACTCATAGCGACCCCTCCTTGGGTTTCCAAGGCAGTATCACTATGGAAATATATTGCCCCATCTTTCTTCTGAGGAGTGGCTGGTGGGTTTGAACCACGCACCTTCTGGTTAGCAGTCAAGCGCCTTAGGCACTACGCTACCAGAGCTCCCTCAGACATCATATAGCATTGAGCAAATCTGCTGCAAAGGACCTCTTTCAAGTGCTGAAGAACAAAGATGTTTCCTTGAAGACTAAGATGCACTTGACACAAGCCATGGTATTTTCAGTCACCTCATATGCATGTGAGAACTGGACAATGAAAAAGGAAGACCAAAGAAGAGTTGATGCCTTTGAGTAGCGGTGTTGGTGAAGAATGCTGAAAATACTATGGACTGCTGAAAGAACTAACAAATCTGTCCTGCAAGAAGTGCAGCCAGAATGCTCCTTGGAAGTGAGAATGACCAAACTTCATCTCACTTACTTTGGTCATGTTGTAAGAAAGGACCATTCTCTGGAGAAGGTGAGCATTCTTGGCAAAATGGAGGGTCAACAACTAAGGAGAAGGCCCTCAACAAGATGGATTGACACAGTGGCTGCAATGATGGGCTCAGGTACAGCAAGGATCCTGGGGCTGGCACAGGGCCAGGCAGTGTTTCATTCTGCTGTACATGAGGTCATGATGAGTTGGAGTTGACTCAATGGTACCTAACAACAACAACAACATATGCATGTGAGACCTGGACAATGAATAAGGAAGACCACAAAAGAATTCATACATTTGAATGGTTTTGTTGGCAAAGAATAATGAATGTTCCCCGGAAGAGTGAACAGATCTGTCTTGGAGCAAGTAGAGTTGGAATGCTCCGTGGAAGCAAGAATGGCCAGATTTCACCTCTTGTAATTTGGTCATGTTGTCAAAAGGAACCAGTCCATGGAGAAATACATCATGCTAGGTAAAGTAGAGAGTCATCAAAAAAAAGGGGAAGACCCTCAATATAACAGACTGACATAGTTGCTGTGATGATGGGCTTACTGACTGCAACAGTTGTGAGAATTGTGTGTGATGGGGCAGTGTTTAGTTCTGTTGTACAGAAGGTGGCTATCAATCAGAAACAATTTGATGGCACCTAATAGAAAAATGCCATCTAGCCTTTAGAGATTGTATATGTAAAAAGACAAAATTCAAATAAGGTCTGTAGTTAAGATAAAATTGTACCAATGTGAATTTTCTGGTTTTGATAATATACTGTAGTTATATAGTATAGTATAGTTATATAGTATAGTATATATGTTAACTTCTAGAGAAATTGTGTGAAGAGTATATGTGATTTCTGTATTAATTTTACAATTTTTTGTGAGTCTTAAATTATTTCAAAACAAAAAGTACCAAAAGAAAAAAAAAATCTAAATGTATCTCATGATTTTATTTATATGACTTATCAAAATGATAAAATTTTTGTGGTGGAGACGAGATTACTGGCTTCCAAGTGTTAGAGCTGAGAAGACGTAGTAGCTGTATGCGGATACCAGGAGGGAGTCTTTTTAGAGTGCCAAGTGTTTTTCTATCCTGAGTTTAGTGAGTGTTATACAAATCTATACATGTGATAACATTTCATTGAATCAGGCGTCAGAAAACCAAATAATAAAGAATGATAGCTACATTTAAAAACTAGTGAAATAAGACTGAAGTCTATAGTTAATAACATTATGGATTTGGTCACTACACTATGGTTATATAAGATGATATCACTGATGGAATCTAGGCTAAGGTTACAAAGGAGATCTCTGTACTAGCAACTTTTATTTGAATCTAAAATTATTTCAAAATAAAAGTTTAAAAAAATCGACTCAGCGTTGAAAAACAGACTAGTATCATTTGGTGTGAATTCTTAACTGTGAATTATTTTCCTGCTCTTCCACTATGTCATCTGTCACCTAAGAACCTCATTTCTCTTTAAAAGGATTACAAATGGAAAAGTGCCACCAAATTACTTCCCACTGACTGTAAAACAATCACATTACTGCTTGGCAACCAGCCCAGTATTATGGACAAGCAGTTACAGAGAAAAATCTTAAGAGGAGTTTTTATTTGAAATTTCCCCTGAAACAGATGGGTGTTCATCAACACAGGGTGGGAGCATGCGTAGTTTGTCATATATAATCTTGTTGAACAAAGATAGGGAATTTTTTGTCAAGTTTCCAAAAAAATATTAAAGCAATAATATTCAGAAGCATTTTGATTCATATTTAACCAACATCATATAAAAGGTCAAATTTAACCAGGCACTGTAAAGTGATTGCCTAAACAAGCCACTATTCTGTTTCAACCAGGAAACAATTATATTTGATGGGAGTTTGTTCTAATGGTGGAATGTAAAACTCTGAATTCTACCTATATAGATAAAGCAAATGAAAACATAAAATTCCAAATATCAAAGCAGTATTTTGTTCTACCATACATAGGAAGCAGATGCTTCATATTTATGCAAAGCCTAGGTAAAACTAGATGTGTTTCCATCAAATTAACCTCTTGAAATTTTTCTTCTTACTCATAAATTTCACAAATTCAAATTGTGACTCAGATATGGTTCCAAAGATTAGATCTGGTAGGAAGCATGAGAAGTCAAGAGACACCACAAAATAATTTCACTGAGATTGTGAAACAGCTGTCTATTCTGATTGAGGTAGTAGAAATATGAATCCATACTTTTCACAAAATTTCAAAAAATTATATATACTATATAAGAGAGCTCTTGTGGTGTAGTGGTTAAGGCATTTGGCTGCTAAGCAAAAGGTTGGTGGTTTGAGTCCACCAAGCTATCCGTGGAAGAAAGATGAGACAGTCTGCTTCAGTAAAGATTTGCTGCCTTGGGAACCCAATGGGAGTCTCTATGATTCAGAATTGACTTGATGGCAGTAAGCTTTTTTTTTTTTTTTAACTGTGTAACTCTTTAGGATTGTACATGTAAAAACCTAATTCAAGTAAGTCTGTAAGTGAGTTGATACTATTGTACCAATATGAATTTCCTGGTTTTGATAATATAGCATGAAACACTGAAACATGCAGTAAAACAAGCAGTATCTGGGAATATGTGTTGAAAATAAATTCATTTGATGATTTATACAAATTTATTTATATCAAGAATTTCAACTCACATGTAAAAATTGACAATGTTGCACTTTACCTATGCCCTATGCACCCAGGAAATAGTGATAATTTAGAAATTCTTCCAAACTTTGTTTTCTAAAATCCTCCATTTTTTTTTTTTTTTTTAATTGTGATTTGGGTGAAAATTTACAGAACAAATTCACTTTCCATACAGCAGTTCACATATATTTTGTCTCATGACATTGACTAAAATTTACCACAATGCAACAGCTCCCCTCCCACTTCCTCCTTATAGTTACCTCTTCCCTGTGTCCATCCCTCCATGCACTCCTGTCCCCTGAGCTGTCTCCCTGTGCATTAACAGCCCTTCTTTCTCCCATGATTGTTTTCTCTAAGGAGTGTATCTACCTAATGTAAATGTTCAGTGCATATGCCTATCTTTTGTTTGGCTGGAAGCCACTGGTGTGGGTTTAGTTCCAGGCCTGAAGGGCAGCTAGGGACCATAGTCTCAGTGGTTCCACCAGTCTCTATTGGACCAGCAAACCTGGTCCCCCTTTTTTTTTCTTTTCCAAATGATTTTGAGTTTTGTTCCACTTTGTTCTCCCTCTCTGTTCAGGATCTCCTCCATAGATCCTCCTTCGAGTGGTTGACAGTGTTACCTGGGCACCATCTAGTTCTTCTGGTCTCATAGTCGTATAGACTGCAGATCACATGTTGTACCAGTCACTAGGACTAATTGTTTCCATGAATCTTTGGTTCATTCTTCTTTGATCTGGACAAGGAGAGACCCATTGTTGCATGTAGATGGCTGCTTGCAAGCTTTTAGATCCCAGTCACTACTGGCCAAAGTAGGAGGTAAAATAATGTTTTGTGTAGTATGTTATGCCAATTGAGCTCGATGTCTCCTGTGGCTATGGTCCCGAGCCCACAGGTTCAAGTACTTTAAAATCCTCCAAATCTTTTGTATTCCAGGAAATTTTTTCCCCCATGGGACTTAGATAAGCAAAATTACCATTCTTTGTCTCAAGAATAATTAACTGACTTTAGAATTGTTTTTCCCCAGAAATTAGTGACACAGAGATAAAAATTTCCTGACTGAGACATTCCTGGTTGCAAAATATTCCCAAATATAAATCACCATACTACTACATCCTATAAACAGCCAAAGCAAAATCATTTGCCCAAACTCTGATTTTCAGATCTGGGATGCTCACTATATTGCAACAGCCTGAATAAATTCTCTTCACTGTCCACTGCATTTTGTCTTTGACAAAATAAAATGTAATCAGCAGTTTTGATATTTTTCTTAATGACATGCTGTTTTCAGCTGCAAATGATTTCAATACTAGATATAAAATTTCATAAAATTCTCAAATATAAGCCCAATTTTTATTAATGTACACTAGCAATATTACAAGGTCAAATCTATATTGTGTAAGACTGCATGCCACTTTGAACATATTAAATACATAAAACAGTGAAAGCTACTTGGAGCTTAAGAAGTCATTCTTAGGCAAAGAGAATGTGTCATCAGAGAGTAGATTCATAGGTCAATGTCTTAGTTGGGATTCACTAGAGAAACTACTTATTTATACATATAGATAGATAGATAGATAGATATATGGAAAGAGAGAGAGAGGACAATTTCTTGTGAGGAATTGACCCATGTGATTGATGGGGCAAGCATATTCATAATCAGTTGGCCAAGTGACAAGTTAGAAATTCTGCAAGTCTTCTGCTCCAAATCAATAGATCAAGTGTTGGGGGAGAGAGAAGGATTCTGACAGAATTGTTTATTTATAGTCTGGAGACAGAATCCTCTTTCAGGAAATCATTGGTTTTGTGCTTGTGGTCTTCAACTGACTGGATGAGGCCCATCCACATTATGGAGGGTAACCTGGTTTACTTCAAGCTAATGATTTAGATGGTATTCTCAGCTCTGGTAGTACCTAAGGCCTTTGACTGCTAACAAGAAGGCTGGCGGTTCAAACCCACCAGCCATTCCTTGGAAGGAAGGGTGGCCAATCTACTTCCATAGTAATACAGCCTCAGAAACCCACGGAGGGGTCCCTATGAGTTGGAACCGACTTGACAGCAGTGGGTTTGGTTTGGTTTGGCTCATGTAAATACTTCAAAGCAATATCTAGATAGTATTAGATCAGAAAACTGGGCACCATATCACAGCCAAACTGATACATAAAATTAATATTTGTAGGGTCCACTCATTGTAAAGTTAATATTCATACAAATTTCTTTAAACTGAACTTAATCTTCAAATAAATATAATAATAAAGTCATAGTTACACTTATGATTATATAACTATCCTGTATACAACAGGTAGTTAAGTTTGTGTGTCAACTTGGCTGGGCCTGGTTGAGTGGCTGGGCAGCGGGTTGTAGTTATTCTCTATGATGAGACTGGCAATCAACTCCATGGTGGAATCTGCCATAAGCAGCTCAGTAGCTGCTTTAGCAATGTGGTCTGCTTCCAGTATATAAGGGGAAGCTTTGGAAATTGTCTGCCATTTTGGGCCTGATTGAATCTTACGTGTTGTCAAGGTCAGCAGCCTGCCATGTTGTCTGCTGATCTTGGGACTCTTAATGGATTTGAATTGGTGCCCTGCCATGGGGTTTGATAGTTTTGGGACTGTGCCATTGTGTTGGATTGGGTTCTCTAGAGAAACACAAAAACCAGCAAAGTGTATATATATAGAGAGAGAGAGAGAGAGAAAGAGAGAGAGAGAGAGATTTATCTTAGGTAAATGGCTCACAAGC
>NW_006921588.1:7923423-7925962 GCF_000298275.1 Orycteropus afer afer | reverse complement strand
CGTTCTTCCAGCTTGTCCTTGGAATAGCATTGCAGGTAGGCCACACCCCTGGGGAAACTTCCCTTGGGCAGACTGGCTGCTCAGAACTCAGTCATCTGATCCCATCATGGGAACCACCACTCACAACTGGAGTCCAGCCAAGTTGACACATCTTCAACTATCACAGCCATTTTACTCGTCGACCTCAGATTTGTTGGCCTCAGCAGCTAGTAGCTGCCTAGTGAAGAAATGCCTCCAGCTCCAGTGGGTGGGGAGCAAGAGGCCTAGCTGAAGCCCAAAGTCAAGGGACTTTCACCCAGCACCTAAAGCTGGCACTTTGAACTTAGACTTCTAGCCTTCTAAACTGTAAGAGAATAAAGTGACCCATTTGTGGTATCTTCTGTTAGAATGGCGCTACAGAACCAACACAAACTGCAAATGCACTAACCACTTTCCCAGAGAGGTTGCAAAGTCTTTGGGTTATGCTCACTCTTCTCCTTGATATTCTTAATATATTTAAATGCTATGATGTAAAGCTAATACATCTTATAGTATGTGATAAATAAGGAGATAAGATAGGGATGAGCGCAAAGATATTTACTACATACCAAAACCAAAAAACCAAACTCACTGTTGTAGAGTTGGAGTAATGGAGACCCCTCTTTGGGTTTCTGAGGCGGTATCACTGTGGAGGAAGTAGATTGCCCAACCCTCCTTCTGAAGAGTGGCTCGTGGGTTTGAACTGCCAGCCTTCTGGTTAGCAGTCAAATGCCTTAGGCACTACACACATGTATATATGTATATTCAAAACAGAAAAAGGAAGAAATCCTCATAAAAATTACAGTATGAGTTTCTGCAACTGGTCACATGGTTGTAGCTTGTATTTATAACTATTTTCTTTCACTAATCACTACCTTACCTATGTTTGGTTCTTTGCTTGGTGGAGTGATCCAGACTTTCATTACTGAAGGATCTGGGCCATTAATAGTTCTACCTGAATTGGGTTATTACCCTCTTCCTTTGACCTTAATGACTGGGTATGATAGTACTAAAAGATGCCTGAAAGATTTTTTTTGTATTCCAGACATACTCTTCTCTACCTCCATTGTGTAATAACAGCCAATGTCCCTATGGTAATCAGGATCAATCAATCAGTACAAAATAACCAGGTAACATTTTCACAGTCCGATGTAATCAGTGTTGTGTCTTCTGGTAGGAGAGCATTCCTCCCTGTGGAACTAAGACCTCTAGACAATCAGAGCATAGGACTATGGGATAGGAAGCAGACATTTTGCTAGTACATCACTAGAAGTAGTAGTGTTTTTCATACCCATCCTTTGGTTCTGGACCCATAAATCCTGACCGTGGGAAAAACAGCACTGTGTATATTGGATGCTAATTTAGAGCACATCCAGCCTCCTGTAAAGCATTGCCCAAACCCTGCAAGGTATTGACCCCTACCTGGCACCATAATTAAGTTTTCAAAATGCTATTCCATATTCTCTGAAGCCAGTTGCTTGAGGGTGATGAGAAACATGGCTGTTGTTGTGTTTGTTAGCTGCTATAGACTACATTCCTATTCATAGTGACCCTATGTACAACAGAATGAAACACTGTCTGGTCCTGCACCATCTTCACAATTATTGTTTTGCCTGAGCTCATTACTGAAGTCAGTGTCAGCCCATTTAACTGAAGATTATCCCTTTTTGCACTGCCCCTCTACTTGACCAAACATGTTATCCTTCTCCAGGAACTGGTCCTTTCTGACAAAATGACCAAAATATCTGGCAAAATCTGGCCATTCTCACCTCTAAGAAGCATTCTGGCTGTACCTCTTCCAAGATAGATTTGTTCATTCTTCTGGTAATCCATGATATTTTCAATATTATTTGCCAACACCACAGTTCAAATGCATCAATTATTCTGTGGTCTTCCTTATTTGTTGTTCAGCTTTCATATACATATGAGGTGATTAACAATACCATGACTTGGCTCAGGCACACCTTAGTCTTCAAAGTGACATCTTTGATCTTTAATACTTTAAAGAAGTCTTTTACAGTAGATTTTTTCCAGTGCAATACATCATTTGTTTTCTTGATGGCTGCTTCTAGGGGTATAGATTATGGGTCCAAGTAAAATGAAATCCTTTTTTTTTTCCTTTTTATTGTAATTTGAGTGAAAATTTACAGAGCAAATACACTTTCCCTACAGCAGTTCACATACACTTTGTCTCATAACATTGACCACAATTTACCACAATGCAACATCTCCCTTCCTACGTCTTCCCCATAGTTACCTCTATCCTGCATCCATCCCTCCATGCACTCCTGCCCCCTGAGCTGTCTCCCTGTGCATAAGCAGCCCTTCTTTCTCCCATGCTTGTTCCCTCCAAGGAATGTATCTACCTCAGGTAAATGTTCAACTCATATGCCTGTCTATTGTTTGGCTGGAAGCCACAGGTGTGTGTTCAATTCCAGACCTGAAGGGCAGCTAGGGGCCATAGTCTCAATGATTCCACCAGGCTCTATTGGGCCAGCAAACCTGGTCCCTCCTTTTTTTT
>NW_006921588.1:7916827-7923323 GCF_000298275.1 Orycteropus afer afer | reverse complement strand
TATCCAGGATCTCCTACATAGATCCTCTTCCAAGTGGATGACAGTAGTATCTGGGCACTATCTAGTTCTTCTGGTCTTGTAGTCATATAGGCTGCAGATCGAATGGTGTACCAGTCTCTAGGACTAATTGTTTACATGAATTTTTAGTTTTCTTCATTCTTCTTGGCTCTGGATGAGGAGAGACCCATCATTGCATCTAGATGGCAGCTTGCAAGCTTTTAAGATCCCAGTTGCTACTCGCCAAAGTAGGAGGTGGAACAATGTTTTGTGTAGTATGTTATGCCAATTGAGCCTGATGTCCTCTGTGACTATGGTCCTGAACCCCCAGGTTCAACTCCTCGGTCCCTCTGGGTAGCTGGCTGTGACCAAGCAGTGACTACAACCTTGCCCCTTGTCAGCTCCACTATACACCTGGGAATTCAAATCATACACATAAACTTATAAGACCATTGTCTGCTAACCCTATACATGTTCTTGGGTACACTCCCCACTTCATAGACATACCTAATAGTTCAGCCTATCCACCCATCTATCCACCCATATACCCGTGTTTGCCTTCACTGACCATGCCGTACTACATGTGCAAAAGGGTTCATCTTTGTTGTCTATACTTCCCACATACCCCTCTATGTCTTTCTCTTCCTCAATGCCACTATATTGATCACTAACATTTGGTACATTGCCCTTCTCTTCACCCAAATCAAAGCTTATCTCTATCTATCTAAAAGTATTCCCTACCCTACCCTCCCACCTCTGGTAACCAACAAAGAAAATGTCCTTCCATAGATAAGCATTTCCTTGACTTTTACAATAATGGACTAATACAATATTTATCCTTTTGTGATTGACTTATTTCACTCAACATAATGTCCTCCAAGTTCCTCCATGTTATGCAATGTTTTGCAGATTCTACATTATTCTTTAGGGTTGCATAGTATTCCATTGTATGATGCACCATAGTTTGGATATCCATTCCTAAGTTGATGGACCTAGGTTGTTTCCATCTTTTGGCTATTGTAAATAGTGCCACAATGAACATGGGTGTGCATTAAAATGAAATCCTTGACTTTAGTCTTTTCTCCATTTACCATGATGCTGCTTATTGATCCAGTGGTGAGGATTTTTATTTCCTTTATGTTGAGGTAAGATCCATACTGAAGGCTGTAATCTTTGATCTTCATCAATATGTGCTTTGAGTGTTATTCATTTTCAGCCAGCAAGGTTGTGCCATCTGTACATTGCAGGTTGTTACTGAGTCTTCCTCCAATTCTGATTCCACATTCTTCTTTATATAGTCTGGTTTCACAGATCATATTCTCAGCACACATTTTGAATAAGTATGGTGAAAGGATATTACCCTGAACCACATCTTTCCTGATTTTGAACCATACAGTATCCCCTTGTTCTGTTTGAATGACTTCATTTTTGACTATGTACAGGTTCTACAAGAGAAAAATGAAGGGTTTTGGAATCTCTATTCTTTGCAATTTTATCCATCATTTGCTGTAATCCACATTATCAAATACTTTTGCATAGTCAATAAAATTCAGGTAAACATCTTTCTGGTATTTCTTTATTTTCAACCAATATCTATATGACATCATCAATGATATCCCTTATCAAATATGGTAAGACCAGTGAACTCTATGAGCATGAGTTCAGTGATATACTTCAATTGTTGTGAAGTGAATTTCTTGATCAAAGGCAATTCTGGGTGGAATACTATGACAGTGGATAAGGCATTTTGTTGAATTGATGAATGGTGATTTTGAGAAGCATTGCAAACAGGAAAGGCAAATCCATATCCACAATAAGTATCTATACTGGTAAGAATAAAGCACTGTCCCTTCCACAATGGAAGTTGTCCAACATAATCAATCTGCCATAGGTAGCCAGCTAATCAACCAGGTGAAAAGTGCCACATCAGGACTCAGTGTTGGTTTCTACTTCTAGAAGACTGAGTACTCTACCATGTTTACCTTGGTGAGTGGAAATTCGTATTTCTGAACCAATGCATAACCTCCATCTCTGCCACCATGGACACTTGGATCATAAACAATCATGGAAAATGCTAGGAATGGCTGTGGAAAGAGGCTGACTGGTATTCACAGAACACATCATTTAATCCACTTAATTATAAAATTCATCCTCTTGGGGATCTCTGTAGGAGACCCTGGATAGACTGAGAGAACAATGTGGAAAAAAACTCAAAATCATTAAAAAAAAAACAACAGTTTTTTTGGTCTGATAGAGCCTCATGGAACCACTGAGACTATGGCCCCTAGTTGCCCTTTAGGTCTGGGATTGAACCCATTCTTGTGGCTTCCAGCCAAACAAAAGACAGGCATATGAGCTGAACATTTACAATAAATAGATACACTACTTCGAAAGATCAATCATAGGAAAATAGAAGGGCTGTGTATGCACAGGGAGATAACTCAGGGGGCAGGAGTACATGGGAGGGAAGGACACAGGGAAGAGGTAACTATGGGGAGGAAGTGGAAGGAGAGATATTGCACTGTGGCAAATTGTAGTCAATGTCATGAAACAAAATATATGTGAGCTGCTGTATGGAAAGTGAATTTGCTCTGTAAACTTTCACCCAAATCACAATGAAAATTAAAAAACAAAATCTTCTATCCTCTTCTTATGAGATCATCCTTACAATCATAAGCATTTATGTGGGATACAAGTATGTTTATGTTTTTTGCCCATTTAGTGCATTCTATCCATATACCTCTTCCCCAGACCTCCCTGTCACCAATTTTCCAAATATGTTCTTTCCAAGTCCTTGATCATCCAGCCAAACCATTGGACATAGCTCATGAATCAATACACAATTGCACATCTAAGCAAAATGAGCAAATAAGGCTTGAAAGTCTGTCCACAGTGAGAATTCTCTTTTACCATTGTCCTCCAGGGATGTCCCAGAAAGGAAATACAGTAGTGCAGCTGTTCACTTTGGGGTGGTGTCTGTATATCATGGAGAAACATCTGTAAACCAGATCTGAATTTTCTCTTCATTAGTCTACAGGTCTTAGGGAACTCCCCATAAGTCTGTAGGTACAGATGGGAGACAGGAGGTAATGTAGCAGGAGTGGGGCTATGAACATTTGTGCTACTTCTTATAACTTGTGTTTTTAGGGCCTACTCAGATCTGATCTCTCATATATCACTTCCATTTAATGATGGACAGTTGCTGTGCATGTCCAAATTTATGGCCTTTTGTGTTAGACAACATCCATTTCATGATGCAGCCCAAAAACCAAAATAACTTAGTAACCCGTGATTAAGTGTTCATTTTCTACTAAGTCCTAGTAGCAATTAAAAAGCTATTTCTCAAAAGGAGAGTGCTTACCAGGAGAGGATATTAGGGCTTTGCTCTAAAATCCCAAGGGACCTACACTTCTATTTGCCACTGACACTTCAAACACTATTGGATCTGCTTAGTCATATGGTCCAAGTTGCAGAACCTCTTGCACAGCAGTCTGGGCCGGTTGCAGAGCCTTCTCTTGTTCTAGATGCACTCAAAACCAGAATGTTTTTGGATCCCTTGGTAAATATGTCAGAGTTATACACTCAAATGAAAATTAAGTTGCTGCCAAAAATCAGAAGATGTCCACCAAGCATTGTGCCTCCTTTTCAGTTGTCAGAGGGGCTAGCTTCAGCAATTTCTCCTTTACCTCAAAGGAAAATTTCAATATACCCCACACCACTGGACCTCCAGAAACTTCACCGAGGTGGAAAGCCCCTGGATTTTTGTTGAGTTTATTTCCCACCATTTCTCAAGCAAATGTCTTACCAAGAAGTATTTAGCAGTAGCTACTTCTTGCTCACTATGGCAAACAAGCATGATGTCATCAATATAAAGGACCAGTGTGATGTGTTATGTAATGCACAGGTAATCAAGGTCTCTGAAAACTAAATTATGACATAAAGATGGAAAGTTGATATACTCCTGAGGTAAGATGGTGAAGGTATAATGCTGGCTTTGCCAGCTGAGAGAAGACTACTTTTGTGGTCTTCATTAACAGGTGACAAGGAAAAGCATTTGCTAGATCAATAGATGAGTACAAGGTACCAGGAAATTAATTACCTTAGTCAAGTAATTAAACCACATCTGGAATGCAACTGCAATTGCAATCAGCACCTGGCTAAGTTTGCAATAATCCATTGTCATTTCTAAGATCCATTAGCTTTTCTGCACAGGCCAAATAGAAAAGTGGAATGGCGACATGCGGAGCATCACCATCCTGCATCGTTCAAGTCCTTGATAATGGCATTTATCTCTCCATTCCCTCTGGAAATGTGGTGTTGCTTTTCCTTTACTGTTTCCTTGGTAGCAACAGTTCTAGTGACTTTGACTAGGTCTTTCCTACTACAATAGTCCTCAACTCATAATTCAGGGAAGTGCCAGCTGCTGAGAATGCCTATTCCATGTTCTTCCACAAGATCTTTGTACGTGTTTTTCCCTCTGCCTAGACTGTTCCTTTCTCCACTTTTTTTTTTTTTTTTTGCTCTGGATTCTTCTTAATTAACTTCAGTAGTCACTTTTTATTTCACTTCTTTAGAGAAGCTTTCCAGGACCATTCCTTATTTCCAAAATTAAGTTCATTTTATGTTCACAAAGCAATCATTGCTTTACCTTCATGTCATTGAACAGATTGTAAATATTATAACCATGTTTTTGTTAGAGTATCATATCAAAGCAGACTGGAAGGTCCTCTTTTCATGAAAATTTTTTTGAAATCTTGCATTAACTATAGGCAGTCCCTGAGTTACTAATGAGGTCTGTTCCTAAGTGTATCTTCAAGTCTAAATAAGTCTTCAAGTCAAATTTGTAGCTAAGTTGGAACAGGTATATATGGTTCTTATTTTGCCACACTTTACTGCAGGAAAAGACTGTAAGCATGTTCAATGATTTAAACAGTGCTCATGTAGCATGTGAACGTGATTGTGATGAAAAATTTGTTGCAAGTAGACATTGGTACAATAATTTCAAAGTGAGGGAAAATTTACATAACATTGATGGACAGGTAAGGATTGTCCATAAATTGGATGTTCTTAGGCTGAGACCGGCCTCTGGTGAAGAAGACTTGGACATCAGTATACTAAGATTAAGAACTTCCATAAAATTTTATAAGAGATTTTAAAAAGACAAATGCTTCCTGTTCAGATACTAAAACTGAAGAATGTTTTGGAATGGCTATTAAGACATTCTTTGACCCAGCCCAGTGGAAATTGTTCCACATTATTAAGTAGATAAAGGCAGTTATTTAAAAAAAATCTAAAAAGACAAATTATCCTTTGTGGATAAGAATGAAATACTTGTAAATATTAATTGACTGAGACATTCTCCCTGGTAGTAGTATTCAAGACAATATCAGCATTTCAGAAATAATTAAATAAACAAATGAAGCTGTAGAGCAAACCCTGCAACAGTAGTCAGAAAGATTATAAAACCATTTCTGAGAGCCATGCTTGACCAAATTTGAGTGCTTTAAGAGGTTTAGAATCAGTTATGTGAGCCATTACATTCTTGGCTTTATTTATTTATTTATTTATTTATTTATTTAGCTTGGTGTTGAAATTCTATATACCATACTAGTAATCAATATCAACATAATGTTAACATGAAAGGATTACACAGAAAAATTAAGGAGAATGGATTTTTACTTCCAGTGCAGCATGAACGTTAATGGGCTTAGCAATATAGAAAAAATGGATAGACCTTGGAAAAATACAAATTGGGTTGTGATACTGAGTTTGAGCAATGGAAGTAAAGAAAAGCTCCAAGGTGCAAAGGAAAAAATTTAAAAAGCTGAAATCTTAGTTGAGATGGAAAGCATAGGGGAAACTCAGGTTGGCGCTAAGATGACGCCATTATCGGCATTGCATAAAGGAAGAAGAAGAAAGTGAAACAGAGTCTACTGAGTTAAAAGCAGGAAATCAGAATGAGAGCAATGATTTTATATCTCAGATTGGTGTTACTCCATCACTCAAAAAGGAACAAAAGCATATCTTTTTATTCCTTTGATATTCTTTTAGATACTTTTTGTGTCTTTCAATATTTAGCCATATTGCCAATATTATTTTAAATACCTACTGGTATTGAGACTGACAGAAGAGTGGTGGATCTTCATTTTGGCCACAGTTTTCACACAAGTTAAGATCAACCTCATATAAGCATTTATCAAAGATAGTCAAGTTTCAAGAAAATGTTCATTTTGAATCAGAGACAGCAGAAGTAAAAAGTATTGTAATTTATTTTATATACACAAAATATTTATTGAAATAAAATTTACAATCAAGTATATGTGCAAAATGTTGAAACAAATAAGAGATGCCATGACAAAAAAGAAAAAAAATTAAAAAGAACAATGTAACAAAAAATGACCAGGTGAGTTTTAAAAGAGAATAAGAACATATAGAAACTTATGTCAACAATAATGTGTATATATATGTATACATATATATATATATATATACACATATA
>NW_006921588.1:7863573-7915344 GCF_000298275.1 Orycteropus afer afer | reverse complement strand
AAGTAGATTGCCCAACCTTCCTTCTGAGGAGTGGCTGGTGGATTTGAACCTCCAGCCTTCTGGTTAGTAGTCAAATGTCTTAGGCACATGCAAATAAGGTGCATGGATTGGTCAATTTTGCCATCCTATTAAGCTTCAAATGAGCCATCCCAGAGATGGAAGTGGGGAAATCTCACTATCACCAAGAAAGAAGAACCAGAAGTAGAGCACAGCCTTTGGACCTAGGATCCCTGCATTAACCTCCTTTACCAAAGGACACAAAGAGAGAGCTGTAACACCTTGCTGAGTCAGTGAGATGTGGTGAGAAGGAGCAGCAGAAAAATGACAGCAGCAGAACAAAGAAACAAGCAGAGGATGATTCAGTAGGCTTCTGGACCCATGGAGCAAAAATACTGAGCATTTTAAGGCAGGAAACTTGCAAGCAGAGTGAGGTGCCTTCGGGCTCTTGGTGAAGCTAAGATTTCTGTCCTATGGAGCTACAGCTGAGCACCTTCATGCTGAGACTAACTGGCTGAAGGGAGTACTTCTGTGAACTTACGGCAGAGCTAAAAGGGGTTTGTAATATTTGCTTGAGCAGGGCAGAGGCCACGTAGCTGCAAGGCTGAGGTTGAGAACCAGAGAGAGGTATACCTGTGGCACTGCTGAGAAGCGATTGTCCTGATTGAAGGACTGTATCCTGAGTCATTTCTGATCTTGGATTGTAACCTGTCACTACCCTAAAAAACCCATAATCATATTTTATGTGTGTTCTATGTAATCACTGCAAAGAATTACCAAACCCAGCAGAGAAGTAGAGAGTGTCATGGGAGGGAGATTTGGTGTCAGAATTGGGAAAAAGGTTGCAGAGTGGAGGCATGTCTAACCTTTACCTCATAGGAATTAGCTTTGGGCTGAGGCTGATGATTCTCTCTCTCCTTTGAGAAGTTAGAGGGGGTCCAACACCACTCCCACACCATTTTTATACATGAGCACTAAGTAATATTACATTTTTCCTTAAGCTTTTTTTTTTTTTTTAATCTCTACTACAGCAGTAGAATTGGTTATTGGCTTCAAGATATGATTGTATTCAATTATATTATTTGTACCTGTTAAGTATTTGATAATCATTTCTGTGAAATTAACACTTGATTAACAATCAATTATATTTAACCCAGGATGAACTCTTCACTCTCTTTCTTAATGCAGATTTAAAGAAATGACAAGCAAAGCAATTCCATCAGCCTACCCAGGATGACAGCTGATCAAATGCAGGCCAATTCACTACAATTTATTATCCTGGGAGGAATTGTGTGAAAATTTCTTAGTGATCAACTGATACTGAGAAATAGAAGGAGAGAAATGCAAGTATATTTTCAGCTTAAAAAGATTTGGAAATATGTAAAACTCCAAATTACCATTTTATATTCAAATTTTGGATTCTAAAAATGTGAGCTTATCCATTCTCTTTATGTTAAATACAAGTTCCATCCAACCAAGTTCCATTATGTTAAATACAAGTATGCATTGGATCCAGTTGGTTAAATATTATCTCAAATTCAAAATTGTTGATATTCTAGATATGTTTCCTGAACAGTTAAGTTACCTTTAAAAAAAGAGATTAAAAAAAAATCTTTACATTTTATTACTTGTGATGTTGTTGTTGTTGTTTGCCGTCAAGTCAGACCCAACTCATAGTGACCCCTCTTTGGGTTTCTGAGGCAGTATAACTATGGAAGTAGATTGCCCCATCTTCCTCCCAAGGAGCACAATATAAACGAAAATGGAAATTTGATTAAATCTGAATGTCATTTTTAATATGCCTAAAAAAAGGTTCAAGGTGGTTTTCTTTATGCAACATATATTATTTTCCTTAAATTTTATTTATTTTTTTTTTAATGTATTTTGAAATGGAGACATTAAGGCAGTACAACATCAGCCTTGAAATTTGGCTGTTGTTGTTATGTGCCATTGAGTCGGACCTGACTCATAGCGACCCCTCCTTGGGTTTCCGAGGCAGTATCACTACAGAAGTAGACTGCCCCATCTTCCTTCTGAGGAGTGGCTGGTGGCTTTGAACTGTCAACCTTCTGGTTAGCAGTCAAGTGCCTTAGGCACTATGCTACCAGAGCTCCCGGAAATTGGGCTAGTTGCTATTTATTTCAATTACAGCAATGAAACAAGTAACCTAAATTAATTAAGGTGGTTGTTTAGAGAAAGGAAAGTGATTATTCCTTTTGAGAGAAGCAGCAGCTTCTCAATTCAGGAAAATTGTTGCTATGAAGGACTATTGGAATGTGGGATGTGGGCCCCATGTAGACAAACCTTCACTTTTTCATAAGAAACTAGAAATCCAGAATGTCTCTGCTTTTTAATGCTGGCAACAAATCCGAAGAATTTTAATTATGGTACAGGACCAACAAAACATTTCTGCAGACCAAATTAAGCCAGCTGGCCAGCAGTTGGTGAGTCCACACCAACACTCATCATGTTTTCCTACCTCTTCAGGTTTGCTCATAACCTTCCCTCAGCCAAGAATGTACTCCCCACACACACTCTCACATGTGAGTCTGCCCAGCTAAATGTCCACTGTCTTTCTCCTGTGTTAAAACTGCAAAGAATGCCTGCTTTCTCTTTTCTTGTCAAACATTTTATTTGTACCAGTCATATCACATATTTTGAAAATGATTGAATGTCTTATAACTGTATCTGATTCTAAGATTATAAAGACAGACATGATTTCTTATGAAATATGATATCTATACTTACTTAGCACTATACTGCATACATAATAGAGGCTAGATACGTGCACAAATGAATTCTAACATTAGTCTCTTTGAAGTGAGCTTATACAGAGTCTTGGATGTCAAGTGGACACATTATAATAATTGCTAATATTTTGAAATAATAAACTCATAACATCAAAGATTTATATATATTAACTTCATCTGATTTCATGGGAATATGGTATTGAGGCAATGAGGCATCTGTGAGCATACACAAACAGAAATTTTGGCTTAAACCATGTTTAACAACTGCCAGTAGCAATACTGATGAAGAATAATCTTTTAAATTAATACAATGAAATATATATAATGTATAGAAGGATATAGAAGCAATACCAAGTTGTTATTGTTATGTGCTGTCGATTCAGACCTGACTCATAGTGACGCCTCCTTGGGTTTCCGAGGCAGTACCACTATAGAAGTAGATTGCCCAACCTTCCTTCTGAGGAGTGGCTGGTGGGTTTGAACTGCTACTCTTCTGGTTAGCAGTCAAGTGCCTTAGGCATTATGCTACCAGAGCTCCCAATATAAAGTTAGTTTTTGAAATAAAAATATCTCATTATTTTAATGCAAATTATACAGCTTTATCAAACTTGAATATTTGGATCAAGTAGCAGTCTAAAATTCCACTGCTCATTACTTCTCTGTGAATTACTTGGTACTGACCTTCAGTTAGACAATGACACTGATTCATTTCTTGAGCTCTGAGTTATAGAAAAACCTTTATTAAAAAAGAGTTCTACCTCTCTCCTTTCTCCTTGTTCTGTATTTCAAACCTAACTGAAAGCACAAAGAAATCAAGGTTCAAACAACAAATAGGACATAAATAGTGTAGAGAGGTCTTAAATAGTGTGGCTATCAAGAGTACTTTAGTAATTACAAGTTTATGAAATAAGATAAAAGCAACATAATAAATTTAGAAAACTACACTTGGAGCTCACTTATAGAGCCAAATACCTCCAAGAAATCATATGCAATGAAATCTTGACAAATTCTAAGTATTAATGAAACAAGCTTTTAAAAATATTCATTCAGACTAGTTTTTAGCCAGACAGCAAAAAAAATTTGATGTATTAGAACAATATACATTTAAAAAGAAATTTACATTGTATTATCTAGTTCACAAAGTAAGTTTCATATATCTCCTCATTTGATAACTACAACTATGTTAAAGAGAAAAGAGAAAATCTGCTATCCATTAGAATTTGAAACCAATGATTAGAAAAATCAGTTGACTTCCTGAATTTTAACTGATTAGCAAGAAAGGGAGACAAAGCTAAAGCCCAGGCCTCCTGACAGTATCTCTAGGGCTCATTCCACCATACCCTTTAGCTCATCGTAGGCTTAGAGTGCAGTCCTGCTGTTGTTGTTATGTGCCATCAGGTTGGACCCGACTCATAGCAACCTCTCCTTGGGTTTCTGAGGCAGATTCACTATGGAAGTAGATTGCCCCATCTTCCTTCCCAGGAGTGGCTGGTGGGTGTGAACCAGCCTTCTGGTTAGCAGTCAAGTGCCTTAGGCACTATGCTACCAGAGCTGTGGTCCTAGAGCATACTAATAATACCTTTATGGTAAGGGTGTAAGATTACTGAGTCTCTCTTCTGAGATTTATACAACATTTTGCTAAAATCACCCAAGGTAAATTAAAATTCATTTCTACATACTGGCATTTGATCGGCCATTTTTTGGTATTTTCTTAGCTTCTATTCTAACCTTTCTCCAACAGCTCCAGATTTCTATTAAGGGAGGGTGTGCTTCTGGGAAAACTGAAGCTTCTCAGTTCCATGTTTGGAGCAAGTTACCTGGGCTAGACCAATCAGCCTTCTCTTTCCTGTGTCCAGTAATAGGTTCAATTAAAAGCATATGATTTAAGGTGGTCAAATCAGAGTGAAACCAACGGATTTAATACAAATGGTGAACACATTCATTCTCTTATATCCTGAGTATAATTGAGAAAAATTTAGTCCTTGAAGCAATGGTAGCCACATTGGGAGCATCAGAGAAACAAAATTTAATATAAATCAATGTCTTGTAAGACAGAAAGAAGGTAGGCTGTTCAGATAAGGAAACCACTGGATCAAATCTGGGAGCTCTGGTACCATAGTGGCTAAGGCACTTGACTGCTAACCAGAAGGCTGGCAGTTCAAACCCACCAGCCACTCCTCAGAAGGAAGGTTGGGCAATCTACTTCTGTAGTGATACTGCCTTGGAAACCCAAGGAGGGGTCTCTATGAGTCGGGTCCGACTTGACAGCACATAACAACAATAACAGATCAAATCTGGCATGACGACTTAATGTAGGGCTTGGAATGGATGGAATTTTCAATTAATGCATACCACAAGTCCAGGTTTAGCTGGCAAACAGACCCTAGCTACACTATACTCTAATAAAACTTCAAGAATTACCCCACACCATCCCCACTCCCACGCTCACCCCAAGCTTATCCCAGGAGTATCCATTGTTACAGCATTGAACTAAAAGTGAATTGAAGTCTTTAAGTTTATGTTCCACCTGTTCTAAAATTCAATACAATTATGCTTTGCTGCAATTTACAACAAATAGATTTTTTTTGGACTTGTTTTAGAAATGTTCTTGTTGACTATAATTGTATGGCTGTGTTGCAGTGTTATTTACTTACTTGGCTTTGAAATGGCTGAATAGGAAAACAAATGAGCGGAGAGACAAATTTCACTCATTTGGCTATATTTTTATGACTGCTACACTTCCCTTGTCAATATGTTTACCTGATAGTTGTATTTTTAACATATAGAAGTTATATGATCTTGAGTATCTTTAAAAGAACTGATTTATTAAGTTACCATTAACATGACTAGTAACTTATTGAATGATTGATATTATTTGACATTTTAATGCTTCATGTCAGAACTTCTAAAAATGTAAAATGACTAGATCCTTAACACTAGACTAAAATCTCACCACTATTGTCATGAAGTATGACAATCAGTCAGTCAAAAAATGATCTATTATTGTGAAAACTAAAATGCATCTATGTGGCCAACTAGCCAGCTAGCAGGCAGAAAAATTAATGAAGAAAAATTTTTGATTTAAAAACACCAGATAAGAGACTATTAGCTCATTTTTTTTCACAGTTATAATTATCCCCATGAACATCATTTTGAAAAAAAAGAAAAATCAAGAAACTTTTCTTCCTACTTAATTTCACCCACATGACTTTGATTATATGCTTTAAGATCACAACCACAGTTGCCAACAGAGGCTTAGGGATCTTACAAACATCAATCAATGTCAGAGCTAGAAGTAGATGAATCAAAGGATGCAGCAATAAATCCTGAAGTGCCTCGCCTATGACACTAGATCCTTATTAAGGAACATTCTAGATTAAAGTGAAATGCACTGCATTTTTATTAGGGCAGAAAATGGGTTATATTAATTATCGGGGGTAAAAGAAGATGAAGAAAGAAAGAGAAAAGACAGCATTTTTTCAGTATCTCATATGTAAAGAGATTTAGTTGTGACTCCAATCCCACTTCAACTTCAGGTCAAACCAGCACAGAGCTTGAGCTTTAACTCTCAACTGAGGCAGACAACATCAGAGCTAGTAGTCCTTTGTGGCTGTAGATTGGCTGTATTTAGAGCAATTTTTTCCACAGTATTAAGTACAGCCAGAAAGTTCCTTAGGAGTGAGGATGACGAGCCTTCGCCTCACATACTTTGGACATATTAGCAGGAGGGACAAGTCCCTGGAGAAGGACATCATGCTTAGCAAAGTAGAGGGTCAGCATAAGAGAGGAGGCCCCTCAATGAGATGGGTTGACACAGTGGATGCAACAATGGGCTCCAATATAGCAACAGTTGTGAGGATGGTGCAGAATCAGGCCATGTTTCATTCTGTCGTTCGTAGGGTCGCTCTGAGTCTGAATCAACTCCATAGCACTTAACAACGAAACAAGCTATTTTATACCCATCAAAACTTTTTTTTTTTTTTTTCCTTCCCCCTAATGTGTAAGCTGAGGCAAAGAAGAGAGTCCAGGTTTTCTTCTCTCTCAAGAATTGTTTAGTGCTGGAGCTACAGGACATATAAAAGAAGCCAAATAAATAAGGAGAAGCTGTTTCAAAAGAAAAGCTCTGGTGGTGCAGTGCCTAAGGCATTTGACTGCTAACCAGAAGGTTGGCAGTTCAAACCCACCAGCCACTCCATGGAAGGAAAACAGGGCAATCAGTAAAGATTTGCTGTTGTTGTTTTGTGCCATCGAGTCAGCCCGACTCATAGCAACCCCTCTTCTTGGGTTGCTGAGGCAGTATCACTACGGAAGTAGATTGCCCAGTCTTCCTTAGGAGGAGTGGCTGATGGGTTGGAACGGCCAGCCTTCTGATTAGCAGTCAAGTGCCTTAGGCACTATGCTACCAGTTGTTGTTGTTGTTGTTATGTGCTATCGAGTCAGACCCGACTCATAGCGACCCCTCCTTGGGTTTCCAAGGCAGTATCACTACGGAAGTAGATTGCCCCATCTTCCTTCCAAGGAGTGGCTGGTGGGTTTGAACCGCCAGCCTTCTGGTTAGCAGTCAAGTGTCTTAGCCACTATGCTACCAGAGCTCCTAGTAAAGATTTACCACCTCAGAAAGCCAATGGGTGTAGCTATGAGTGGTAATCAACACGATGGCAGTGGATGTTTTTTGAGTTTCAAAAGACACTAATCCAAAATATGTCCTGTGAGGATAATAGTGGCTTTAAGTTTAATTTTCTCTCTCACTCCAAGTTCCAAACCTTAGAAACTTGGCTCAGTTGTAGTCTTGACACATGTACCAAGAGCAGGTGCAGAGTAAGCAGTGGACCCTTGAGCTCCCCATAGCGGCTAGATTGTGCTATTAATGTTTGCTACACAAACAGCTGAGGCACAGAGCCTAGACAAAAAAAAAAAAAAAAAAAGTGTCATTGAAAATAGCAAACACAATGTAATTTTTGACAGTAAAATAGTACTTCCTGTATAATCTCTAGATTATTTTATGCGTTCTTTGATCAGCTTCTCTATATCTTGGATTCTATACAGATTAGGGCAAGACTTACACTGCCTCAGAAGGGACTCATGATGGGATCTAGTATGTTATATCTTAGAATGCTCTCTCTAAAATATATTTGTTTTGAGTTTCCAATATTTGTGTCAAAAAAGCGGACCAGTGTCACGTTACAGGGCATTATATACTTGGCTGTCTTCCCAAAGGAATCTTTCGTTGGTACAAATGGCTAATGCTCCTGGGTGTTAACCAAAAGTTTGGAGCTTTGGGTTTACCCCAAGGTACCTAAGGAGAAAGGCTGGCAGTCCACTTCTGAAAAATCAGCCATTGAAAACCCTGTGAAGCATGGTTGTACTCTGACACATGTAGTTTTCCCATGAGTCAGCAAGGACTTGCTGGGAACCGATTTTTTTTTTTTTAAAGTAGTCTTCCCAGATCATTGGTTTACTAACCCTGTTAGCTCAGTTGAAGTTTTGGTTCTCCACAAGGGGATTATATGAAAAATTTTTAATATCACTCTATGTAAAGCAGTTGTTGCTATGGAGACCCCAAAATTCCCTGCAATAGTTGAAATATGCTAAGATCCTTGAAAGAAGTAACAAATTCTTTTTACATATTCTAGCTCCCCAACAAGGCAAAGGATCCTCATAAAGACTGATTTCTTCAAGAAACAGCAATCGAGAGAGAGACCGAGATGTTATATAGTGTCTTTCTGTTACTGGGGTACTGCTATTACTCTGAGGGAGTCGGCCTCCTTCAGGGCAAGGACTGCAGACCTTAAATTATCTAGGCATAGACCAGTAACTTTAAATTTGCCTAAGGTGTCATGAGACCCAGGAAGGAGGCTGGCAACTCCATGATGCTAATATTGGAGTTTTATTAAGGGCTTACTAACTGACACAATGCCCTGAGTGGTGGCAAGGCAGGCTCTAGTCTCCATGCACCCCCAGAGAGAGGCAGGCATTTTTATAGCTCTAGGGAACAAAGGTGGAATGGAGCCAGAGCCTAGCACCTCCAAGGCCACCCTAGCAAGTGTCACATAAGAATTTGGCTTAAAAAACCTATTCCACTCAAATTCACCCCTTGAAGCCAGCTTTTACAATCTGGCATGCCCCCCCTTCTGCAAGATCCCAGAGGGACCCAGGGGGAGGCATTATAGCTCGGTAGGCGGGGACAGCAGCATTACTACACCTGGGGACTCAGGCCACTGCAACTATACAGGTAAATACAGAAAAACAATCCTATACCCTGAAAAAGACTAACACCCAGTAAAAGTCTTGTCAGCTAAAAGGGAAAGAGGAAAACCAGGCAGCCACAGCAGACCAGTCACAAGGTATGTCCAGGCCCTCTATCTGCTTCTTCATGTGACCTAACAAATCATTAATGTTCCGGTGGTGGTCTGGTATATAGGTAAAACATTCACTTTTCACTACAACACATGTCCCATTGTGAGTAGCTATCAGAATGTCCAGAACCATCCATTTCTGGAGGACTATCTCCCCCATCTAGGGGTTTTTCACAGTTAATACCTCCAAAGTTTTCCTTGCTCAGAGCTCCTTAGTGAAACAGGTCAGAGCTTCAGTTTTTCCCGTCACGTCTATGGAGCCAAGGGAAGGAATAAAAACAGTCAATAGTTAATTATACCAGGGAAAAACACTGTGCTTGGTCCATCTCACTTACCCCTTTTAAAGTATATGATCTCACTGTTATTTCAATAGCATTTTGTCAAGTCCATTCAATTCATAGCAACCCCTCCTTGAGTTTCCAAGGCAGTGTCACTATGGAAGTAGATTGCCCATCCTTTCTTCCAAGGAGTGGCTGGTGGGTTTGAACTCCCAGCCTTCTGGTTACCAGTCAGATGCCCTAGGTGATAACCAGAGATCCTATATTATATGATGAATAAATCCACCAAAATTGATCTAATGTAAAATTTTCAAAACATTTCATTGATTCTTTTCAAACTCATTATTTGCAGGCATTATAAATCAAGGCAAATAAAGTTCATTTTCCCTCAAGCCTTTTACAACTTTCTAAACACCCTGAAGTTTAGCTTTTATTGTCTTTCACATTCTGAAACAACTAGACATTCTACTTTAATAAAAAAAAAAAAAAAAAACTACTCTCTTTTCTCCTCTTGAAAAAACCTTATTACCAGACCTGTTATCTCCCACTTAGTCACAGAGGCTTGAACACACTCCCATATGTTTCCCACAGCTTCCCAATCTGTTCTGGCCAGAGGCTTCACACTCCGAGGCATGCCTTCAGCACTTGAGAATGAGAGTTGCCCACAGAGTCAGTAGTTGTTTTTGTGGTATAGTTCAGCAAAACTGAGTGTACTGTAGCAAGACATTGGCAGCCCTGAAGGGAAAAAAAAGCAGAGTAAGACATACCTACAGTTGGAAAGATGGTATTTATTTAGTAGGTACTGAGAAGGACACCTTTTTTCTTTCTATTATGGTCACATTAATGACTTCTCTTTGGGTGGTGAGAACAGTAACTGCCTTAGGGATTTTCCCCAGCTGAGTGGACCATACATGCTGTCCCAGGGAGGTCACTTGAGAGTTTGTGAGTGAAGTCACTCAATTTTGCTGTATGCCAGAAAAGGACACCTACTTCTGTTCCTCATGCAATAATCATCATCCCAGTCCAGGTGAGGCATGACTGTTGAGGCCCTCTGTGCAGCACAATGGTGGGTTACCACATTAGACCAATCAGTTCCTCCACTCCAGAGGGACAAAGTAATCCATTCAACCCAGTAGAGCAATCCATGCCAAGTGACAATAAACGGTTGCACTTCCCAGTACCAGGTCCTGAGACATTCAGAAGACCATGTTGCTTTGCTCTGACAGATATGCTTCCAGAGCCTGTGATGTCTCTCGTATTGTTTTTGGAGGGTCACCTGGGACTCCCAGTTTGGCATATAGGGCTGAAGCTGGCCAAAGAAACAAAACCAAACCCACTGCCATTGCATCAATTTGGACTCATAGTGACTTAATAAAACAGAGTAAAACTTCCCAATAAGATTTCCAAGGATGTAAATCTTTACAGAAGCAGACTCCCTCATCTTTTTTTCCATGGAACAGCTGGTGGTCTTGAACCACTAACCTTTTGGTTAGCAGCCAAATGCCTTAGTCACAGCACCAGTAGAGCTCCTAAGCTGCCCAAGTGAGGGCTGAATTTCTCAACCTCTAAGTCTCAGATAACATTTTGGCCTACCCTGTCAGGGAAACTTGATCAGGAAGCCTGATCATCTACCTGCCAGTCCATCACTGGTTTTGTTCCCTTATGTATGAGTTCAGGATTGTGGGTCAAATGCCGTGGGCACTGGCATGAGCACACGAGGCAAATTTATACAGTACCCATTGTGTTTTACTGTTACTTCTGACTCTTTGGCTGTTTTCCAACTAGCACAGGCACTACTGTATCCATCTTTCTGGTGAATCCAGTAGGCAGCTTCCCCTCTGGATGCACCATTCTAACTTGTGGTATAGTGTTTGGTTCTTGGATCCCGGGCAGGGGAAGAGGTAAATGGGTTGCTACATGAATTTGTAGTTTGTTCGGGAACAATCTCAGATGTCTTACCACAGGGTCTTCCCTAACAAGGCCTTGTCCAGTATCATCCACTGCTCCTTATGCTTTGTGGCTTATCTACATAGTTAACTCACAGGCTACCACCCAGCTGTATGTAGAAAGGGTTTAAGGACCAGGGTTTGTGGTGATGACCATCCACACAGCCCTTAATTCAGTCAATTAGTTGCTGTGCACTGAACCAACATGAAACCAGATATCAGTGGAGGCTTGTACAGCTACCACTGTCCACAATGATGGCATTCTTCAGCTAGAATCTTCTGTGTACCAAATGTCTGCTGGGAACAGAGAGAAGGCAACTGCAGTGCCACACTATCCTGTGTGGGATGGGGGACTCATCCTGTCACATAATCCTTCTCATGTTGTATCTAGCATTTTCACTTGTGAAACCAACACTTTGACTTTCTCAAAAGTTTGCCTGTGCTATTCTTTGCCCCAATCCCAAGGGGCACCCATTGTTACCAGTTGATAGAGTAGTCTCAAACACTATGACTCAAATACTGCACACTTATGAAGATACATCCTTTCCCATAGCTCTGCTCTGTTGCTTGGCATTTTGGGGTGTCTCCATACTTGTGCATGGCCCACACCAACCTGAGAGGTCTCCTGGCAAATGCATAAGACTAGTCTTCCCACAGGGAGGTCATTGACCCCTAAATTTACCTCCCAATGTTTACCTCCACCTTATCAGACACATCTTTGGTCTCCTAGCTGGCTTGCCCATTATCTGGGCATGAAGTAGTAACTTTAAATTTGCCTACGGTGCTATAAGATCAAAGAAAATATTGGGTAATTCCATAATGGTGACATGGGAGTTTTGTTAAAGTCTTACTTACTGAGGCAATGCCCTGGGTAGCCAGCAGCAGGGCAGATTTGAGTCTCCCTGCCCCCTAGAAGGAGGCAGGAGATTTTATAGCTCTGGCAAACAATGGTTACATGGTGCCAGAGCCCTGGACCTCCAAAGTCTCCCTAGCAAGTGTTACATAAGAGTGCTTTAGCAAGCAGAAATGCGTTAGCAGCAAGCAAGAGCATAGCCATATTTGGCCTCACAAAAGCCTATTTATATGTAGAATGGTGCTGAATTAGATACTTCTACATGATACAGTGGATTCTCAAATATACTTATGTGTTTATAAGCTCCATCCTAGTCAAACTTCCATTAAGTAAAGTTTAAATATAAGGAAAAAAAGAAAGAAAGGAAGAGAGGGAAGGAGTGGGAAAGGAAAGGAAGAAAGAGAGGAAGGGAGGGATGGAGGGAGGGAGAAAGGACATGTGTGAAACTAAATAAGGTGATTCAAAAATAATTGTAAGTAAACTCATCAACAATTCAAAATAATTAAAGCAGATTCTATCATACTAGATTTCAAAGAAAGTCTCTGGATTCAATTTCCAGAGCCAAAATTTCATTTGGAAACCTTCTAATTCACAATGAGGCTGCTATAGTGATGATTAGGTAAAATATTTCACTCTAATTGATGGGTTTTGGAAGATCTCTCTGATTTTTTTATATTTCTTGGATTACAAATTCAACAACTAAAAAAAACCACAAGTATCTTTAATTACAAAAAGCCAAATGAGGGAACTCTTGCCATTATATTTTTATACTCTCCCCCCAAAGGTGAATTCCAATCATCCATAAGCCATTTTTCTAGAACTTTTAAAATAGTAACAAAATATGGTCTAATTTATTTTAATTAAAACAAGTCTTTATCTTTCCAGATCTTACTTTAATACGTAGAGTATCACCTTAATATTTTATTTAAGCTTCTTTCTCAATAGATTGTAAAAATGAGTCACTCAATTTATTATCTTTCATGAGAAGCAAGCAGATTTTAGAGACAATATGCCACTGCTATTCCTATCCTTCCTTTCATCTTTCATTTTCATTATCAGGAAAATGACTAGTGATAGAACAAACTCTTCACTGTGATCATTGATCTTGCCTTGATTCTGTGGTCCTCTATTTATTTTGATGTAGATCTTATGCTATTAATGCATCTAGAAATCCTCTGTCATAATATTATTCTATGACTCAGATTCAGAAAAACTTCCTATTGGCCAAAATGAACAACTTAGTAGCAATAAGATGAGAAATAATTCATTATTTTTGGCAGAATTTATTAAAATTTAAATTAACACAAAATTCCTATTCTTAACAGTTTAACTAATTCTATCATTCTGAGTATTCTGGTGTAGTGCATCCTGAAAGGTCCAATAGCACTCTTCTCTACAAAAAAATAAAATAAAATATTTTCACAAATATTTGTGGGTGTTAACAAACAAGGTGATCACATACCTATGGCATATCTTAAACACAAAAGTATAATAACCTCTTCTATGCTTTATGTTGCAATAATATTGAAATTTGCCCAAGGAACTTGGTGGTCAAAAAGCTCTCTTTTGAATACATAAATGGCCCACCCCACAGGTCCTGTTATATAACTCAATTCTCCTTAAAAATAAGATGATCCTTTACTAATTTTGATATAATTATTTATAATTATTTTTTCCTCCATTGTATTCTCAATAGAAAGTTATTTTTCAGGATATTTATTTTCCCCACTTATTATTCTGCTTCATTTAATATCAGGATTTTAAATATTTTATATATTTTTTAATAGATACCCTGTTTAACCCATTATTTTTCCTGTGGGCTAATTTTTCTTGAGAATACCAGGGAATATTTTGCATGGTTACATGTATCAAATGGTACAGGACCCAGCAAAGTTTTGTTCTTTATACATAAGGTACCATGAGTCAGAGAAGACGTGACCGAAGCTAACAATGATAGCATAGGAGATAATTCAAACCTCAGGACCCTGTTGTTATTGCTGTTAGGTGCCTTCAAGTCATCTCTGACTCATAGCGACCCCAGGCACAGCATAACAAAACACCACCTGATCCCGTGCCAGCTGCCTGATCCCTGCTATACTTGAGCCCATCTCTGCAGCCACTGTGCCAATCCATCCCCTTGAGGGCCTTCCCCTCTGTCATTAACCCTCCACTTTATCAAGCATGATATCCTTCTCTGGGGAGTGGTCCCTTCTGACAATATGACCAAAGTAGGTGAAATGAAGTCTGGCCATTCCTGCTTCCAAGGAGCATTCCGGCTGCGCTTCTCTGCGACAGATTTGTTAGTTCTATTAGCAGTTCATGTTACTTTCAGCATTCTTCACCAGTATCACAACTCAAAAGCATCAATTCTTCTTTGGTCTTCCTTATTCATTGTCCAGCTCTCACATGCATATGAGGTGATTGAAAATATCATGGCTTGTGTCAGGCATATACCTTAGACCTCAAGGAGACATCTTTGCTCCTCAGCACTTGAAAGGGGTCCTTTGCAGCTGATTTGCCTAGTGCTGTACATCGTCTGATGTCCTGACTGCTGCTTTCATTGCCATTGATTGTAGAACCAAGCAATGTGAAGTCTTTGACAACTTCAATCTTTTCTCCATTTATCGTGATGCTGCTTATAGGTCCAGTTGTAAGAATTTTTATTTTCTTTATATTGAGATATAATCCATACTACAGACTGTATTCTTCAATTTTCATCAGTAAGTGCTTCAAGTCATCCTCATTTTCAGCAAGCAAAATTGTGTAGTCAGCATATCACAGGTTGATAAAGATTCTTCCTCCAATCTTGATGCCATGTTCTTCTTCATATAGTTCAGCTTCTCAGATTATTTGCTCAGCACACAGATTGAAGAAGTATGGTGAAAGGATACCACACTGACACACTCACTTCTTGATTTTAAACCATGCAGTGTCCCCTTCTTCTGTTTCAATGACAGCCTCCTGGTCTATGCACAGGTTCCTCATGAGTACAATTAAGTGTTCTGGAATTCCCATTCTTCTCATTGTTATCCATAGTTTGTTATGATCTACACAATCAAATGCTTTTGTGTAGTCAATAAAACACAAGTAAACATCTTTCTGATATTCTTTACTTTGAGCCAAGATCCATCTGACATCAACAATGATAATCCTCATTCCACGTCCTTTTCTGAATCCAGCTTGCATCTCTGGAAGTTCTCTGTCAATTTACTGCTGCAACCACTTTTGAATTACCTTCAGTAAGATTTTATTTGCATGTGATATAAATGATAGTGTTTGATAATTTCCACTTTCTGTGGGATCACCTTTCATTGTATTGGGTACAAATACAGATCTCGTCCAGTCAGTTGTCCAGGTAGCTGCCTTGGAAATCTCTTGGCATAACCAAATGTGTGCCTCCAGTGGGGCATCCTTTTGTTGAAACATCTCAGTGAGTATTCTGAAATTCCTGAAGCCTTGTTTGCCAATTCCTTCAGTGCAGCTTCAACTTCTTCCTTCAGTACCATTTGTTCTTCATCATATGTCACCTCCTGAAATGGATGAACATCAACCAGTTCTTTTTGGTACAATAACTCTGTGTATCCCTTCCATTTTCTTTTGATGTTTCCTGCATCATTCAATATTTTGCCCATAGAGACTTTCAATATTGCAATTCGAGGCTTAAATTCTTTCCTCAGTTCTTTCAGCTTGAGAAATGCTGAGCATGTTCTTCCCTTTTTGTCTTCTAACTCCAGATCTTAGCACATTTCATTATAGTAATTGGCTTTGTCTGCTCAAGCTGCTCTTTGAAATCTTCTATTTAGCTTTTATCTTGTCATTTCTTCCATTTGCTTTAGCCACTCTCCGTTCAAGGGCAAGTTTTACAGTCTCTTCTGTCATCCATTTTGTTTTTTTTCTTCTATTGTTGTCATTTTAATGACCTCTTGCTTTATTCATGGATGATGTTTTTGATGTTATCCCAAAATTCTTCTGGCTTTTGGTCGTTGGTGTTCAGTGCATCAAATCTATTCTTTAAATGGTCTCTAAATTCAGGAAGGATATAATCAAGATCATATATCAGCTTTTGGACTTGTTTTAATTGTCTTCAACTTCAAGTTGAACTTGCATATGAGCAGTTGATGGTCTGTTCCACAATCAGTTCCTGGCCTGGTTTTGGCTGAAGATAATGAGCTTTTCCATTGCCTCCTGCCTCAGATGTGGTCAATCTGATTCCTGTGTATTCTTTCTGGTGAAGTCCATGTATGTAGCTGCTATTTGTGTTGTTGAAGAAATGTATTTGCCGTGAATAAGTCATTGGTCTTGCAAAATTTTATCATGTGATTTCAAGTATTATTTCTGTCACCAAGGCCAAATTTTCCACCTACCAGTGATTCTTTGTTTCCAACTTTTGCATTCCAGTCACCAGTGATCATTAACACATCTTGATTGGACATTTGGTCAATTTCAGACTGCAGAAGTTGATAAAAATCATCAATGTCCTCATCTTTGGCTTTGGTGGTTGGTGCATAAATTTAAATAATAGTCATATTAACAGGTCTTCCTTTTAGGCATATGGATATTATCCCATCACTGACAGCATTGTACTTCAGGACAGATCTTGAACATCTTTTGTGATGATGAATGCCATGCCATTCCTCTTCAATTTGTCATTCCTGGCCTAGTAGATCATATGATTGTCTGAATCAAAATGGCCAAAATTGGTCCATTTCAGCTGACTAATGCCTAGGATATCAATCTTTATGTGTTCCATTTCATTTTTGACAACTTCCAATTTTCCTAGATTCATGCTTCCTACTTTCCATGTTCTGATTATTAATGGATGTTTGCAACTGTTTCTCCTCAATTTGAGTCAGGAATTATCAGCAAATGGAGGTCTGGAAAGCTTTACTTTATCCATATCAGTAAGACTGGTCCTACTGTGATGATGTAGCTCTTTCCTAGTTGTATTTTAAAAGTCTTCTGACCTAAGGGCTTGTACTCCTGCATTGTATCAGATAATGTTTCAGGCCTATTCCTAAAGTTGCCTAGTAATGTATCAGACAGTGTTTCTCTGTTATTCATAAGGTTTCCCTGGCCAATTCTTTGAGAAGTGGATGGCCTTTTCCTTCTTCCTAGTCTGTCTCAGTCTGTAAGCTGCATTGAAACCTATGCACCATGTGCAACCCTGTCAGCACTTGAAACACTGGTGGCACAGCCTCAAGCCTCACAGCAACATGCAAGCCACAGTAGGACAAACTGACAGACAACTTTGTCTCCCTTATCTGTTCAAAACCTCTCCGTCCTTCCCTTATCTGGATCCCTGTCACTGCCCTACTCTGTTGTCCCCCTGGCTTCTCTTTCCATGGGTTTCCTGCCTCTTGGGGATGGGGCCTGGAACCCTCACCTTACCTGGATCCTGTGCTGCTGCTCTGCTCTGTGGTCCCAACTGGGTTCTCTTTCCCCTGCTTTCCTGCCTCATGGGGGTGGGGCCTGGGTCCCTCCTCTTACTGGCTGCTGCTCTGCTCTGTAGGGAAGTAGGACCCTACTTCCCCAAATTGCAGAGATAGCTTACCCACATTCATCAGTCCCTGATGAGATGACCCTAATTATATATCTCCATCCTGTGTACTACTCTGCTCACAGTTTTTCTTCTTCGTCGTCTTTGATGGTGTCCAATCCTTAGTGTTAACAGGAGATAGAAAGTAGAGGGAACACTCAGGGGCAGGCTGCTGCAACTCCCCTGCAGGCAGGGACTTCTCACTTCACCTAATATCTGCACCATTCTGTTGCAGTCTTCTAGCCTTTGAGGTGTTATAAACTAGCATTTTCAAAGTTTCATTTTATTTTCTATGCATTTTTGTCAGTATTTATTTTTATTTCATGGTTTTTATGGCCTGGCTACAACCTGCTCATGACAATGCTGTAGAGGGAAAAGATCATATTTGAAAAGTTTGCTTCACCATATTCCTCAACTTCAAAACCCAGAACTTCCCTACTCTGAACTCTCATTTCAATGCCACACTCTGTCCTGAGCACCATCACAATACCTACCATGTTTCACAGTATTGTGTTCTTCAGATGTATATACTTTTCCGTCAGTGCTGGGGCAGCTCCAGGTTTGGCCTCAGGAGAAATTCATTAGATGTGCGAATTTGCCATCTTGTCAGCAGCATGTCACATATATAATTTTATAAGTGAATCATTTTAAATCTATTTTGAAGTTATTCTTAGGCTAATTGTGTTTTACTATAAGTGACAAAAATGATCCTTCATGTCTTTTTCCTACCCTTCCATATTACACCACTTTTAGGTCTCTGTGGATAACTTCAGTTACCTTCTCCATATATATCATATATATCCTCCATCAGTGCCTAAATCAGAGCAGCATCTATGATTCCTCATCAGAAAAGTTGGTTGTTTGCTAAAAACAACATTTCCCATTAAGATATCTGTGGCATTTACTCATACCATCCATATGTCAAAGGACTATCATGAGAAAAATTAATTATGGTCAAACTAAAATAGATTCATCTCCAGGCTGAAAAGACAGAGGAAGATAAAATATATGTTATAGAAATCATACCAATAATCTGAATTTATCTTATTTAGATGTTATACAAGTACTATCACAATATGAAAATTCCCTCATTTTAGTTATATTTTGAAATTTTAAAAGTACATTGAATAATTAAGGAGTTCTGGTGGTATAGTGCCTAAATCATTTGACTGCTAACCAGAAGGCTGGTGATTCAAACCAACCAGACACTTCTCCAAAGGAAGATTGAACAATCTACTTCCATAGTGATACCATCTCAGAAACTGAAGGAAGGGTCACTATGAGTTGGATCCAACTTGATGGCAGTAAGTTTGTTTTTTTGTTTTTGTTTTTGGCTTAAGTGGAGTAGTGGGTGTTTGGAGTCTATTATTTCTGGCTGCTAACCAGAAAGTCAGAGGTTCAAACCCATCATTTGGTATGCAGGAAGTTGAGGTAATCTATTTCCATAAAGATCCACAGCCTTGGAAATTCAGTGGAGGGCACTATGAGTTGGAATTGACTCATAGTCAACTCATAGTGGGTTTTGTTGAATAATTAGTATGATTTAAATTGTCATTATTGTAATCAAATGTGCAAAGATTTGGAGTTTGAAAACCAAAAGGGAAGAACACACTCAGCATTTCTCAAGCTGAAAGAACTGAGGAAAGAATTTAACCATTGAGTTGCAATATTGAAAGTTTCTATGGACAAAATATTGAATGATGCAAGAAGCATCAAAAGAAGATGGAAGGAATACACAGAGTCACTGTACCAAAGAGAATAAGTCAATGTTCATCCATTTTAGGAGGTGGCAGATCAAGAACAAATGGTATTGAGGGAAGAGGTCAAAGCTGAGCTGAGGGAATTGGTGAGGAGCAAGTCTCCAGGAATTGACAGAATACCCATTGAGATGTTTCAACATATAGATGCCCCACTGGAGGCACTCACTTGGTTATGCCAAGAGATTTGGAAGACAGCTACCTGGCCAATTGACTGGAAGAGATCCATATTTGTACCCATTTCAAAGAAGGGTCATCCCACCGAATGTGGAAACGTGGAAATTATCAGGCAATATCATTAACATCGCATGTAAGTAAAATCTTACTGAAGATGATTCAAAAACGGTTGCAGCAGTTCTGCAGAGAACTTCCAGAGGTGCAGGCTGCATTCAGAAGAGAATGTGGAAAGAGGGATATCATTGCTGATATCAGATGGATCTTGGCTCAAAGTAAAGAATACCAGAAAGAAGTTTACTTGTGTTTTATTGACCGAAAAGGCATTTGATTGTGTAGATCATAACAAATTGTGGATAATACTGAGAAGAATGACAATTCCAGAACACTTAATTGTACTCGTGAGGAACCTGTACACAGACCAGGAGACTATTGTTCTAACAGAACAAGGGGGCAATGCATGGTTTAAAATCAAGAAGGGAGTGTGTCAGGGTTGTTTCCTTTCATTATACTTATTCAATCTGTATGCTGAGCAAATAATCCAAGAAGCTGGACTATATGAAGAAGAACGTGGCATCAGGATTGGAGGAAGAATAATTAATAACCTGAGATATGCTGACGACACAACTTTGCTTGCTGAAAGTGAGGATAACTTGAAGTACTTACTGATGAAGATTGAAGAATACAATCTGCAGTGTGGATTACATCTCAATATAAAGAAAACAAAAATTCTCACAACTGGAAGTATAAGCAGCATCACGATAAATGGAAAAAATATTGAAGTTGTCAAAGACTTCACATGGCTTAGTTCTAAGGACCACGCCAATGGAAGCAGCAGTTAGGACATCAGACGCTGTATAGCCCTGGGCAAATCAGCTACAAAAGACCTCTTTCAAGTACTGAAGAGCAAAGATGTCTCCTTGAGGGCTAAGGTGTGCCTGACACGAGCCATAGTGTTTTCAGTTGCCTCATGTGCATGTGAGAGCTGGACAATGAATAGGGAGGACTGAAGAAGAATTGATGCTTTTGAGCTGTGGTGTCAGCGAAGAATTCTGAAAGTATCGACCCCTCCTTGGGTTTCCGAGGCAGTATCACTACGGAAGTAGGATTGCCCAACCTTCCTTCCAAGGAGTGGCTGGTGGGTTTGAACCGCCAGCCGTCTGGTTAGCAGGCAAGTGTCTTAGCCACTATGCTACCAGAGCTCCTTCTGAAAGTACCAGAGACTGCTGAAAGAACTAACAGGTCTGTCCTGGAGGAAGTGCAGCCAGAATGCTCCTTAGAGACAAGAATGGCCAGACTTCATCTCACATACTTTGGTTATGTTTTCAGAAGGGACCATTCCCTGGAGAAGGATTCATGTTTGGTAAGGTGGAGGGTCGATGAAAGAGGTGAGGGCCCTCAACAAGGTGGATTGACATAGTAGCAGGCAATGGGCTCTAGTGTAGCAAAAATTGTGGAACTGGCTCAGGACCAGGCGGTGTTTTGTTCCTCTGTGCATAAGGTCACTATGAGTCAGAGACGACTTGATGGCACCTAACAACAACAACAACACAACAACAAACTGTAATTTGGGCTCAGGTAAGTTCTCTTATATTGCCTATTAGATTCACATTTACAAACAGTAGACATTTAGACTTTGTTAATTCCCAATAAGATCACTTATGAGGTAAAATTTTAAATGCTTATAGTTTACAGATACAGTAAAAGATCCACAGATATCTGACATAATAACCTTTGAAAAAGCATGTGTGCTTAGATTCTTCACCAACATCCTTTCAGAAATTAAGTGTACTTATATGGATTATCTTAAATTTAACCCAAAATAATTTGTACCATTTGATTTGAATACATGAAAATCTATTTCCCAGAATGTTTGGAGTTTATTATTTCTAAGAAAAGCACTAAAAAGTTCAACATTTTCTTGTATGACGTCACGATAGTGCACCCCAGACTGTCTACTCATGTTCCTTATTATCTACTGCAGTCCTGCTGCTGGTTACTCATGTGGTCTGCATATGGAGCAATATCAATATCCAGTCATCCTTTCACTCAGCAAACTACTGAATTAAAATAGATAAATTGAATTCACCAAGGTATACCATCAATTTCTATGCTTCACATTTTTTCTTTATTCAACTCCTTTCTGCTGCCTACATTTCTTTCTTATTTGGTACATTCATTAATAGCTCTTATAGTGAATTTCTGAGTGGTAGATACTCTTAACTCTCTTATTTCTGAAAATGATTCCATGTTGCCATTAGACTTGAATGACCCCTTCATTAGCTCTGTCTTTCTAGATTAACAGTTATTTTTTCTCAACAAGTTGAATGCACGCATCTAACACTTCTTCCACCTGTTATTGTGTAGGAAGTCTTCTGTCTGTTAAATTTCATCCCTTTATAACCTCTATTTTTTTCTACTATTTCTTTTAAAATATTCTCTTTATATTGTCACTCTGTAGATTTATTATATGTCTAAGTGTGGGCTTTTTTTTTTTTTTTAATGTTTCTTAACATTTTAACTGTACTTTTATCTAAATATTCTGTCTTTTTTCAACTTGGGAAAATTCTCAGTTGGTAACCCTTCAAATATTTCTTCTCCATTTAATCTCTTCCTCTGGAATTAGATATATCTTTGAGATATTCAATCTAGTTTCCATATTATGTAATTGTTCTTTGCTTGCCAAATGGCATTCTAGATGAATCTGTTTGTAGTCTGTACTAGTTGATCAATTCTTCCTTTACATATGTCCATCCCAGACGTTAAGATATCTACTGAGAGGTTTTTTGTTGTTGTTAACCTCAGTAAGGGTTTTTTTTTTTTTTTTTAATTTCTGAGATTTCTACTCTTTTTCTTCTTCACGATGTTTTTTTAGTTGTTTTATTTCTGCCTATTTTTATTTCATAACGTTCTATTCCTTTAAGACTGATTTTATTTATTTATTTATTTATTTTGGTCTCAAACAATTCTGTGCATACTATTTTAAAGTTACCGTCATATTGTTTTATAGGATTTATTTCCTCTGAAATTGATACATGTCCTACATGCTGACTTTGATGCTTTTCATTCATATTTGTTTTTTGATATGTTTCAGAACTTATTCTTTCAGATTCAATTATCTTTTGATTGTGTTTTATGGGTTCTAATCCCACGATGATGTTGGGAATATTTCAGTCTTCAAAGTGGCACTTGGCTCGTTTATGTGTTCAGAGTTATGTGTTGGTGTTATACTTTCTCGTTCTTGCCTCTACCCTGTCTATCCAGCCTGTAAGTTCTCAGGCCAAAATTACTAGCATGTTTTGCAGTCTTATTGTACAAATGGAGTACCACCAGCCATCCCACTGCTGAGCTGTTGGTAATGAACCCAAATTTAATCACTACCAGCCCTCATATCTCCTCAAATATTTAATAATCATTATTTCAATGGGGCCAAAATCATGGCTGCTTCTGCCAGACGCCAAACCTGGGGCTTCAAACTTGGCTTCAGCCTCGCTGATTTATTTGCATTTTTTAGGTTTCATTCATAGTTTACAGAGATAGGTATCTTATTTTGGAGTCTGATACGTTTTTTGGATGTGTTCATACACGTGAACATTGGACAATGAATAAGGAAGACTAAAGAAGAACTGATGCATTTGGATTGTATTGGTGAAGAATACTGAATGAATTGCTAGAAGGGACAAATCTGTTGTGCAAGAAGTACAGCCAGAATGATCCGTAAATGAAAGGATGGTGAGACTTCATCTTATGTACTCGACATGTTCTCCAGAGGGACCAGTCCCTGGAGAAGGACATTATGGTTGGTAAATAGAAGGTAGCAAAAAAGAGGACAACCATTAGGAAGAATGCTCTTGAACTGGTCCTTTTAAATCTATATAAATAGCTTATTATCCAAATTTGTTACTTTACATTCTTATGCTGCCTGAATTTATGGGGTTAGAGGAGAGTTAATGATCAAGATAATCCAAAACCAATTGTTGATTGTGTGCTTGTTTTCAAGGTATTGTGACTTTTTGTGAGAGAGTAGTACTTTTCATATTATTTGAAATAAACTAATGAAATTGTATGACAGCAATGCATATGTGTTTATATAACAGCAAAAATATGCCCTCTTCCTTCTATATGAAATTTAAAAAATTAGAGTTTGAAAAATATAATGTTTGCCTAACTTTAACTTATTGCAAATATACACTTGTTCAATGACCCAGTGTATTACAAAATATAGCAATGGTTAGACGAAAAGGAGGGAAAGATTATACTGTTCTAGCTACTTAAATATAGTTATTGCTTTCAGTGAGGTAACAAAACTTATTTTAGCCCAGGCCACATGTTTTGGTTTACTTTATCTAGTTTCCAAAACCAAAACACAAAAATCTTTTCTAAATGACCTCCTCACCAACCTGTTCTCACAATCTTAAATCTATTTAATATCCTTTAAAATATAGATTTACTTCAATCAGTTTTTTGAGCCAGCAAGTCTGCTACTTGTTAATATTGGAGTGTGTGCTTATTACATTTTATGGTTTTATATAATTTTACTGTATTTTTCAGTCATATACATTATTCCACTATTCCATCACATACTTGACAGAAATTATCTTAATTTAAGTAGAGATATGTACTGCTGCTGGATTTGTTGTTGCTGTTGTTATTTTGCATCAAATTGGACCCGACTCATAGCAACCCCTCCTTGGGTTTCCAAGGCAGTATCACTATGGAAGTAGATTGCCCAATCTTCCTTCCGAGGAGTGGCTGGTGGGTTTGAACTTCCAGCCTTCTGGTTAGCAGTCAAGTGCCTTAGGCACTCTGCTACTAGAGCTGCTAAATTTAGAAGTTATTAAAACAATAGTTTGCATATGTTTTATCCTTTGTTGGGAACAGTTTAGCATGTGTTACCTTACAGAAATCCCTAAACAATAATATGAGGCAAAGTCTTTGTGCCCTTTTTTCCACTGTTTATAAATCTAGTACAGCACTCTCAGATAGTTATCTGTCTGCCCACACACAGCAACAATCGAAAATAACAGCCACATAACTTGGTTCAAAGATGTTTTATTTTTCAAATTACAAAAATATTCAAGCAGAAGACAAATGACAAGAGCTAGCAAGATGTAATTTCCAATTACAATAAAGTCTATGAATTGCTTAATTAACTGAAATTATTTAAAGAAACTTAGATCAGAAAGATAAATATACTACTATGGAGAAAATTACACATATGTAGTCCTCTGCTGAGTGCATTAGAAACTAATTTTAGGGAAGAAAATAAATGACTTTTCCAAACACATTTTTGATGGGGAAAAGCTACACAGACAAGAATAGGTAGACAACTTTGGTTTGTTTGTTTTTTTCCTTAGCTTAAACTCAAAAAACTCATGCCATTGAGTCATTTCTGATGCACAGTGACTCCCATTGAGTTTCCAAGGCTGTATATCTTTTTGGAAGTAAATAGCCCTGTCTTCCTTCCACAGAGCAGCTAGTGGGTTTGAAATGCTGATCTTCAGGTTAACAGTCAAGTACCTTATCTACTATGCCACCATTGGTAAGAGCATGTATTAAAAGTACGATTAATTAGACTCTGGGCAAAGTAAAAATAGATGTATTTTTGAAATCTATGATGGATGTGTAAGTGCATCATGTTTGTTGCTGTTGTTACATGCCATCCAGTCAGACCTGACTCATAGTGACCCCTCCTTGGGTTTCCAAGGCAGTATCATTACGGAAGTAGATTGCCCAACCTTCCTCTAGAGGAGTGGCTGGTGGGTTTGGACCTCCAGCCTCTGGTTAGCAGTCAAATGCCTTAGGCACTACACTACTAGAGCTCCTGTGTGCATTATATATATTACATATGTGTTTTCACAGTGGGTGTCACTTGAGAAAAAAAAGCAAAAATGAATGTTTGAACTAACTAGCTCATGCTCAAGATGGGCAATTGTAAGAATGGCAAGGAACAGGCATTTGAAAATTTAGTATGCAATTTAAAGTTTTTTGTGTGTCTTTCAAAATATTATTTATTATTTCATAATTCTTTGAGAAATACAAGATTTTTGTAAATAAAGCTTTCTATATATTTTTAGGTGGCAGAAAATGAATTAAATGACTTAACCTATATGAATAATTTCCAGTTGGAATTATTTAAGGCTGACCATATTTTCAAAAACTCTATTTCCTTTATAAGACACCCTGATGGTGCAGTGATTAAGCACTCAGTTGCCAACCAAAATGCCAGCATTTCAAACCCACCAGTTGCTCTGTGGGAGAATTATGTGACTGTTTGCTTCCATAAAGATTTTGCTGCCTTGGAAACCTTATGGGGCAGTTCTACTCTGTCCTATAGAGTCACTATGCAATGGAATTGAATGGACAGCAATGGGTTTTATTGGTTATTTCCTTTATGAATTGATAATTAATTTTCAAGGTCATTTATTTGTGTTTCAGTCTTGTTTTTTTTTCATTTTTGTTATTATGGAAGTTAGACTGAAAAACTTTCAGGTATAAAGATGTATTAAATGAAGTGTGCTTGAGGACAAAATATTGAACCAAACCTCTGCTATTGCCATCAGAATGAATGCTAAAATAACAACACTACTTTGGTAGGTGGACAAAGAAAATTTTCTAAAAGACTTGCCATAAAATCACAAATAACTATGCTGAACTCCCAAGATATTTATGAGGAATAACTAATAAACTAATGAAAGTTCTATTGAAATCTGAAGTTCTTCAAAACCATATTATAATCAGCAAAATTGTCAAAAACTATAAATAATGAATGGTTTCATGGAAAAATTAAATGTAGCAGAGAGAAAACCAGATAATCTAATCATCCATTCCTTGGTTTTTTTAAAAAAAAGACCTTGCATACCTGATAATAAATGGTCAGAGTACCTTTTTCTCTAAGAGGTTGGGCATAAATAGATTTAGTGGCAGACTCTGAATCAACAAAAACAAGTGTAGCACTTATGATTATTTAATCATTATTACAGTTTAAACATTTTGAAAAATTCAATATTAAAATACTAGACATTAAAAATTCTAGAAAGTTCTATGGCTGAAAATTTTCACTGCTTAGTCTTAAAAAAATGCAATTAGCATGTTTCATGATATTCTGAAGAGTTGTGTCAATATCTTATTCTGTCCAATAAGCTATCGGAGTAAGAAAGAAAAGATCATTAATCAAATTGTTGTCATAAATAAGTATGTCTAAATGACAAATATATGTGCAGGGGAATTCTGAATGGATGTGAAGGTAAGAACTAAATGACAAATGTTAAGAAAACCCTAAAGCATTATTGAAAATGTGAGCCGTTATCTTAATTATCTAGTGCTGCCATAACAAAAATACCACAAATCAATGTCTTAACAAACAAGTTTATGTTCTCACAACCAAACTCACTGCCATGAAGTGGATTCTGATTCATAGCGACTCTCATTTAGTTTCTGAGGTGGTAAATCTTTATGGAAGTAGGTTGCCCCATCTTTCTTTGCAGAACAGCTGGTGAGTTTGAACAGCCAACCTCCTGGTTAGCAGTCAAATGCCTTAGGCACCATGCCACAAGAAGCTGGAATTTCAAATTCTGGGTGCCAGCACTAGAGGAAATCTTCCTTTTTCTGTTGGCTCTTGAGGAAGGTTCTGGTCTCCTTTCTTTTTCTTTTTTAAATTTTTGTTGTGATTTGGGTGAAAGTTTACATAGCAAATTCATTTTCCATACACAAGTTCATACACATTTTGTTTCATGAAATTGATTGCAATTCCACACAATGTAACAACTCTCTTCCCACTTCTTCCAAATAGTTACCTCTTCCCTGTGTCCTTTCTTCCCATGCACTCCCGCCCCCCAAGCTATCTCCCTGTGCAAACACTGCCCTTCTGTTCTCCCACAATTGATTAATTGATCGCTTCAAGGAGTGTATCTACCTGATGTAAATATTCGCCCCATACTCCTGTCTATTTTTGGCTAGAAGCCACATGAGTGAGCTCAGTTCCAGACCTGAAGGGTAACTAGGGGGCCATAGTCTCAGGGGTCTCGCCAGGCTCTATCAGACCAAAAAAAAAAACAAACAAAAAAAAAAACTGCTCTTTTTTTTTAATGATTTTGAGTTTTGTTTCACATTGTTCTCCCACTCTATCCAGGATTTCCTGCACTGATCTCCCACCGAGCAGTTGACAGTGGTAGCTAGCCATCTTGTCTCCTTTCAATATCTATGGACCTGCCATTCCTTGAAGATCACCATGTGTCTTGACATCAATCTTCCCCTGGGTTTAGGAGGTTCTCAGTGCAGTACCTCAGATCCACAGGATCATGCTCCACTCCCAGCTCTTCTTCCTCAGTGCAACTGGCATCCCTCTTTGCTCCTTCTTCTCTCCTTTTATGTCTTGTATGATAAAAGGTGATGCAGGCCATACCCAAGAAAATTCCCCTCACATCTCATCAGGGCTGTGACCTAAGTAAAGATATTGCATCCCACCCTGATTCCTTACAACTGATTGGCTGATCACATCAGATCATATCACCGGGGATGATTACAACATTACATAACTGTCAAACGACTGAAAATCATGGTCCAGCCAAGTTGACACATATTTTTGGGTGGGCACAATTCAATCCATGGCATTCTGTCCTTTGTCTCCCCAAATTTCATGTCTTTGCCACATGCAAAACACTTTCTATTCATCATATCATCACAAAAGCCTTAAATCAACTACAAATCCAAATTCCATCCTGCAGCAAATTCCTCTTTATATAGGAATCTAGAACACATGTTACCTGCTTCCAAAGTACAATGATAGAACAGGCACAAGGTAGATATTTTCATTACAAATGGGAGAAATTGGAAGACAAGAAGGGATAACGGGCACCAAACAAGTTATAAAACCAGCGGAACAATTTACAATAGCTCTAAAGCTTAAAAATAATCCTCTCTTCTCTGAGTATCTAGGTAATGTCCCTGCCTTCCAGACTCTGGATGCTGGTCACGTTCTCTGGATTCTGAGTGGAAGCCCCTCATCCCTGGGCTTCAGCTCCATCCTCTAGGCCCACTGCAATAGCAACTCTGCTCCCTTGGTTTTTGCGGTTACATTCTCCTAGTGCAACTGAATGTTAATCCTACCCCTCCAGTCTTGGCAGGGTCCATTCTTCTGCCCCTTGAGCATGACAACCTTCCCCCCTCAGCTTTGGACAATAGGTCCAACCCTCTCCCCCTAGCACTTGTGCACAGCAGCCCTAAACTCTGGAACCAAATTAGTGAAGCTTTGATTCTGAATCCTACGAGGCTGTGTGGTTCCAGCATTTGAAACCCCAGAGGCCATATCCTCGCCTTTTTGTACACTATTTAGTAAGGAAGAAAGTCAAAATCAGGATTAAGACAGGAAAGAATAGGCTCACTCTAGAGTGTTGTGAATTACAGTCGGTTTATGATTAAGGCAGTTTATGTTATCGCTAAGGCTTCTGGTAAACAGTAGGCTATTAATAGTTAAGTTTTTGGAGAGTCAAAAGTTATATATGGATTTGTGACTGCATGGGGAGTTGGCATCCTTAACCCTTGTGTTGCTCAACGGCCAATTACATGTGCAGCACATTTGTAGGTGAAGTCCCATTAGCCTCCCCACACCTGTTCAGTTTGCATGTCTATCTATCCACTCATAGATTATTGTCATTACTGTTATTGCAGTATTGTGTATGCAATAGCACTTACCATTGATGTATTTAACTCTGTGCTTCCCCCAGTGTCTTACTTTGCCTTAATCTTTTTGAGATGATCTCCACCTTACTGTACACTGTCTTTCTTTTCACCCAAATTAATATCTGTTCACTCTCTAGTTAGTGATTTACCCAACTTCTCCTTACATCCTGGTAATCTTCACAGAATATTTCTTTCTGTTTGTAAACCTTTTCCTGACTTTTTATAATAGTGGTCTCATACAATATTTGTCCTTTTGTGATTGATTAATCACTCTCAGCATCACTTCAGTTATGAGGTGTTTTGCAGAGTTACCATTATTCTTTAATGTATAGTATTCTATTATGGGTATGTATCAGTTTTGTTTATCCATTAATCCACTGATAAGCACTTAGTTTGTTCCCATCTGAATAATGCCGCAATGAACATGGATGTGCAGACATCAATTTGTGTCACAGTTCTTATTTATCTAGGATATATACCTAGCAATGAGTTTGCTGGATCATACGGTATTCATATTACTAACTTTTCAAGGAAGTGCTATAGTTTTATCCACAGTGTTTACAAACTTTATAGTCCCACTAAGTCATATATGAGAATTCCAGTCTCTCCACACTCTCACCAACATTTGTTCTTTTCTTTTCTTTTTTTTGTTAACTTTACTGTTTCTTCTGGGGTGAGATGGTATCTCACTGTTGTTTTGATTTGTATCTCTCTAATGCCTAATGATCATCAATACCCCTTCATGTATTTGTTGGCCACCTGAATATCTTCTTTGTTGAAGTGTCTGTTCATGTCCTCTGCCCATTTTGCCTTGGATTGTTTGTCTTTTTGTTATTGAGGTGCTGAAGGCTTCTATAATAAATTTCAGAGATTAGTCTCTTGTCGTATATGTTGTTATCAAATCTTTTTTCCAGTCTGTATATTCTTTTCACTCTTTTGGAGAATTCTTTTGATGCACTTAAGTGTTTAGTTTTTAGCACGTCCTAGTCATCTGGTTTATCTTCTGCTGTTTGTGCATTTTTAGTTATGTTTGATAGTGTATTTATGCCATGTATTAGGGCCCTTGAGTTTGCCCCTATTTTTTTCTTTGATGATTCTTATACGTTTAGGTTTTACATTTAGGTCTTGACTCTTCTTGAGTTAGTTTTTGTATGTGGCATGAGATATGGATCCTATTTCATTTTTCTGCAAACAGGTACCCAGTTTTTCCAGCAGCATATTTTAAAGAGATGGTCTTTTCCTCATTTAATGGATTTTTGCCCTTTGTCAGAGATCAGCTGTCCACAAGGTGAATGGATTTATTTCTGGGTTCTCAGTTCTGTTTCATTGGTCTATGTGTCTGTCATTGTAATAATGCGAGGGTGTTTTGACTACCATGGCTGTATGGTATATTTTGAAATAGAGAAATCAGAAACCTACTACTTTGTTCTTCTTTAGTAGTACATTGCTTACCCAAGGTCTCTTTCCTTTCCATATAAGTTGGTGCCAACACTCTTTTCATTTTAAATTACATTATTAGCATTTTAACCCATTATATATAATTTGGAAAACTTTTCAAGTTTGCAAGTTCATCAATACATTTCTAGTGGATATATGTATCTAGTTTACAAACGTAGTGTGAAAATAGTGATGGATGAAAGGTCATTTCATTTTCATCTCATCTTTCAACAAATAAATTTGAAGAAAATAAATGGATAAGGTGATATTATGAAAATAGTATTTTGCATATTGTGTACAAATTGAACATGTATATTTTAAATATTTAGGTGACTTAACACTTGGCTAAAATTTATTTTACTAAGTATAAGGAACCAATATAAAATAAGTTATTAAAACTTTGCTTTTTAATATCTTTCTAGTTAAGATCTCTTTGAGAATCTAATCAACAAGATAAATGCATGCAATGTTTTATTTTAAATATGTGGGAGTTTAATAAGATCAGGATTGAAAAAAAATGCACATGCATACACAAATGCACTCAATTTTCACATGATGCAAAAATTTATTTATTTTGCTGAAAGGAAAACACATGTTAAGTTCCTTATCCATAGTGGAAATAAATCCATACTTCAAGTAAATGAAAAGCATAAGGCAAATAACTAATACAATTTAAAACTGACTATTTTTTTTACCAATAAATTAAGCCAAAGTATGTAATCTGGGTAGTATATTTAAGTGGAGTAAATCTAGTTTAACTCTTTCTTTTTTTTTTTTTTTTTTTACTTTTTTAAAATGTGGCTTGGTGCAACGGGAGGGTCATAAAGTTGCAACAAACCTGGCCAATAAATCTGACAGATTGCACATTAGAAATAGGTGATTAAACTAATATATAAGACTCATAAACCTGAAAGATTCATTTTGAGTTTCTAATTATCAAATACCAAGAAAATACAGATATTTGAAGCCAAATGATATTTTCAGGTTACAAACATGTTATTGTAAAAAAGAAAATTACTTTGTTATTTTAGCACATGTATTACCATTAAATGCCAGCTCACAGAGGAAAATATTGTTCTACATTGTGGGAAACAAAAAAAAAGGGGTGGCATTCATACTGTAGCAAGAATCATATAAATAGTATTGTTCAAAAATTTATAGTACCATACAAGGATAATAATACAAATATGTTTCTTATTTCTACAGGTCACAATCCAGTGGTAAAAAGGTAGACACTATTGCAATAGAGGTATGTCTGAATTTTAACCACCAATATTAGAATATCCTTCCAATTTAGGGTAATTCTCCATCATTTGAATGCTCATAGGAGACAGCATTCTGAATTCCAAAACAGAAATCCAAGGAGTTAGTACCCCTCACTACATCCTTGTAATTGACATTGCACATGACTTTTGCTTAGGTAATTGATGCTCATGCTAGGAAACTTGGTGAAGATTTGGGTTGAAAAGTTATTCTTAAATGAAACAAATAGTGATAGATATTATTTAAGCAGAAAGAAATGTAGATGGAGACAGACAGTGATTTGGGGAGTCTCTAAAGGAGAAGTAATTTCTGGCATATAGTCTTGTTTTGAGGAAAACAAAAACTCAAAGATGAGAACAGAGCAAAACCGACATTAGGTTTCCTGCAAATAATTTCAGAAAATTCCAGGAGCATAGAAAGAGAAGGAAGGAATTTCAGGCAAGATGGCAGAATAGGCAGACAAGAGACACAGACCTTCTGCAACAAAGCAATGAGAAACAAACTGAACCCACAGAAGGCAATCCTAGAACCTTGAGCTTTGAAGGTAAGGGTAAAGAAATGGATTAAATATCAAGTAGTAGAGGAATTTGAATGAAAACAATGAGTAAGGAGACAAGAGGAGCTGCAGACTGTTGGCTGTCCTGAGGGCACAACCATTTTGAAATATCCCTGTAGGAACCTAAGAATCGGCTTTGCTCACTAAAGATTTCATGGGCAAGGCTTGCACTGATGCCTGACAAGCAGAAAGGAAAACATTGAAAAAGGAGACAAATAGACCTGTGGACTGCCAGCAGCTGTCCTGAGGGCACAGTCATTTTGAATATATGCAAGCAAAGGGTGTGAGCATTTTGAACACATGTAAGGGGTATTCTTACCTAGATGGCCATATAGCAGTGCGTTCCACTTGCTGAGGATAGGACAGGAGGCTGACAGCTGGAAAATGTACTCTTATAAACAACACACTCTTAGTGAACTGAGGTGTGGCCATCCCCCACCTCCACCCACCTTCTTGACTAGCCAGAATTCCATCCTGATCTGTGCTCTGACAAAGCCTGGGGGCTGTGCCCTCCCCCCACAGTTTTGTGTTTCATTGTTTGTTTTGTTTTTAAATTATTCTTTTTAATTTTTCTTCTGGCTTCATTTATTTTTTTCCCTCTCTCCTGTCCCTGTTTCTTGTTCTTTTTTTTTTTTTTTTATCTTACCTTTTCCTGGTTCCCTTTTTTTTTTCTTCTTTTGATTCTTCTTGTCCCTTGTTTTTCTTTCTACAGTTGTCTCATTTTTTCTTTAATATTCTTTTACTCTTGCTCTTTTCTCTCATTCCTCTTTCTCCAGATATTTTGGCTTACTTTCCTCATTATCTTTCTTTTATTCTTTTTAAATATATTTTGATTTTTTTTCTTCTCATTTCTCCTTGTTTTTTCAATTGTGCCTCTTTATTTATGAGATTTACATTTTTTGTTCTTTTGCATTTATTGTTTTGGTGGTTTCTTTTTTTTTTTTTTTTTTAGGTGGTAAAAGATACAGATAACAATGTTTGCCTGGTGTTTTTCACTTTTTATCTCGCTTTGGTTTCTTTTTTTTTTTTTTTTTGGTCTGAGTAGAAGACAACAGCTACTCCAATGTAACTCACCCATACCTGCACTCCTGAAGCCCACCACTTGCTTTTGCACCAACTGCCTTATGATAGATGGCAGCCAATACCAGCTCAACTCACCCTCAACTGCTCCTTACATACAGCTAACAGAGATCTGTATACTCTCATTCTCTTTCACACATTAAACATAACACCACCACAATGTCTCAGAAAAAAAAAAAAAAAAAAAGATCATCACAGTCCACACAAAAAAAGCAAAATAAATTAGCAGAATCAAGGGGCCAGGATACAAACCTACAAAACATCCCTGAAGAAGAAGCAGCATTGGAACTCCCTGATCAGGAATTCAAAAGAACTATATCTGTGTAACTTCAATGGATTGAGAGACAGAGTAAGGAAAACAGTGACAAAATTAAGGAAAACACAGACAAAACTCAGAATAATTTAGGAAAACAATATAAGAACAAATTAACAAAATAAACAAAAAATTAGAAAAAAAACAAACACAAATCCTGAAGATTAGTACTAAGATGTAAGAAATAGATAATACATTGAAAGGGCAAAGGATTAGAATGGAAAAAATGGAAGACAGAATTAATGAGATTGAAGACAAATATCTCACTACTACATTGTTAAAAGATCAATCGGACAAAAGATCAAAACAAAATGTAGGCAGCCTAAGATTTATGTGAGAAACCAAGAGGAATAACCTATGTGTAATCAGAATTCCTGAACAGGAAGAGACAGACAAAACTACAGAGAAAATTGTCAAAGATTTGTTGGAAGAGAATTCCTCTGATATGATGAAAGATGAGAATCTATCAATATATTCATTCAAGAAGTTCAACAAACCCCAAATAAAATAGACCTCAAAAGAAAATCTCCAAGACATACCATACTCAAGCTCTCTAAAACCAAAGACAAAGAAAGAATCCTGAAAGCAGTAGGGGAAAAACAAAAAGTTACCTATAAAGGGCAATCAATAAGACTAAGTTCTGATTTCTTGGCAGAAACAATGTAGGAGAAATGACAATGGGATGATTTTATATATATATAACCCTGAAAGAAAAAAGTCTCCAACCAAGAATTATATACACAGAAAAATTGTCCCTCAAATATGAGGGTGTAATTAGGAGATTCCCAGGTTCTGTTTGAATAGAACAAAGGATCACTGCATGGTTTAAAATCAAGAAGGAAGTGTGCCAGGGTTATATCCTTTTGCCATGCTTATTCAATTTGTATGCTGAACAAATAATCTGAGAAGCTGGACTATATGAGGAAAAGCGTGGCTTCAAGATAGGAGAACGACTCATTAACAACCTACATTATGCAGATGACACAACTTTGCTCACTGAAAGTGAGGATGACTTGAAGCACTTACTGATGAAGATTGAAGACATCACCTCAATATAAAGAAACAAAAATCCTCACAACTGGACCAGTAAGCAGCATCAGGATAAATGGAGAAAAGATTGAAGTTGTCAAAGACTTCATATTACTTGATTCTACAATCAACACCACTGGAAGCAGCAGTCAGGATATCAGAAATTGTATAAGCATTGGGCAAATCTGATGAAAAGGACCTCTTTCAAGTGCTAAAGAGCAAAGATGTTTCCTTGAAAACTAAGGTGTGCTTGACTCACCAAACCAAAACCAAACCCACTACCATGGAGTTGGAACCAACTCATTGCAACTCCTCCTTGAGTTTCCAATGCAGTATCACTATGAAAGTAGATTGCCCAACCTTCCTTCTGAGGAGAGGCTGCTGGTGGGTTTGAATCACCAGGCTTCAAGGGGCATCCGAGTGGGTGGCCCCTCCTTGGGAGAGAAGGGGAAACAAAAAGGGTGCTGGCAGAAGGCTTCAAGGGGCACCCTGAAGGTGTGGCCACCCTCAGGGGAGGAGGGGCACCCCTAGCCTTCTGGTTAGCAGACAAATGCCTTAGACACTATGCCACCAGAACTCCCATGGTATTTTCAATTGCTTCATATGCACATGAGAGCTGGACAATGAATAAGGAAGAGTGAAGAAGAGTTGATGCTTTTGAGTTTGGTATTGGTGAAGAATGCTGAAAGTAGCATGGACTGCTAAAAGGGCTAACAAATTTTTCCTAGAAGAGGTACAGCCAGAATGCTCCTTGGAAGTGAGAATGGCCAGATTGTCTCACTTATTTTGGTCATGTTATAAGAAGGAACCATTTCCTGGAGAAGGATATCATGCTTGGCAAAGTAGAGGGACAATGAAAAAGTGGAAGGCCCTCAATTAGATGGATTGACACAATCCATCCACTGCGATGAACTCAGGTATAGCAAACATCATGGGCTGGCAGAGTACTGGTCAGTGTTTCATTCTGCTGTGCATGAGGTCACTATGAGTTGGAGATGACTTGAAATCACCTAACGACCAGGTAAGCAGAAATTAAGGGAATTTTTTTAAAACCAGAATAAGCTTACAAGAGATCTCAAAGGGAGTGCATCTGATAGAGAAACGAGAACAGCAAGCAACAACCAATGATTAACACACATAATGTCATAACCCAGAAACTAACCCAGTCATAGAAGTATCCAAAGTAAAATAAGCTTACTACTACTACTACTGTAACAGGGAACCAGAGATATCAGTTGGTAAATGAGGACAAGTACTAACAAAAGAGAGGGAATATATAGTGTAGTTACAGAACTTCTAAATGGTGAGGAAGTCAAGACAATTGCAAAATAGGACAGACTGTTTTAAAATTGGGAAGAAAATAATAAATAACAGGGTAACCTCAACATAAAATAATAAACCATCACATCAAAATAAAAAGGAGGACAAGCACAAATATTTACCAAATATTAAACCATTAGCAACAAAGAAGATGATAACATGATTCATAAACAAGATGAGCTCAGCACAGAAAACTATATGGAAAAAAAGAATCAGTGACACCATGAAAAAACACATAAAAAGTGATGTCAACACTTGTCAGTAATTACATTGAATGTCAATAGGTTAAATGCACCACGCAAGAGACAGAGAATTGCAGACTGGATAAGAAAACAAGACCCATCAATATGCTGTCTACAAGAGACTCACCTTAGACACAAAGACAAAAATAGAGTAAAAATCAAAAGTTAGAAAAGCAAATGACAACCAAAAAAGGGCAGGAGTGGCAATATTAATTTCTGATCAAATAGACTTTATGACAAAAATGACCATTAGAGGCAACAAAAGACATTATGTAATGTTTAAAGGATCAATTGAACAATAGAACTTAACTATAATAAATATCTATACATCCAATGAAAGAGCCCAAAAATACATAAATCAGATCTTAACAGAATTGAAAAGACAAATAGATTACTCTATAGTAATATTACAAGATTTTAATATACCACTTTCAATAAGAGATAGAACAACTAAAAAGAAACTCAGCAAAGATGCAGAAGAACTAAAAAATACGATCAATCAACTTGACCTTATAGACATCAACAAAGCACTTCACCCAACAACACCAAAATATACATTCTTTTCCAGCACACATAGAACATTCTCCAGGGTCGACCATATGTTAGGCCACAAAGCAATCGTCAATAAATTTAAAAACATCGAAATACTGCAAAGCATCTTCTCAGATCACAATGCTGCAAAATTAGAAATCAACACTGGGAAGACCAACAATCTTATGCCTTTCTTAAGAGCAATCATGTGGAAACTGACTTTAAAATGACTGGGAAATAGAAGGAATTAAAAAAATGAAATTAACCAATTGAGAACGGAAACACAACATATCAAAATATTTGGGACAGAGCAAAAGCAGTGATCACAGGGCAATTTAAAGCAATACATTGATGCATCAAAAAAGAGGAAAGAGCCAAGAACACCTTAACCCAACATCTCCAACAATTAGAAAAGAGCCACAATAAAAGCCTACAGTCACTTGAAGAGAAGAAATAATAAACATTTAAGCAGAAATAAATGAAACAGAAAATACAAAGACAATAGAAAAAAGTCAACAAGACTAGAGGTTGGTTCTTTGAAAAGATCAATAAAATCTACAAACCACTGGCAAACTTAACAAAGGAGAAGAAGGAGAAGATATAAATAACATGAATAAGAAATAAATTGAGTGATGTTACAGTAGAACCAACAGAATTAAAAAGAATAATATAAGGATACTATGAAGAACTGTACTCCAACAAATTTGAAAACCTGGAAGAAATGCACAAATTTCTAGAAACACACTGCTTGCCTAAACTAACAAAGATCACGGTAGAAAATCTGAACACACCCATAAAAAAGAGAAGAAATTGAATAGGTAATTAAAAAAATTACCCACCTGGCTCAGATGGTCTCACTGGAGAAATCTACCAATCATTCAGAGAAGAGCTGACACTAATCCTACTCAAATCATTCCAGAACACAGAAAAGGATGGAATTCTCCCAAATTCATTTTGTGAAGCAAGCAGAATACAACATCAACATACAAAAATCAGTTGGATTCCTTTACACTAGCAGAGGTCTCTGAAAAAGAAATAAGGAAATCAACGCCATTTACAAAAGCTACCAAAAACCCAGAATACTTGGAAATAAATTTTAACAGGAACACAAAAGACCTATACAAAGAAAACTACAAAACACTACTTCAAGAAACTTATGGAAATTTATGCTTATGGATAGGAAAATTGAACATTGTGAAAATGTCAATACTACCCAAAACAATCTATATATTCAATGCAATCCCAATCCAGATTCCATCAACATTCTTTAAAGACATAGAAAAACTAGTCAATAATCTTATAGGGAAAGGAAAAATATCTTGGATAAGCAAAACACTACTGACAAAGAAGAACAAAGTAGGAGGTTTCACACTCCCAGATCTCAAAACTTGCTATATAGCCACAGTTGTCAAAACAGCCTTGTATTGCTACAATGATAGACACACAGACCAGTGAAATAGAATTGAGAACCTCGAAATAGATCCATTCACCTATGGTCTGCCGATCTTTGACAAAAGGCTGAAATCCATTCAATAGGGATGAGATTGTCTCTTTCACAAATGGTGCTGGCAAAATTGGACATCCATTTACAGAAAACTGAAAAAGATCCATACCTCACACAATACACAAAATGAATTCCAGATCAATCAAAAACTTAAAGGTGAAACCTAATACTATAAAGTATATCAAATTAAAAATAGGGACAAAGGTAGGGTCCCTGATTTATGGCACAAGTAGACTATCAAGCATAACCCAACATGCACTAACAGGAGAAGACAAACTAGATGATTGGGATTTTCTAAAATTAAAATCTTATGTGCATCAAAAGACTTGTTCAAAAGAGTAAGAAGATAACTTACAGAATGGGAAGAAATATTAGGCAATGACATATTGGCCAAAGGACTTATCTCTAAAATTAATAGAAAACATCAACATTTCAATATCAAAAAGACAAAGAATCCAAGTCAAACACGGGCAGAAGACATGTACAAACATTTCACCAAAGAAGATTTTCAGGCAGCCAGCAAATACATGAAGAAATGTTCATGAGCATTAGCCATTAGAGAAATGAAAATCAAAACAACCATGAGATACCATCTTACCTCAGCATTAATAGCAAAGTTCAACAAGGTAGAAAATTACAAATGCTGGTGAGGATGTGGAGAGATTGGGACTCTCATTTCCTGCTGGTGGGACTGTGAAATGATTCAACCACTGTGGAAGTCAGTATGGTGATTCCTTAAAAAGTTGTAAATAGAAATACCATTTGACTCAGCAGTACCATTACTAGGTATATATCCTAAAGTGGGAGGCAGGACATGGATAGATACATGCACACCCAAGCTCATCACAGCACTATTCACAACAGCAAAGAGATAGAAACAACCTAAATGCCTATTAACCAAGGAATGGATAAACAAACTGGTACATACACACAATGGAATACTATGCATCCCTAAAGAACAATGTAGAATCTACAAAACACTGAATAACATGAATGAACTTGGAGGACATTATACTGAGTGAAATAAGTCAATCATGAGGACAGATATTGTACTAGTCCACCATTATAAAAAGTCAAGGGAAGGTTTATAAATAGAAGGAAACTTTCTTTTTTGGTTACCAGAGATGGGGGCAAGAGGAGAGAATATTTCTAGATAAGGGGGGAAAAAAATATATATATATGCCAAAGATTATTGGTGGTTGCCAGGGGTGGGAGGGAGAAGGAAAGGGAAGGAAGCTTTTTGGTTGAGAGGGCATTGAGTTTATGTTACTAGCTGGTGGAATATTTTGGAATAAGATAGCAATAATGGTGGTGAAATGTGAAAAATATAATCAATATCCCTGATCTGTAAATGTGGAAGTTGTTATGTTGGTGAATGGCTTGTTGTGTATGTTTTCGCCATAATAAAAGCTAAAAAAATAAATAAATAAAGGAAGAGAAGGAGGAAGCAACGCATATGACTTAGTAGGAGTGTGTTCATGAGTAGAATGAGAACCTGGGACCTGATCGATAGTGAAAGAGATAGCCAGAGACAAACTTAAGGGGATAGGGGTAATATGCTCAAAATGACCCATACCAGAACACCTTTGACAGTAGAAATGAGAGTAGCTTGGTGGGACAAAGGATCGGTAGATGAAAGACAGTATTGAAAATATATCGTATGAATTGACAGTTACAGAAATAGTCCTAGAAGAAATGACAGCTAAGATAGTGTTGAAGGTGATACAGAAAGGGCATCTGGGAAGAACAATTTGAAGAAGCAGTAGAATTTTACAACCAAATCTACAGTATATGTCAATCAGAAGAGAGATGCACTGAAACTCATTTTATTCCCTTGCTTTATTTGTCAGAGAAATGACACATTTTCATCCTGTTAGTGGGATGTTACACAAGTAGGAGAAAGTCAGAAAAGCATGTGAAAGGAATTTTCACCATGGGTAACTGAAGTTGACAATAGACCATGCAATCATATTTGAAGTGTAAACAGATGCTATAGAAAACTGAAAAAAAAAAATGTATAGGGGACATGGAAGAGATTGGGTAAAATGTATAATTTAATTAGAATACTGGAACTTTATAGCTACGATGAGTACTGGTCGCTCAGTCTTCAAGGTACACTCCAATATCTTGCTACTTCACTAGACATAGATTTTCTTCTCATATGGAAGGAAAGGAGGAAACGACAACTTCCAAGTTGAAATCAGAATAACACTCTTCCAGTTGGCCATTTGAAGATGAAAACTTACTTATTATTATTATTTTTTTTTAATTTACTGGTTTCATATGAGAGCTAAAGAAAGAAAATAATTGCTTGATTTTGGATGTAATTATGTCAAATGCCAAAGCATATATATATATATATATATTAAAAGCATTAAACTTAACACAGAATATCTCTGACAAAAGTTCCCTCTGTTTCCTGAGTGAACATTTTATCTTGGTTTTTCAGTACAGAAAAGGAGCCTTGGGTGCTACTCCCAGAAACTCCTACTGTTCTTGGTGATCAAAATTTTAAGACATTTTAGCAAAATAAGAAAATAATTGTTTCCACAAAATTAAGAAGCTCTTCCTCTTGGGTAGTTAAAATTGGTAAGCAGATAATATGATAAGTGCAAAATCTATAAAGTTTAAGGTGAATCTTTAAAAGAAAATATACAACTTTGCATCTGCATTCTTGTATGCAATTACACATGGAAATTCTCATTGTGGAGTGAATAGAATAAGTTATCTAGGAAAAGGTCAAGACAGTATAAAAGACCCTAAAATATAGACATTTCATATTGGTGTATCAGGGAAGTATTTTAAAATACTGCAGTAAGTTCTGAACTATACAATGATCAGAATCTGGCCAAGAAAACAGTGGGCAAACGACCATTCCAGATACACTACATTGCATATGTAAAAGGTTGAAGTTAAAAAAGAGTTGGAAGGTAGCTGAAAAGTCAGAGAGGGCTAGAGTTTAATGAGTCAGGAATAATCCAACAAAACAAATAATTTTTTACTTCAATTATCTATTTCACTTGAGAAGCACAATAATTAAATTTTGAGAATCAAAACAAGTAAATCCTCTTATGTGGTAGGATTTTTACCAAACATCTAAGGTTCAACATATATCAGGCATTTACTTTCAAAAATTTTCTCTTAAAATATGAAAAAGGGAAATGTTACATACTTTTCATTAACATGTAAAAAACTTGTTATTTGGGAAATAAGAAGAATATTTTCAAAGCTAAAATTGATTCTCTCATCCATCCTTAAAACCAGATAAATATCAAGAGAAGAAATGGCCACTGATGCTTAGGAGAAAGAAGTTGCTTAGAATCTATTTTATTTTCCACTACACTTTCATGTTGTATTCCTTTGCAGCAAATACTTAAGACTTGACAAATGAGCATGGTGAATGGTCAGGAAACACTTTCTATAGAGTAAGGCTGGTAGAGAAGACAGGTAATTGGAAGGATTGATTTGTGGTTCTGTGAAAACAAACTTTTCCACTATAAACCCTTCCTATGGTCAGAAAATAAAATATCAAATTAAATTAAATGAATGAAGGAACTTCCAGTTTCAGCTTCAACATGTAAAAACCTTGGAAATTGTCATTATAGAAATTACCAGAGGAGAAACCTGAACAAATGAATTTCAACAGCACAATGAGTGAAACTTAATGTAAACACAATGCAAACACTGCCGTGGAGTCAGATCCGACTCATAGCGACCCCTCCTTGGGTTTCCGAGGCAGTATCACTAAGGAAGTAGATTGCCCAACCTTCCTTCTTGGGAGTGGCTGGTGGGTATGAACCGCCAGCCTTCTGGTTAGCAGTCAAATGCCTTAGGCACAACGCCACCAGAGCTCCCGAAACTTAATGTGTATGTATATGCATGTGTATGTACACACACACACACACACACACACACATATATAGGAGCTCTGGTAGCATAGTGCCATAGTGCCTATATATATAGATATATATATATATATTTTTTTTTTTTTTTAAGCTGTTAAGAGGTTGAAAATCATAGGGTGGAATGTAGAATGGGGGGATCTGTGTTACAAATACATGAAACAATCTCACAAAAGAAGGTGTAGGAAAAAGATGCTTACCTAACTAACTTTGGAAATGAGTGGGATGAGTAGGATATGTAAGTTTAGAGCAAAGAAACTGTACGTAAGCACTATATTTTGGTTGATATACTTGTTCTCCATGGAATCACAGGTTAACAGTTCTGATACCACTATACATGTGTATTAGAATTGAATAACTAAATGGATGGTGGATGATGAGAGCTACGTTCCTCAATTTTGGTGTAGGAGGTCACAGATAAGTAAGAAAAGGAGGGTGAAATGAGCCACATGTTAATGGATTAGAGTTGGAAATGTCAGTATGAACTCATGTTGACCTTCACATAGATATAGACGGTTCCATATAGAAATATTTATGGTTATGTAAAGTAAAATACCTTATCCTCAAAAATGTGAAAGAGAAAAATAAGGTGTTTTGGAAAGGAAACTGCAATGGTATGCATGACATTGAAGCTAGTGTGTGAGATTTAAGTACAGCCTAAAACAACTTCTATACTGCATATGCTTTTGTCTTCAAAATATGTTAGATATACATCCTTTTGAAGAGCTGTGTCAGAAATTTCTACTTCTTAAATGAATTAATCCCAAACACAAAGAATTTCTTCACACTGTTCCTCTGATGTTGTTCCCCTTGTCTTTTTAATGATGATCTTGTTTATTACTGCTTTTGCCTTTGCTATTATTTTTTAATTCAATATCTTCTATAATATAGTTTCCAACTAATTAATCAGAGATATATTCACATTTCACCAAGAAAATGTCAGGACTGAATGAAGTCATTTTCTTAATTACTTCTTTACAATATTTTCACTTAAAACCAAACCAATGTACCTACTACTTTTAAAAAATGCTACAGGTCTCACTTACTGGTATATTGTCTTAACAGATACACAGAAATGTTTTTATTCCTGAACAAATAGGAACACACATTTGTTCTTAGCCCTCAGGTTAAAAATAATGGCAGTCAAAAAAGCCCAAAGGATAGGACAAGAAATAAAAAGTTGTCTTTATGATGAAAGAGGGCAATGATTCTTAAACAAAAAAACCAAACTCACTGCCGTGGAGTTGGATCTGACTCAGAGATCCCTCCTTGGGTTTCCAAGGCAGTATCATTATGGACTCAGAAGGAAGGTTGGGCTATCTACTTCCGTAGTGGTACTGCCTCGGAAACCCAAGGAGGGGTCGCTATGAGTCAAGTTTGACTCGACAGCACATAACAACAACAACATCACTATGGAAATAGATTGCCCAACATTCCTTCTGAGGAGTGGCTGGTGGGTTTGACCTCCCAGCCTCTGGTTAATAGTTAAATGTCTTAGGCACTACGCCGCCAGAGCCCCTTAGATGTAGATAATTAAAAATCAAGTAAAATATAATTTTTGAAAATGAATACTTGTATAAAGGAAAGAATGCATACTACTTGCTGATTATCTGAATTTCACTGATCATTTATTTTCCACTGTTTGCCATGTAAAGTTTATATCAAAGAAAGCAGCACTGTGATTAAGTGAAACTTGATGAAAAGTGCAATTCCAACACTTTGTTGAGGCAATGCATATTAAAGCACTTGTTACACTGTGAACTGGTGTATGATACGTAAGATATAATTTCTTTTCATCCCTCTGAGATCATGATGAGTCAGAGAGGTGGAAAGCAAGCAGAATGGTGAAACTGCTAAGAATATTCAGATCAGCTTTCTTAAGTCTAAAATTGAAATATAATTAAAGCTCTCAAAAAAAATTAGGGCACTTTTCTACCTTGTAGTTTCCATTTCAAGACTTTAAGTGAAATCTAGAGGTTTAATGTAGGTCCAACATCTCTATCTTTCACAGAGCCGCATGGAGGGATCAGCACAGCATCTGTAATTAGCTTTTCACTCTACTGCTTGAATCCTTGAACACTCAAATCTTTCTTTTAGAAACTTTTTTTCCAACTGCTAATACATAATTAAACTAGATTGTGATATCTTCCATTGTCCTTATCCCACTGTAGATGTATTCGTCTTGGAGGTTGTGATTGGAGACAACTTCACACTCAGCCCAAATAAAGCACATGTAGGCACCTCCTGTTTTCTTTAGAGATGGGCATATATAATTACATAACATGCAGAAACAGAAGAGGAATGGGGGTAAAGTAAACTGGCACTTATTAACATTGTTTAAGAATATTTGAACATTTCATTTTTAAATAAATGCTATTGAGGATTTTTTTTTTTTTTTTTGTTCAATTTCTTTGCTCTCACATCAACTTTTTCAAGCAATAGTGATAACATTAATAGTAATAGCAAAAATAACAAATATCTTAATTTATATATTATTTTATAATAGCTATGCTTGAAGTTCCCTAATGCCGTTAGAATAAAGTCCAAGCCTTTTAACTCAAGCCCTGCGTATCATTCTGGATCTCTTGCTCTGCAGGAACTTGCACACTGCATTTAAGCCGTTCTGAATTGCATTCAATTTGGGGAATATAAAACCTGGTCTTTAGCCTTTGTCTATGGTTTTTCTCTCCCTCCTCTTCAAGTTTGTATTAGATAAACTTCTTTTGCGCTAGCTCTCATGATACTCAGCATTTTTATTATTAGGGACAGTGGCATCAATAGATGGGTGTGGGGGTGCAGACCTCACTGTGTGACACTGTCCGAGGAAGTCATACCAAAATGACTGCCTATAAAAGTTATGTGCAGTGTTTCAACAGAAATTTGTTTATTTTTTTAAATAGAAATATCTCTGTTGCTACTTATAGCAACAAAAACAATTTTTGTAAGCCCAGTTTACATGTATCAATATACCTATAAGACTAAAACTCCATGCTGATTTGTTTTTGAACCCTTTAATGCTCTCCAGTCAGATCTGTCATTATTACACAATTATAATGACCCTTCTAATCACGTGGTTTTGTCTGCCCACATTACAAGCCTGTGTTGTTTTTGTAGTCACTGATTTTGTCAAATTTTCTGTTGTTTGAAACTACTATATTGGGGTAAATAGTATTTGTGAACTTATATTGATAACTTTTTTGACAATTAAGTAGTAATTAAAGGAAAAGGAGAAAAATCAAAAAGCTTCTGCTCAGTTATTGTGACTAATAATGTAATTCAATGTAGAAAGATTTTACAAAAACAAGTTTGTTGTTAGTATTAATATAATATAAGAAATAATACATTAAACAATTTATAACTATATTTGTCACATTGTTCTATGATAAAGATTGATAATAAACATTACTAAGGATTGTGTAGGCACTCTGGTGGGATAGTGCATAAGACATTTGGCTGCTAACCAGAAGGTCAGTGGTTCAAACCCACTAGCTGCTCTGCAGAAGGAAGATGGGTATGGTCTGGTATGGAAGGAGGTCCATGAGTGTTGGGGGAGCTGCATCATGAGTTACTGCTCTGGGTGACACCAACCCTAGTGGCATCACTGATTAGAGACCATACAATTGCTTGTGTACTTATTTGTGTTTACTACTAGATGGAAGGGCTACGAATGCAGGAAACACTATTCACTATCTTTAATGCACAGCTATGGCTTAGTCTCATACCTGATGTACGGGGGGTGGGGATCATTACATACGAATGAATGAAGGAAGGAAGGAAGAATACATAGATGGATAAAATAGACAGAGCATGCTACTCAGAATGGTCAATTGAACTGTTTATGATTTATCATTCATTTATACAACAAATATATATGAGTATTATGGGACAGGAACAGTGCTGTGCCCTAGCAATATAGCCATTAAATAGTGCTTGTCCACCAAGATTACACCAAGGTTTTTCAACAGAGGCATTACTGACATTTTGGGCTAGATAATTCTTTGCTGATGGGAGGAGGGCTCCTTTCTATGCATGATTTATTTATTTATTTTTAATCAGCATCTTTGGCCTCTACCCACTAGATATCAATAGTATCTCAGTTATGACAACAAAGAATAACTCCATACATTGCCAAATGTCCTTTGGTGGGCAAAATTACCCTGGGTTGAGAACCACTGGGTTATACTATACTGGATAATGCAGATTTAAACTAGTATTTATAATAAACTCTTGTGATAGAAGATGTACAGGATTAGAAAGGTGTACAGAGCCAGGTATGTGAACCAGTCTAGGGGCATGATAAGAGTGACTCTGGAAAGTAGCAGGAAACAAATGAGACTTGTCTCCTTCCCAAAAGAAGCACACAATCTAATAGGTATAGGGAGTGGGCAAATACATAATCACTATAGAGTGTAGTGCAAGCAGTCTTAGAAGTACTCAGAGAATGATATAAACTCAGAGTAGTCCCCAAAGGAAAATTTTATCCCTCTGTACCTGAAAAGTTACATGAATAAGGAGGATGAGTTACAAAGGGGGAAAAGATTATATTTATTAGTTTTAAATATTTATAGAGCATTCACTGTGTGTTTTGCAGTTCAGAGATATTGTAGAGGATGTGATGAAAATATAGAACTTGGTTTCAGCTTTCAAAAAGTATTAAATACATTTTAAACGCACAAACGCACTGCTGTCGATTTGGATCCAGCTCATGGCAACCCCTTCTTGGGTTTCTGAGGTGGTATCACTAGAGAAGTAGATTGCCCAACCTTCCTTCTGAGGAGTGGCTGGTGGATTTGAACTGCCAGCCTTCTGGTTAGCAGTCAAATGCCTTAGCCACTAGGGACTTAATTAATACTTACAAAACTGTTAGAAAACAATAAAGTTATAATCCTGTTGATAGGTCCCTGGGTGACACCAACAGTTAAGTGCTCAATTACTAGCCCAAAATTTGGCAGTTTGAATCCACCCCAGAGCACTTCAGAAGACAGGCCTGGTGACCTGCTTTTGAAAGGCCACAGCTTTGAAAATCCTATGGAGCACAGTTCTACTCTGCAAACACTGGGTCTCCACGAGACAGAATCAACACAGGGCGAATTACCAACAAACACCACAAATTCCCATGATCGAGCATAAAAGAACAGCAGTCTGAAAGGGGAACATTCAGTTTGAGCTGTCCAGGCATCAGGGGTAGGAAAGCACAAAAGAAAACCCTCAGTAATGAGAATAAGCAGAGAATGGCTAGAGCTGAAGTTCAGATGCTGGGCAATAGTGGAGGTGTAAAATATGTAAGGGCAAGTTTTGCAAGCAAAGGTGTTGCAGGAGACAAATTAGAACCAGTGCTCACCAACTAAGTTGTAGTGGCTGCATTAAAGTCTACTTGAATAAAATTGATTAAGTAATGTTTAATATTGATTAATGCCAGAAATGCAGAGACTAGAAGTTTCGTTAATCCAGGGTTGAGATGGCTAAAGCCTGTGTCGCAGGTAATACGAAAAAGCAAGAACTAAATCTACTGCCTTGAGTTGATTCTGGCTCGTAGCAACCCTATAGTACAGAGCAGAACTGCCCCATACGGTTTCCAAGGCTAAATTGCTTCATCTTTCTTCTGCAGAGTGGTTGGTGGTTCGAACCACCACCTTTTGGTTAGCAGCCGAATACATTAACTACTGTGCAAAATCAAGACTATTAAACAATAGAAATCAGTAACCTACTTATTTTCATGCCTTTGTTTCCTCATCCATAAATTGTGAGAGTTTTAGCTTTGAAGGAGACTAATGTGACTAAGGAGCTCTGGTGGCACAGTGGATAAGGCACCTGACTGCTAACAGGTAGGTCAGTGGTTCAAATCCACTAGCCACTTGCAGAAGGAAGATGGGGCCATCTACTTCTGTAAAGATTTTCAGCCTCAGAAAGCCAATGGGAGGTGACTATGAGTAAGAAATGACTCAATGGCAGCGAGTTTGGTTGTTTTCTGAATGTGACTAAAGGAAATAAACTCACTGCCATTGAATTGATTCTGACCCCCAAATAGTGACATACTGACATCCATTGGGTTCCCAAGGCTCTAAATCTTTATGGAAGCAGATTGCCCACCTTTCTTCCATGGAATGGCTGGTGGGCTCAAACCACTGACCTTTTGGTTAGCAGCCACATGCCTTAACCATAAGGCAATGGTGGTAGAGAAATAATAAACTAAAATAAAAGGTCTTTATTCCAGGCTAGGAATTTTCAGCTGTGACTGCATTTCAGAAGCCTGGGAGAATTTAAAAAGATGCTGATTAATGCTTAAGGGTAATCCAAAAGGTGCTGATTGGCTGACAAGAGACCTTCCACTGATAGAGGGTAAAATTTCCCCAGATGATTCTATGTACTTCCAGGACTAAGAACTATTGGTTTGGACTTATTTGTATGGTGTCCACCTAAAGCCTTCAAGCTGCTATTTGGTGCACAAACTGTATCTTAGTTTCCTAATGCAGCTGAAACAGAAATACAAGTGAGTGACTTTAAGAAACAGAAATTTATCGTTTCACAGTTCTGGAGGTTAAAAGTTCAAATTATCTTGGCCAAGTCAATTCCCTCCTTGGGGTAGTCCCAGATGATTCTTGGTTCTTTGGCTTATAGAGGATCCTCTCATAATATTAAGTCCTTCTGGCATAACCCTTGTCATCATGATTCTTGCCTAATGTGGGTAAAAGTCTCAAATAATGACACAAAACACACAATTACATACTTCTATGTACTATGAGGGAAATTTCTCCAACAACAGACAATAGAAGTACTTACCCAGGTTTGTCAGGGCAATAAACTCTTCCCTGAACAAGGGATATATTGGAGATAAATTAGATGAGGGTATAGGGTAACCAGGGGAGGAACGAGCAGGCACAATTTTGAGTCCAGAGGGAACGTGGATGTCTGAGAAGTGTCTGTCTTGACCTCGTATGTGCATATTTCTGCGTCTAATGTGCTTGTTTTAAACTCAGAAATGATCTAATTAACATGACAAAGAAAATCTATTTCCAAACGGGATTACATCCAAAGGTATAGGAGTTAGGATTCCAACACCCTTTTGGAGGGACACCATTTAATCAATAACAGGCAGCCACTAATAATAACAAATGTGACCACTGGCACTAGAGCTCTCCTTCTTTTGGATTGGGCACTATTTAATGATTTTTCTTAAGTCTCTTACTTCTACAAAAGATTACTATGTCCTTAATTCTCACTATAAATTAATTAATTCATTAAACTGGCAAAGTCCCACTATTAAGCATTCCTTGCTACTAATGATAGCTTTCTCAATGTTACTCTTAAACTATTCTGAAATCAAATGAATTATGTTGTTCCTAAGGAGCTATGTTTGTCCTATACCTTCTGAATAAGAAAGAAGGGAAGTAGGAGGAGAAGGAAGAGGAAGCAGTCTTTAAAAAAAAAAAAAAAACTCCATCCATTGATATATTTTCAGTATTAAACAAGGGGTTCTTTAAGAAGAAAAAGTTCATGATTGTGCATGATGTAGTCATGTACGTTCTTGCCCCTCTGCCCCTTTAAACAGTGCAGCATATTTCCCTGATGAAGTAAAACTTTCTGCGATGCCATCACATGATTGGAAAACAATATGAGAAGAAGATTCCAACTCCGGCTCAGAAAATCATTATGGAAAATGTGTAAAAGCATCCTAGTCAGAAATGCAGGACCAAACATAGATGGCATTGTGCTTAAATTAGAAACTCTCTCATCATAATTGGAATGTGCTTGAAATTATGCAAATTTACTAGGACACATTTATTCACCATTTTCTGGAACGTTAGAAGTTAAGATTCACATTGAACTCAGTAATGACAGGAATGGTTTGTAGCTGTTACCCATAGTCTTCTTCCTCTTCTCTCTCTTCAGAAATAGAAGTGAGCTAACAATCTTGGTGGGGTGGGGAGTATACTTATCAGTGTTTCAATGTGACTGAACTATTAATTGTTTTTGGTGAAATTCTCTTTTTATTTACTTGACAAAAAAATATATTTCAAGGACAAATAAATGATGATCTTCTTAAAATGCAAATATGATTGTTAGTCCCCAAATTAAAACCATTCTGTGGTATAGCATTGTTCTTGGTTTAAATATCTACCAATAATTTTCATTTAATTTATAAAGCCCTTCCTACCTCTCTCATGTCATATCATGCCACTTTTCCCTTTGCCTTCTAAATGCTAGTCATGATGCTATTCTTTCACTTCTCAGATATCCATGTTCCCTCTGGACTCAAAATTGTGCCTGCCAGTTCCTCCCATGGTTACCCTATACCCTCGGCTAATTTATCCCCAATATATCCCTTGTTCAGGGAAGAGTTTACTACCTTGTCAAACTAGGGTAAGTATTTCTATTGTCTATTGTTGGATAAATTTCCTTTATAATACATAGAAGTGTGTAATTGTGTATTTTGTGTCATTATTTGAGACTCTTACCCACATTACTGTTTAAGCAAGGCAAAGATCATGATGGAAAGGGTTATGCCAGAAGGACTTACTATTATGTTATCAGTGATAGGATAATATCCATACATCTACAAGGAAGACCAGTTAATATGACTAATATTCAAATTTACACGCCAACCTCCAAAACCAAAGATGAGGAAATTGAAGATTGTTATCAACTTCTGAAGTCTGAAATTGACTGAACATGGAATCAAGATGTGTTAATTATCACTGGTGACTATAACGCAAAACTTGGAAACAAAGAAGAATCACCAGTAGTTAGAAAATTTGGCCTTGGTGACAGAAATAATGCTGGAGATCGCAGGATAGAATTTTGCAAGACCAACGACTTATTCATTACAAACACCTTTTTTCAACAACACAAACGGAGGCTAAACACTTGGACTTTGCCAGATAGAGTACACAGGAATCAGATTGACTCGATCTATGACAAGATGCGATGGAAAATTTCAATATCTTCAGCAAAATCAGGCCTGGAGCTGATTGTGGAACAGACCATCAACTGCTCATATGCAAGTTCAACTTGAAGTTGAAGATAATTAAAACAAGTCCACGAGAGCCAAAATATGATCTTGAATATATCCCTCCTGAATTTAGAGACCATCTAAAAAAATAGATTTGATGCATTGAACACCAGTGACCGAAAACCAGAAAAATTGTGGGATGACAAGAATGTCATTCATGGATTCCTCTACACCAGCAAAGAGATTGCTGAAAAAGAAATAAGAAAATCAATACCGTTCTCAATAGCTACCAAAAAAATAAAATACTTGGGAATAA
>NW_006921588.1:7802964-7848208 GCF_000298275.1 Orycteropus afer afer | reverse complement strand
GTTTTTTCCAGTTTGTTCCTGGGATAGTATTACAGGTAGGCCACACCCCTGGGGAAACTCCCCCTAGACTGACCGGCCGCTTAGGACGTAGTCATGTGATCCATCATGGGAAACACCACTCACAAGTGAAGTCCAGCCAAGTTGACAGATCTTCAACTATCACAGTTGGAAACAGAAAAACCATATGAGCCAGCAATCTCACTACTAGGCATATATCCTAGAGGAATAAGGGCCATGACATTAACTAATTATAAATATAGTCAATGGATTTTAAATATATTAGTTAATATAGTTTTGTTTTTGCTGTTTTGCTGTTGTGGTGGTGGTTGGTGTTACCATTGTTTATTTAGTGACTTCCTTGCACTAATTCTGTATTATCTGTATTCCATGTTATGTGTGGCCATTCTATTCTCCTCAGTTCCCTTAGTGGCCAGCTAATAACTGGTCCCAGATTTTAATTTCCTTGACCCAGTGCATCTCATTTGAAAGGGACTCTATTGAGTGTTGGGGCATAACTTTAAGGCTCGGGTAGTTTATGAGTCTGCCTTAGTTTAACTTTTTATTTGCTCAGGGCCTCAACATCAACCAGAGGTGAAAGGTTGGGGTTGGTCCAGGTGTCACATGGTCATAGGTATTGCCCTACACATACTTGAAGTCTTCTATATCCCTAGAGATAAGTCAGAGCTTTTCAAAGCTACATATGGTCATCTTGCTTCCAAAATCTTTAAAGTGTTGAACCAGGCTCTTGTATAACCCTTGATACGCCAGCTTTAGTCAGCTGCAAGGTTATTTAATTATAGCTGATTGCTTTCAACAAAAGCCTAAGGAAAGGATTTTTCACATTGAGTAAGCTCAGAGTTAGATCAACAATTAAGTTCTGTAAATGGGGATTTTCCGGGGATCTGTTACACAGGTCGAATAGTGACACTGCTGAAGGAATGCAGCTTTTTGAGAAGTTCTAAACCTTGTCTGCTACCAAGTTTTTAATATTGATGATATTTAAGTTTACCACAGAGCTGGGGAGAAAGGGATGGAAATAAGTAAATGACACATTCTAAATCGTGCTGTTCTTATTGAAGTCACAAGATTTTCTTGAATTCCCTTTAGAATGTTACAAACCTGTGGCTAAATTTCAACAGTCTGATTTTGATAATTTTCCCAGTATTTTGTTTTGTTTTGTGGAAGATTAATTTTATGGAGAAGACCCTCAACACTCCATCCCAGAATTCCTACCCAGAACTTACATTTTTAACAGATCTTCTGAATGTTCTCTGGAGAATTAATTGAGAGGAGTTATTGATGTATGAAGGGTACAGTTAAGAGGCTATTCTGACACTGATGAATAATGGAGAGTTTTAAGGAGAGAAGTAGAGGGACTTCAGGTATATCATCCCTTCTCATTTACCAACTGTATAAATCCTTTAGCACTTATTCACTACTTAATTTAATTCATGGCTGTGTAAGAGATAGCCATCAAATTTTCATGTATTCCATTTACTATATCACCATTGGATTAAGTAGAACTACTGTGATTTACCCTACCTCCAATAGTTATTTTTAACTCTTAGTTTGTAAGCAATAGAAACTTGCTTATATCAGCAGCATGCCCATTATCCTATCAAAATTTTTGTTCAGATCTCTCATTATTTGGACATAAGCTTTCATTTATTATGCAGTTTTTTTTTTTTTTTTTTTTTTTTTTTGGCAGTTGCTATCTCTATTTCTTTCTGTCAACATTGAGGTTGATGCACGCATGAGATCTGACTGCTCTGTTGAGAAATACAGCTAAAACAAATAGTAGCCTTTGTAATTCTTAAGGCTTTTTGGCCTGGACAAGATCTGCTTTGTGTGATAGACTATATTGCTTTTCCTCTTCATATCCCTAAACATAAAACCAATAGGTTTTGTGAAAAATGGCATGAGAGTAGTGACATTTGAACCTTCAATATGGATGGGGGAAGAGAATCACCATCAGTATCAACAGCCCAAGACTCATTTCTATGAAGGGAAAGTCAGACATGCCACCACCATCCAACCTTTTTACCAATTTTGACACCAGCCACCTTCCAGTGGTATTCTACTTCTCTACTGAGTTCTATAATCTGTTGCAGTGGCCGCACGGAACTCACATGCAGTACTCACGGTTACGAGGTTTGTTTGGAAAGAAACAGGTTAAAATTCAGGGAATAACTCAGAATATAATTCTTCAATCAGGACAGATTCTTCTCAGCCATGCCACAGGCATGTTTTCCTCTGGCCTCAACCTGTCAGGTCTGCATCTCCTTCACAGACGATCATTATTTCTGGGATGATTTTGGTGTGTATGTGTGTGTGTGTATGCATGAGTTTATAAATCCCTTTGTCCTTCATACTAATTGTAGCAGAGCATTTTGGTACTTTGTTTCTCTAAAAGCCACAAATTGGTTATCAAGGTTTTTTTTTTTTTTTTTTTAATTGGTCTTGTTTTTCCTTACATATTTACCTGACTCAAGTCCTTGGGGGTTTTATATTTTTGTATATAATAATTATTTGAAAACCTTTTCCTTGTAATATGGTATTTCAAGGCATTATTATTGCTCTGAATGACCTCTGAGATAACTTCAGAAGTCCTTAATCCACCCAATATTGCCCAGTCCAGAGACATTGTCATAATATGTAGGTATTTTTTGGGAAATGATATTTATTAGGGATGGTACTGATAACAAAAGGACAAAAGGAAATTGTAGTATCCTGCTAGATCTCAAAGTGGAACACAGTCACTCTACTGTGGGTCTCCAGTTCCAATAAAATTTTCAAGAAGAAAGGGAAGGATTTGAATTGGGTTCCAATCAAGCTGGGTCTTGCCTGAGACCAAATTACGTGTAGAGTATTTTCTCCTGTTCCCTCATAGAAGTGGAGATTACTACCCATTGATATATATATATATATATATATATATATATATATATATATATATATATATGTACTGGTTACCTAGTGCCTCTCTGACAAAAAAAAAAAATATATATATATATATATATATATATATATATATATATATAGCACAAATGGGATGGTCTTAACAAACAGGAGTTTATTCTTAAAATTTGGAGGCTTTAAGTCCAAGTTCAAAGTGCCAGGCTCTAGGGCTGGGTGAAAGCACCTGAGCCTTAGGCTTCAGCTCTGCCTCTAGCTCCTGGCCCACTGGAGCTAGTAGAGGCTTTTCGTCACTCAGACAGCTGCTGGCTGCTGAGGCTGCCAAGCTCAAGGTTGACAAGCAAAAAGGCACAGTCTCAATGTTACCAAACCACATGGCAGGCCATTAATCTAAGTCCATTTTAAGTCCCAAAGTCAGCAGAACATGGCACACTGATGAACAACAACATGGCTACATGCAGGGTCCAAGTGTGCCATAAGCTAGAGACTATTTCCCAAGGCTTCTGCTTATATGCAGGAAGCAGGCTACATTCCCTAATGCAGCTACTTAGCTGCTCCCAATAGATTCCACCATGGAGTTGATTACCAGTCTTATCATAGGTAATATTTACATCCAGCTGCCCAGTCACTCAACCAGTCCCAGTCAAGTTGACACACAAACTGAACTACCACTATATATATATATATATATAGATATATATATATATATATATATATATATATATATATATATATATATATATATATAGATAGATATAGATATAGATATAGATATCTGTACAGAAAGTAATACATTCCTAGAACATTGACAAATTGAAAAGTGAAATGGAGAATAATGGTTACCAAATGTAATGAGCTACCTTGGAAATGGTCCACCTTAAAAAGTGAGACAAAATAGGTAAAGAAAAATGTCCCATCAGACTAAGGCAGTCTCAGTTATTACTAGCATCATAATAAATGATTCTATAACCTAATGAATTCTAGAACTGGATGGAGCTTAATAACCCCACTGCCACTGAGTCAATTCATAACAAACCTATAGGACAGAGTAGAATTGCCTCATAGGGTTTCCAAGGCTATACATCTTTACAGAAGTGGACTGCCTCATCTTTCTCCTGCAGAGCCACTGGTGGGTTCTAACCACCAACCTTTTGGTTAGCAGCCCATGAACATAATCAACCTGTCTGAAGAAAAAACATGTTAATGTAAGACACTTTATCAGAAAGGTACCATTCTTTGTTTCTACTAACCACCCCAGAATTCATTCCTATAACTTCACTCTCCCCTATACTGACTTCTTTATTAACAAGACTACCACCTCCTTTGAGAGTATAACCTCAAAATATTGTTGCTGTTGTTAGGTGTTGTTGAGTCATCTCCACTCATAGCGACCTTATGTGCAACAGAACAAGACTTAATCTCAAAATAAGGCTTAAGTATTAATTAGGAAAATGGAGTCACAGACTGGAGAATTTGTCTTTTTTTTACTCATGTACTCAAGAAGCACTAAATCTACAAGTCATGGACATTCTGATATTACAGAATAATTTTCTATGATGAGATCAATGCAATATATAAGGTTTCTCTGTTTTCTGGATTAAAATATGCACCGTGACCACTCTTTGCTCTCTTTCCATATTTATTATATTCCTCACATCAGTTTGGCTTCTCAGATGCTCTATCATTGGTAGAACAGTGATTCAGAGCAGAGGAGCATCTAGTATTCTGGTGACAGCAAACAACTGTTCCCATGGTAAGTTAATAAGCAAACAAAAACCAAACTCACTGCCATCGAGTCGGAGTTAATAGGCACACTATTTTATATATTTTTATTTTTCTAGTCTTAATAACTCCACATCAGTCTTCTCAAGACTTAAATATCTGAAGTTTAGTTTACAAAATACATGTATTCCACTCTGTATAGACCCACATGTGAAGTCCTGCCCAGGTGAAGAGTTAGAATTTTGTATTCTTTTAGCTCTTCATAAAGGTTACTATAAAACTGGTGCAAAATTTTATTTTTGAGGAAATAGCAAAAAGAAAACCATAAAATATAAAGCTGATTCTTTTTATTTGTTTTTCCTAAACACTTTCATAATCTTAATTTCTCTTTCATTTGATTTCATTCTTTCCCATACAAACTTTTCATTAATATAAATACCACTTTCTTTGAGATGATAAATTCCTGAAAGATAAGGATTCAGTATTACTGCTCCTTTTTCCCTAGAATCTGGCACAATGGTTGGCTCATAATAATAAATATTAATAAATGTTCTATAATGAGAAAATAAATGAATTAATTTAATTTCCTGAGAGAAAGAAACAATTCATTTATCAATAGAATTCATTATTCTTATAAGCAGCAGCATATAGACAGGACACTGCCAGAAATTCAAGCTAGATTAAGAAGAAGAACGTGGAACAAACAATATCATTTCTGATGTCTAATGGATCTTGGCTGAAAGCAGAGAATGCAAGAAAAATGTTTACCTGTGTTTTATTGACTATGCAAAACCATTTGACTGTTGAATCATAACAAATTATGGTAGCATTGCAACGAATGAGAATCCCCAAACACTCAGTTGAGTTTAAAGGAGATCTGGTGTCATAATACCTAAGGCATTTGACTGCTAACCAGAAGGCTGGTTTCAAACCCACCAGCCACTCTGTGGAAAGAAGACTGGGTAATCTACTTCCATAAGGATTTATGGCCTCAGAAACCCAAAGGAGGTCACTATGAGTCAGAATCGACTTGATGCCAGTGAGTTTGTTTTCTTTTTTTTGTAGTTGAGTTTATGATAAACCTGCACATAAATCAAAAGGCATTTGTTAGAACAAGTCAAGAGGCTTCTCTATGGATTAAAATCAGGAAAGGTGTGCATCAGGGTCATATACTTTCATCATACTTGTTCAATCTGTATGCTGAGCAAATAATCTGAGAAGCTAGATGATATGAAGAACAGGATTGAAGAAAGACTCATTAACAATCTGCAACATGCAGATAATACAACGTTACTTGCTGAAAGTAAAGAGGACATAAAGCACTGATGAAGATGAAAGACTACAGCCTTCAATGTGGATAATACTTCAACATAAAGAATAAAAATATCTCACAACTGGATCAACAAGCATCACGATAAATGGAAAAAATACAGAAGTTGTCAAAGTTTTCCACAATCAATGCCTATGGTAACAATCAAGAAATCAAATGAGGACTAAGGCACACCTTTCCAAAGCCAAGGTATTTTCATTTGCCTCATATGCTTGTGAAAGTTGGACGATAAGTAAGGAAGACCACAGAAAATTGATGCCTTTGGATTATGGTATTGGGGAATAATATTGAATATACCATGGACTGCCAGAAGAATGAACAAATTTGTCTTGGATGAAGTGCAGCCAGTATGGTCCACAGAAGCAAGGATGGTGAAACTTCATATCACATATTTTAAACATGTTATCAGTAGAGACCAGTCTCTGTAGAAGGGTATCATGGTTGGTAAAGTGGAGGGTCAATGAAAAAGAGGAAGACTCTCAACAAGATGGATTGACTTGGTGGCTGCAACAATTGATTCACATAGCAACAATTGTGAGGATGGCACAGGACCAGGCAGTGTTCCATTCTGTTCATGAAGTCACTATGAGTAAGAGTTGACTCAAGGGCACCTAACAGCACCAACAACATAGGATATCTGGTAATAATAACCAATAACAAAGAGTATCAACTGAGTGCCTATTTAGATGACAATCTATTTAGATAATTCCCATTCTTTCTGAATAAAGAGTCCTTTAGGAGCAAGTATTGAAGATTGAAATAGCATAGTAATTTGTTACTGAATACACTAAAGAGAGAAAATTATTATAACTGGATGAAGAAGATGTTGGAGAAGGTGAAGAAAGAGAAAATCCAGATCCATTTCTTCTTGTATTGTATTCCTTTAGAGTTCCGACTTGAAAAGTGAACATGTAAGTCAGATATTGTCGCTGATATGCTGACCAGAAAATTTTCATATTCTAAGCAGTTTATAATTCATAATTAGAAAATATTGATTGTCCCCATTTCCACTTCACGTGGTCATTAAACATAGCATGAGTCAATGTTGATCTTATATTGCAACATCTGTATGGATATATAGAAGAGGAAAATAAGTCGTTGTTGACTATAACAGTACTTACACGATGATACCATTAAAATTGCACACAACTGAAATTGAGCAGATGTTTTCCCAGTGGATATTTGAAATAAGAAAAAGATAATTCTTTCACATGAAGTAACCCTTTACAATTATTAGGAAATAGCAATATAGAAAGTTTTTTTTAAAAAATTAGAAAATTAAGTCAAGGTATGTGCTTGATGATGATCCTGTAATCACTTTTTAGTGGATTATGTTGAACATTCAGTTACATACTATCTGTGGTTCTCATAGTTTTTATTTTCTGACCTTTTAAGGGCATCCTTTTAATATTTTCATATTGCAAATCAGCCTGCTTCCTACTTTCTTATATATCTTAAAGTACTCATCATCACCAACTATTCTGAGTCCCAGATCTGCAGTCTGCTTTCAAATGCTACAGAAAGTCTAAAGGTCTTAAAAATAGAAGAATAAGGGGGGGAAAAAAAAAAAAACTCTACAGGAAGTGATCACTGGATTATTTCCCTTATACTTATAAAGTTACACTTCTTTTGTGACAATAATAGTTACTTGAGGCTCTAAAACTATCAGTCTTCATAGCCACTCTGAGGTTCTCTGATGTCTTTTTTATGAATTTCAATTCCTGGTTCTAAGATCATTTATATAAATTAAATTCAAGCTATAATTATTACTTTATGCTTCTTCTAGTCCAGGATCAACATTCTGACCATCACATTCCTGTGCCCACTTTCAAGATACTTTTGAAAAAGCAGTTAGATATCTCAATGATGCCCTATAAAAGATAATAATAATCTTGTAATGATTAAAAAGCAACATTCAAGATAGCTCATGTTGTCAGACTGAAACTGGTTTGAATTTTTAACACAAGTTTCCATCTGGCCTAAATCTTCACAGTGTCAGATGCTTGGCAGTCATTTCCTTTACCTGTCTGGCACAGTTTAAATATCCAATATCAAAATTTCAGCTGGAACAGCAGGTGGAAAAGTACAGTGTGATGTCTTTAGTTTTAGCCAACTCTAAATGTCAATGTGCAACCAAGACCACAGTGCTCTGTTTAGAGGCATGTCTAAATCTATCAAATTTTAAAATTCATAATACACCTTGAATTTAGCAAACACATATAACCAATATAGTTAAGCTAATTACAAAATATTAGGCAAAGTAGAATAGCTCCAATTAAAAGACTTCTGCTGGATCTGTTGAAATATTTATTATCTGTATCTTTTGTGTTAGAGAATATAGTAGTTTTACAAGGGTGTGGGATGTAGAAGGAACAGGGAGCAAAACAAAGTAAAACACAAATCTTGAATTCCAGGTGCCTACAGTGACATGATTTCCTGGTTAGAAAAAGATTATATGTTTGTATAATTTTACAGTTATTTAAGGTGATGTTTTTTCACTTATTTGCTAAAAACTCAAGTGCTTTATAATACTATCAAAAAAAAAAACAAAAACCCAAAACCAAACTCACTGCTGTCAAGTCGGATCTGACTCATAGTGACTCCCCTTGGATTTCCAAGGAGGTATCACTACGGAAGTAGATTGCCCAACCTTCCTTCTCAGGAGTGGCTGGTGGGTTTGAGCCACCAGCCTTCTGGTTAGCAGGCAAATTGCCAACACAAGAAATGATCATAGCATTGTTTGGCTCACAGAGAGCTGTATGGACAAGGTGGCATTTTAAAAAGTGGTGGAAATCAAGACATCACAAGAAAGTAAAAGAAAAACAATAAGGAGAAGTATCCACCAACCACTCCTTGGAAGGAAGTTTGGGCAATCTATTTCCGTAGTGATACTGCCTCAGAAACCCAAGGATGGGTCGCTATGAATCGGATCCAACTTGATGGCAAAACACAGCAACAACATAGAAACAGAAACATTAAAAAAAACATGTTGAAGAAATACGAAGATGTCCAGAGTGGGTGGGGTGCAGCACCCATGAAAAAGAATAATGAGGAGAAGCAGAAAGTGGTCTTAAAATAGAGCCTGAGAAGTTTTAACTGTAGATGTTTATTATTCTCAGTTTTAACGAGTGGGTGAAATTTCATTGTCATACTTCAGAAAGAATAACCTCACAGTATTGTGCAGGATGAAATGAATCCGAGTGGAAGGAAAACAGGAGACCATTACTATATTCCATCCAGAAAGCAGCACTGCACTGAAGTGATAATGGTAGTAAAAACAGGAAGCAGTGAACTAATGTGAGTAAAATAATTTTTTCCCTTTTTGGGATCATGAAAAATTTTTTCACATTTACATGTGCAACTATTGTCATATTTTGACAATGAAAGTGGGCTACTAATATTCACTACAGAAATTTCTATTGCTATATACTAAAATAGTCAACTCACAATGTGAAATTTTATTTCCATGCAGTCTGTGTCTCTGCAAACTTTCTAATTAGAAGAACAAATATATATATTTGTTGTTGTTATGTGCCATCAAGTTGAACCCAACTCATAGAGACCCCTCCTCGGGTTTCTGAGGCAGTATCACTACGGAAGTAGATTTCCAACCTTCCTTCCGAGGAGTGGCTGGTGGGTTTGAACCACCAGCCTTCTGGTTAGCAGTCAAATGCCTTAAGCACTAGGCTACCAGAGCTCTCGCTCTCTCTCTCTCTCTCTATATATATATATCATGTGGGATAGATAATCAGTGATATCACTACTCAGCTAATTTAATGATAGACCAGAGTGCTGAAACAAACTTATTGGGAAACTAAGGAAAAAAGATAAAGGTTCATCTTCTAAAAGTATAGAATCCAACAAGGTGGAGAAAAGCATTTTCATTCATTCATTCACTTATTCATTTTTTTCATTATCTCCTGACTTATTGATTGTCTTGACAAGATATTTGGCAGTGAAATGATTTTAACCTATTTCTAATTTTATCAGTTTTCTGGTATGAAAGAAGACTTTGAAATATTTTCTTAATATTAGAAAAATTGAAGCATAAGAAAACATACTACATGCTTCAAAATAATCTTCTAAGTTATTATTTTTATATATTTATAAAACTTGCTATAAATAAAATAGATGATTCACAGCATTCCTTAGAGCATTCCAGAACACAGCAAAACCTGGAACACCACGTAAATTTGTAGCTATTTTGATTTATACATGCTGACAGCTCCATATCAATTGCACTATTAAAAATCATATTGTTGTTGTTAGTTGCTATCGAGTAGGCTCCAACCCATAGGAACCCTATGTACAACAAAATGAAATACCACCTGGTCCAGCACCATCCTCACAATATTTATTATGCTTGAAGCCATCGAAGTCACTGTGCCAAACCATTTCATTGAGAGTCTTTTCCTTTTTCTCTTACCCTGTACTTTACCAAGCATGATATCCTTCTTCAGAAGACAACATGACAAAAGTACATGAGAAGTCTGGTCATTCATGCTTCTAAGGAGCATTCCAGCTGTACTTCTTTCAGGACAGATTTGTTCGTTCTTCTGGCAGACTATGGTATTTCAATATTCTTTGCCAACACCACAGTTCAAAGGCATCAATTATTCTTGGTCTTCTTTACTCACTGTCCTGCTTTCACATGCATATGAGATGATTGAAAATACCATGGCTTGGCTCAGGTGTACCTTAATCTTCAAAGAGACATCTTTCCTCTTTGACACTTTAAAAAGTCTTTTGCAGCAGATTTGCCCAGTGCAAAATGACCTGTGTTTTCTGGAGTGCTGTTTCCATGGGTGTTGATTGTGGATCCAAGTAAAAAGAAATCCTGGAGGACTTCAAACTTTTCTCCATTTATCATGATGCTGCTTATTGTTCCAGATGTAAGGTTTATTGTTTTCTTTATGTTGAAGTGTAATCCATACACTGTAGTCTTTTATCTTCATCAGTAAGTGATTCAAGTCATCTTGATTTTTAGCAAGCTAGGTTGTGTCATCTGCATATTGCAGGTTGTTGATAAATCTTTCATTTCTGATGCCTCTTTCTACTTCATATAGTCTAGCTTCTCAGATTATTTGCTCAGCATATAGATTGAATAGTATAATGAAAGGGTACAATGCTGACACACACCTATCTTGATTTTAAGCCGTGCAGTATCCCCTTATTCTGTTAGAACAACAGTCTCTTGGTCTATGTAGAGATTCCTCATATCCACAATAAAGTGTTCTGGAATTCCTATTCTTCGTGATGTTCTCCACAATTTGTTATGATCTGCACAGTCAAATGCCTTTGCACAGTCAATAAAAACCATTAAACATCTGTGGTAGTTAATTAAGGTTATGTGTCAACTTGGCTTGCCCTGGTTGAATGGCTAGGCAGTTGGATGTAGTTATTCCCCATGGTGAGACTGGTAATCAACTCCATGGTGGAATCTACTAGAGCAGCTGAGTAACTGTCTTAGCGATGTGGTTGGTTTCCAGCATATCAGGAGAAGTTGGTTTTTTTCTAAATTTTTATTGTGATTTGAGTGGACATTTACAGAACGAATTCATTTTCCATACAGAAGTTCATATACATTTTGTCTCATGAGTTCAACTGCAATTTCCCACAATGCAACAGCTCTCTTTCCACTTCCTCCCCACAGTTACCTCTTCCTTGTATCCTTCCCTCCCATGTGCTCCTGCCTCCTGAGCTCTCTCCCCGTGCATACACAGACCTTCTATTCTCCCATGAATGATCTCTCCAGGGAGTGTATCTAAAGTAATGTTCAGCTCATTTGCTTGTCTTTCATTTGGGTGGAAGCCATAGGAGTGGGTACAATTCCAGACCTGAAGGGCAGTTAGGGGCCATAGTCTCAGTGGTTCCACCAGGTGCTATTAGACCAGCAAACCTGGTCCCCACCCACCTTTTTTTTTTTTTTTTTAATGATTTTGAGTTTTGTTCCACATTGTTCTCCCACTCTATCCAGGGTCTCCTACATAGATCCCACTTATCAGGAGAAGTCTTCAGAAGGGTTTCTGCAGCTTTTGGTATGCTTGAATCCTGCATGGAGCCAAATTGTTGTTCAGCAGACTGCCATGTTATCTGCCAATCTTGGAGACTGTTAATGAACTTGAATCAGTGGCCTGCAGTGTGGTTTGATAACTTAGGGACTGTGCCATTTTACTTGTTGACCATGGGTGTCCCACCCTTGGCAAGTAGCAGCTGCCTGAGTGAATAGACTCCTCCAGCTCCAGTGGGTGGCAGCAAGAAGCAGAACTGAAGCCCAAATCTTAGGGCTTTCACCCAGGCCCTAGAATAAACATAACTACCACAGGGAACAAGTATCGATCTTTTCCAGATGGTTGGCCAGGTAGCTGTCTTCCAATTTTTTGGCAAAATGGAGTGAATGGCACCAGCACTACATCCATTTGTTCAAATATTTCAGTGGGTATTCTTACAATCCTGGAGCCTTGTTTTTCACCAATTGCTTCAGTGCAGTTTGGACTTCTTCCTTCAGTACCATTGGTTCTTGGTCATATGCCACCTCCTGAAATAGTTGAACATTAACTAATTCTTTTTTGTAGAGTGACTCTGTGTATTCCTTCCATCTTCTTTAGTGTTACCTGCATCATTCAATATTTTGCCCATAGGATCCTTCAGTACTGCAACTTGAGGGTTGAATTTTTTCTTAGTTCTTTCAGCTTGAAAAATGCGGTGGTGGTTAAGTTTGTGTGTCAACTTGGTTGGGCCTGGTTGAGTGGCTGGGCAGCTGGTAGTAGTTATTGCCCATGATGAGACTGGCAGTCAACTCCATAGTGGGAGCTACAACAAGCAGCTGAGTAGCTGCTTTAGGGATGTGGTCTGCTTTCCGTATATAAGAAACAGCTTTAGGAACGGTCTCCAGCTTATGGCATGCTTGAATCCTGCATGTAAATGTGTTGTTGTTCAGCAGCCTGCCATGCTCTGTCAACCTTGGGACTTTCAATGGACTTGAATTAATGGGCTCGCATGTGGTTTGGTATAACATTGGGACTGTGCCATTTTATTTGTCAACCTTGGGCTTGTTAGCCTCGGCAACCAGTAGCTGCCTGAGTGAAGGAAAGCCTCTAGCTCCAGTGGGCCAGGAGCAAGAGGCAGAGTGGAAGCCCAAGTTTGAGGGTCACCCAGCCCCTAGGGCCTGGCACTTTGAACTCAGACTTCTAGCCTCCCAAACTGTAAGAGAATAAACTCCTGTTTGTCAAGCCATCACATTTGTGGAATATTCCTGTCAGAGAGGTACTAGGTAACGAGAACAAATGCCAAGAGTGTTCTTCCTTTTTTGTTTTCTAACTCCAAGTCTTTGCACATTTAATGATAATAATTGACTTTGTCTTTGCAACCTACTCTTTGAAGTCTTCATTCAGCTCTTTTATCTTGTCATTTCGTCAATTTGCTGTAGCTACTCTCCTTTCAAGAACAAATTTAAGAGTCTCTTCTGACATCCATTTTGGTCTTTTCTTCTTTCCTATATTTTAAGCAACCTTTTGCTTTCTTCATATAGAATGCTCTTGATGTCATCACAAAACTCATCTACTTTACAGTCATTGATATTCAGTGTGGCAAATCTATTCTTCAGATGATCTCTAAATTCAGATGGGATATATTCAAGGTTATATTTTGATTCTCGTGGACCTGTTTCAATTGTTTTCAGCTTCAAGATCAGTTTGAACTTGTAGATGAGAAATTGATGATCTGTTCCACAGCTCCTGGCTTTGTTTTGTCTGATGACATTGAGCTTCTCCATCAACTCTTTCCACAGAAGTAGTCTATCTGATTCCTGTGTATTCTATCTGGAAAGACCCATGTGTATAATACTTTTTATGCTGTTGTAAAAAGGTATTCACCATGAATAAGTCATTGGTTTTGCAAAATTCTCTTATGAGATCTCCCATGTCATTTCTATCACCAAGGACATATTTTCCTTCTGCTAATATTTCTTCTTTGTTTTCAACTTTCACATTCCAATCACCAGTGATTATCTATGTGTCTTGATTGCATGTTTAGTCAATTTCAGAGTGCAGAAGTTGGTAAAACTTTCAATTTCTTAATTTTTGGCTTTAGTGGTTGGTGCTTAATTTGAATAATAGTAGTATTAACTGGTCTTCTCTGTAGGTATATTGATATTATCCTATCACCAACAGCATTGTACTCCAGAATAAATCTTGAAATATTATTTTTAATGATGAATGTGACACCATTCTTATTCAAATAGTCATTCTAGGCATAGTAGACCATATGATTATCAGATTCAAAATGGCCAGTACTAGTACATTTCAGCTCATTAATGCCTAGGATATCAATCATTATGTGTTCCATTTCGTTCTTGACAACTTCCAGTTTTCTAGATTCATATTTCATACATTCCATTATTAAGGGATGCTTGCAGATCTTTCCATTTTGAGTCATGCCACATCAGCAAATGGGGGTCCTAATAGCTTTACTCCATCTATGTCATTAAGGTCATCTCTACTTTGAGGAGGCAGCTCTTTCCCAGCCATAATTTGAGCATCGTCCAACCTGAGGAGCTCATGTTCTGGCACTATATGACACAATGTTTCACTGCTATCCATAAGGTTTCCGCTGGCTAATTTTTTGAGAAGTAGATGGCACATTCCTTCTTCTGAGTCTGTCTTAGTCTGGAAGCTCTGCTGAAAGCTATCCACCATGGGTGATCCTGATAGTATTTGAAATACTAGTGGCATAGACTCCAGCCTCACAGCAACATGCAAGCCACCTCCACACAACAAACTGATAGATGAGTGGTGGAAATTATTGCATGTTATTTATAGCTTAACATACAGAGCAAATAACACATTTTTTGAAAAATAATTATTTTATCATGATTTTTCCTGTTAACATAAACAATATAGTCATTTAAGTGATGAATAATAACATTGAATTCATTTTATAAAATTCAAATTCAATAGGAAGCAGGCACATTTTATATACTTCTTAAAGCTCATATATTTCTGCAATATTTCTATTTAAAATAGATTTTCACTTTCATAATGTTCTACTGCTGAAGAACTGAGGGCTTACTTCAGAAATATATACTACATTGTTAAAATACAGGGAAGTATAATAAAAGCTCTCATCATTAGCTCCAGTTGGAAATAACTGTTTATGCAAAGCTTGAGGTTGAACAAAATCGTTTCTTATGAAACCATTAGGGAAGGATTTATTTTTCCCTAAAGGAAAGAAATAATTGTGTAAGTGCATACCTGGCTTTATACTAGATCTAATGTTTCTAAATTTTGCAGATAACATCTATTACAGTGTTCCCTAGGCATATCCCCAGACACCAATATTAAGTACTTGAAGAGGATACTATGAGATATATGTGTGTATATATATATATATATATATATATATATATATATATATATTTCTGTCTTTCTTATTACTTATTTACATTTTCCAGCCTTTATATTTGTCCTTAGGAAGTTGGTTTAAACATAGTTCTTATAAAAAGTCATTTGGGGTCCAGAGAGGAATTTGGAGTAAAGGAACTGTGAAACATCCCCAAAACATAGGTGCTTAGCATGAGAGGCTTCTGTCCTAGGTGTAAGCTGAGCTCCATTTTGCTCAAAAAAAAAGAAAAAAAAAAAAAAAAGAAACCACTACAATTTAGGCTTCTGTTTCAGTTACCTAGTGCCATTCTGACAGAAGATACCACAAATGAGATGGCTTTAACAAACAGGAGTTTATTCTCTTACAGTTTAGAGGCTTTAAGTCTGAGTTCAAAGTTCCAGGCCCTAGGGTCTGGGTGAAAGTCCCTCAACCTTGGGCTTCAACTCTGCCTCCTGCTGCTGGCCCACTGCAGCTAGAGGCTTTTCTTCACTCAGACAGCTACTGGCTCCTGAGACCGACAAGCCTAAGGCTGACAAGTAAAAAGGCTCAGACCGATGTTACCAAACCACATGGCAGGCCATTAATTCAGGTCCGTTGGAAGTCCCAAGGTTGGCGCAGAGCATGGCAGGCTGCTGAACAATGACAGGACTACTTGCAGGGTTCAAGCATGCCATAAACTAGAGACTGTTCCCCAAGGCTTCTCCTAATATATGGGAAGCAGACCACATCTCTAACTAAGGCAGCTACTCAGCTACTCACAGTAGATTCCACCATGGAGTTGATTACCAGTATTCCATCATGGGGGATACTACGTCTGGCTACCAAGCCGCTCAATCTGGCCCAGCCAGGTTGACACACAAACTTAACTACTACAGCTGCTTTACTTCTGCTTATCATTAACTCTAAGAGAAGCTGTTCATAGACATTGCTTTCAAATGTGTTTGCAGATGGGCTTGAGAATAGTATAGTTTAAACTAGATAAAGGAAGGAATTATTTTATGAGAAGGCTGTAACAGCACAGATTCCCCTTGCTTTGATTCTTGTCTCTTGGTCGGAATTCTAACTCTCCCAAATTATTCCCTGATAGTTCTCATTGTCTTTAGAATGGTGTCTGTTAACAACACATAAAGTTAATCTCAACTATCTTTCTATAAGGGGAGCTCTGGTGGCATAGTGCTTAAGGCATTTGACTACTAACCATAAGGCTGGCAGTTCAAATCCACAAGCCACTCCTCAGAAGGAAGGTTGGGCAATCTACTTCTATAGTGGTATCACCTCAGAAACCTAAAGAGGGGTCGCTATGAGTCAGGTTCGACTCCACAGCAGTGTGGGGGTGTGGTATCACTTATTAGTGTTTTTTCCCACTCCTGCCCTATTTTCCATGTGATTCTTATTGTCAAATCTATTGAGACTGGCAGCAAAGCCATCAACACTCCTGCTAAAGTCATCAACACCTGATGCCTATTTTCTATTTTAAATGCAAAATAGCACTTGCTTTCTGATCCTCATCTTTTCTATCACTTATTATTATGTCTTGACTTTCACCATTCTGGTATGTGAAATTATTTCATGTACTTATGCTATTTATTTATCTTCTTTGGAGACATGTCACTTAACGGTTACACTAATATTTCCTTAAATGACTTCCACCAATAAGTCTCCTAGCCTATGTTGAGAGGCGTTTTTGTTTGTGTTTTGTAGCATGCCTGCAGTGCTCCAACAGGCAGTTTGTAACAGTGCCTTTACCTTTAATTTCTTCTTGTTTTGAGCTTGCAAATTAGCCAAAGTTGAGATTTAAGGCCTCTGGCTCATTTTCTCAATCTTTCTTGGGTATGTGCATATTTATGCACGTGCACATGGCCTTTTTAACTTGTTTGGTCATCTTCTTCTTTGTCCCAACTGTTATTACTACTTCAGGAAACTGTAATGTTAAAATTGTTGCTGATTATTTCTGTATTTCTGATAAATTTGTTGTTATTGAATCAGTTCCAAATCATAGCAACCCATGTACAACAGAATGAAACACTAACCATTCTGTGCCATTCTCACACTTCTTGCAATGTTTCAACCCATTGTTGGAGCCATTGTATCAATACATCTCATTAAGGGCCTTCCTCTTTTTTGTTGACCGTTTATTTTACAAAACATAATGTCCTTCTCCAGTTACTGGTCACTCCTGATAACATGTCCAACGTACAAAAGATGAAGTCTCCCAACCCCCCTTCTAAGGAGAATTCTGGCTATACTTCTTCCAAGACAGATTTATTTATTTTCTGGCAATCCATGCTATATCAATATATTTAACAACACTATAATTCAAGTGCCTCAATTTCTTTTCCATCTTCCTTATTCATTATCCAGCTTACATATACATATGAGATAACTGAAAACACCATGGTGTGGGTAAGGTGCACCTTAGTCCTCAAAGTGATATTATTGCTTTTTAACACTTTAAAGAGACCTTTTGCAGCACATTTGCCCAATGCAATATATCGTTTGATTTCTTGACTACTACTTTTATGGACATTGATTGTGGACCAACTAAATGAAATTTTAGACAACTTCAATCCTTTCTACATTTATCATGATTGTTTATTGGTTCAGTTGTGAGAATTTTTGTTTTCTGTATGTTGAGGTATGATCCGACACCTGAAGACTGATGAAGTCTTTTACTTCATCAGTAAGTGCTTCAAGTTGTCTTCATTTTCAGCAAGCAAGGTTTTGTTAACCATATATTGCAGGTTTTTAATTAGTCTTCCTCCAAAACTGATGCTACATTCTTGTTCACATAGTCCAGCTTCTGGGATTATTTTCTACACATACTGATTGGATAAGTATGGTGAAAGGATACAGCTCTGACACAGACTAGTCTTGATTTCAAAACATGCACTCTCCACACATACACCTTTACATACATCTACATAAGTTGAGGATATCATCTATGACTGGACTGGGAATATGAATGAGGATAGGGACAGAAGGACAAAAAATTAAAATGAAACAAGAAAACAACTTTATTTTTTTTTTATTTTGAGGTTGCTGTGCTAGGATTTGAGAAGTATGATTAACTGAACCTTGTGCAACCTTGTGCAATAACCAAACTTAAAGTCTCCTAAGAGCTAAGGAGTTCTGGTAGCATAGTGGCTAAAGCACTTGACTGCTAACCAGAAGGCTGGTGGTTCAAACCCACCAGCCACTCCTCGGAAGGAAGGTTGGGCAATCCTACTTCCGTAGTGATACTGCCTCGGAAACCCAAGGAGGGGTCGCTATGAGTCTGTGCTGACTCGACGGCACGTAACAACAACAACAAAGTCTCCTAAAGATTTTGAAGACTTTTAGATTAAAAAAAGAAAGAAAGAGAAGGTTTACATTCAATATGGTAGAGAATACAGAGCAACAGTAAATTTCCTTTGATTAGTTAGACATATTGAGATTTGATTAGTTAACATGACGCTATAATGAATAGCAGCAGCTTTTAAAGAAAAATATTTCTTATTGAAGAAGCAGTAGGGAGGACGGTAGAAATGGTTTTTTATTTCGGCTTTGTAATGCCCACTAGAGGGACTTCTTAAGACAAAATCAAATCAAACTCACTGCCATCGAGTCAATTCTGACTTGTAATGATCCCCTTTGGGTTTCTGAGGTGGTAAATCTTTACAGAAGTAGATTGCCTTCCATGGAGTGGCTAGCGGGTTTGAACCACCAACCTGGTTAGCAGTCAAATGCCTTAGGCACTATGCTACCAGAGCTCCTTAGAGGGACTTCTTAGGCTCAATTAAACATGCAGTCTCTCAAGACTATCATGGGCCATATTTGGCAGCAGCCTAGGCAAAAGAGTTTAAATCACAAACCACAGCTTACCAGCAAGGCAGCATCAGGCCATGTTTTTGCTGGGAGTTGTTTTTTCCAGCAGCCTATGTGGCACTCCACAAAGCCATGTATGAGCATTTCCTTTTGGCCCCAAGTGATAGCTCATGTGTGACAGAATGAGATTCACATGACATGGTTATTGGAGTGGCTATGGTTTAAAAGCCCCAGGAGCTCATATCTCTGTAACACCACCATAGAATAGCGTCTAGATTCTCCACCAGTGATTTGTCCAGTTTCAGAAATCCTTGGAATCGGAGGAGCAAAGCAAAGTGGCATGCTCTCTTATCTGGTTACCAAGGGAATGAAGATAGAATAAATTTTATCACATGGAGAAGGAGAAAATATTTTGGTAACCCTTCAACAGGCAGGACAAAGTACAACATAAAGAGGAAATGTTAAATTCAAAGTGAGCACATTTCCAACGCTCTCTGCTCTGACTCTTGTCCTATTATTATGCTTCTTCTTGTTGAAACTTGTCTTTTCTTCTTAGGTCATGTTTACCCAAATCAGACCAGAATAGCCATATGTGCTTCATTAGTCTGGGAGTAAGCTCCTTAAAACACTAATGATGAGAACTGATAAAATTGTCTCACTACAGAAAGCCATGTAATTATTAACTAAAGGCAAGAGAGGAACCTGGCACTGAAAACCCATTTGAATAGCTCCTTATTCTGAAGGAATTATTATTAGCTGAGCACTGTTTTGTTCCTTGAATTCCATTCCTTGAATGGGAGCATTGCCCCTTGAATGCTTTCATATTGCCCTAAAGATTTTTCTTCAACTTCTTCTTTACTATCACCCACACCTTCTCTTTCTGTCCCTAGATCCAACTTCATTGTTGATTTTTCCCTTTCCTATTTACTTTCAACCCATCACTAAATTTCAGCAATACATACCTCATATTTTTTCCACATCCTCCCCTTCTTTCCCATTTCCTCATTTTCCATTAGTAAAGGCTTATATGCATATAAATTTTCAGTGCAAGAAGCTTCATGATGTGAAGTTCTTCTGGACGAACTACCAAGCGCTGACTGTTTTCAATGAAGTGTTGAAGTTTCATTCAGTATTTTTACTCTTCTAAATGCTAGGTCTCTGGTGTTTTTGCCTTCAGAATAATATGCATTCTAAGATTTTTTTTTTTTTTTTTTGCCATCAAAATAGTGAGTTGCAATAGTCATTGAAATTCTTTTCCTGCTTCACATTTTAACCTTTTTAAAAGAATTCTAGTGTTGATTAGGATGTTATTCACTGAGAGAGACTCTGGTCCTTAAACACATGCCAAGGGTATCAATAAGACCTTAAGAATAATATAGGTTTTGTGGGTCAGAAATGATAGCTAAAATTAGAGCAATATCGTCTATCTTATGAATCATCTACACGCTATAACATTTTTATCTCAGGGCTTGGATTATTCAGTGATAAGTTATGTATATGCAATTATAGATGAATACAAAAAAAAAAAAAAGGAAAACGTTCTTGAATTTAACACTGAAAACCCAGTCCAAGTTTTACATTAACTCATATTCGAAATTGGCTTATAAACTGCTGAACCATAGGTCATAAAATATTTTAACACACTTATTCAAAGAACAAAAAGTAAAATAAGATTGTAGCAATTAAGTAACTATTATGAGGTTTTACATTAAAAGAGAAATATTTTGCCTTTAGAAGAAGTGTGTATATACCTTTAACTCTTTAGTTAGCTCTCAAGATTATTTTGTTTGTGTATTTTCTATTGTTTTTGTTGGAGTTAAAAACTAAAGTTATTTCATAGTCTTTACATTATTTACATATGCTTTTGACACCTTTTAGAGCAGAGAAACACACTTCAATTTATTTCAATTGTTTTCTTAACTTCCCAACACTTTTTTGGTATTGAATTTTATGTCCCAGAAGTTGATATTTTTTCTTTTCCTGTAAAATCTGTTTTATTTGACATTTCTTCTTCTTCTAGAAGAGTCAATTTTCTTTTCATAAAGTGTCCTTCCATGTTGTCTAGTTAACATTGACTTTTCCATACATCATGCAATTTGTTGCTTTGCTTTTAAAAAATTTGTTCAATAATTTTATAATGACAATGGATAATTTCTATAAAACTAAAATAATCAGCTAAGAGATTTTACATGGTTAGGAACTCAGAGCATGAGTCCATCATGTCTGAACCGAAGAATGGTTTGTCATAAATTCGTTTTTCAAAAAAGCCTACTTTTGCAGAAAATATAATGCATTTCCACATTTATGGGTAACTCTGGAAGCCTTTCATCTAGCACAAGTAATAACAGGTTCCACTGGGATTTATTCTAGCAAAATGAGGCAGGGATGTGCTTCATTCTGTATTTATAGTGGCATCAACTCATGCTGATGCTACAGATGTTCATTAGTGAACCAAAAATGAGCATTTTATGCACAGAGATCCCAAAGAATACCTCTGGGTTTTCCATGCTCTGTCTTTAGTCCTGTGGACCTCAGAACACAGCCTGGAAGACCAGCCAGAAAGACAGACCTTCCTTCAGCAATCAGGAAATGAATGGAGAGAACTGTTTGTTTTATGTAAATATCATAAATTAATAATAATAATTAATGCAGACACAAACCTAATGAACGGAGCCCTCTGAAGACAATAATGCTGCACTTCCATTTAGCCTAGAATTGTCATTATTTTGAGGGAAACAAGGTATAATATAGTTTCTGAACTCAACAGGCTTATAATCAAGTTAGAAGGACTAACATTTATGAACACATAAGGCATGGAGTAATAATTATTGAGGTAGACATTCATTTGACTTGTGAAGGGAGTTCTGAGAAAAGATCTAACTTAAAACCATTAAGAACAAAGTAGAGAAAGAGGAAGATTCATTATCACATTTAACGTTTGTATTTCTTTCCTTGTGATGAACAAATAATCTACCAGGACTCCTCAACTTGTTTCCCTCAGGATAGAGACTTTTACATTGGTCATTCCGGTCAATGTTTATTTAATTTATGTGAAAAGACAGCAACAGAGAACTCCATGAAGTCAGTGAAAGCCTTGTATGGCTAGAGTCTACTCTGTACTGTATGGTTGCTATACTGGCAGCTTGGTTCCTCAATTGCTAGCAGCCATAGGAACTAAGAGAGTGATTTTGCTTTGTGGTCAAGCCAGGATGTGAAAGAAATACACTATAATGAAGGGGATCTTGATACAGCTGTCTATTTGTATAAAGCAGGTCTAAGAAATATTTGTAACAGAGCGGTAATAGAGAAAATTGTTTTGAAAGAGCCTTGGAGCCAACCTTAACTAGTTTCCCAGACCACTTACAGGTGTTTTGTTTTAACAAGCAGTTCCTGGAAAAGGAAGTATTGGTACCAGAATGCTTACCATCACTCCTGAGCCATCTGTTAGAGCTATTTCACATCAACCAGTGATGTTTTTATTATCCCTCCAACAGGATATGTGACTATGATTGAAAACCTCTGTAATTAGTCCCCAAAATCTGTGTAAGGCTCTGCTTCCAGTTATCCAATAGAAGTCCATTCCTCACCCCTCATCCATCCTCCTTGTGACCTCAATCAAAGATTAGCCAATGAAATTATTGCTTTTTACAATTTATTTTTCCCATGGACTACATCTGTCTTTGTGATATGCTCTTTAGTTGGAGCCATCAATTCTCACTTACGTGGCTGGTGTCTTCCTCCATTAGAATGTACTTTTTTCCTTTCTTTTTGTTCCTCATTAAATCCTCCTAATCTCATTTTAGGGAGCTCTGGTGGCATAGTGCCTAAGGCATTTGACCACTAACCAGGAGGCTGGCAGTTCAAATCTACCAACCACTCCTCAGAAGAAAGATTGGGCAATCTACTTCTGTAGTGATACTGCCTCAGAAACCCAAGGAATGGTCTCTGTGACTCGGATCTGACTCAAAGGCAGTGTGTTTGGTTGTTTTTGGAATTTCATTTAAGGATAGACTGGATTTTTTTTCCCCTGCTGAAATAATTGTAGGCCAATAGTTGGAAACCAATAAATGTGCAATAAATGAATAAAATTAATAAAGAGACAGAATCAGAAAAAAAAAAAAAATCAACAGTCCAGAGTACAATGAATATTGACAAAGTGATTCATGTCAAAAAATGAGGAAAAAAATAAAAAAGTTAAAACAAAAACTCAGCAAGGCTCATCTAAAAAGAGACTAAAATATAGATACCTCATTGCTCTTTTTTTAATCTTTGTTTGGCTTGATTACATTTATAACAGCCACTGCTCATCATTTGTTTTTTGGTGTGTGTTCATCATTACTGTCTTTCACTGGGTACTTATCTTTCCCAAAAGACTTCACTCTTCCTTCTTTCATGAAAACCATATGTTGTGAGCAGAAAATGTACTCCATCCCCACCATTGCTGGTGGGATTATATATGGCACAGTTGCTGTGGAATACAGTTTGAAGTTTCCTCAACAGGATAAATATATACTTAGGAAAAGTTTCAGCAATTCTTTTCCTAGGTATATGCCCAATAGAACTGAAAGCAGGAACAGTGACACACACCTCAATGTTCACTGTTGCACTATACCCAATAGCCCCAAGGAGGAAACAACTTAAATGTCCATCAACAGATGAATGGATTAACAAAATTATATACATAATAAAATGGAATATTACTCTACTATAAAGAGAAATAGAGTCTTGAAACATGCTACAACATGAATGAACCTTGAAAATATTAAGCTGAGTGAAATAAATAAGTCACAAAAGGACAAATATTGCATTATTCCACTTTTATGAAATATCTAGAATAAATAAATGTATAGAGATTGTGGTGTAGTAAATTACCTGGTATGGCTTTATCAGCCATAAGTCTTTGTAAACTCCATGGTAGAATTTGCTGTGAGAAACTGAGTAGTTCTTGATTGTTAAGATTATCTACCTGGGGTATTTCTGTTGGGAGCAGCACAAAGCAATTTTCTGGGAAGTTTGTTCTCTCTTAGTTGTATAAAATTCTGATGTTGGGATTGGTTGGTTTGGCCTCAAAAGGGGCCCTTCTAGAGACAGAAGAAGTCTCTCTGTTGGCTGCCAAAGATGTGCTGCTGAGAGAAACATTCTTCTGAGAAACACACTACTGAGAAAGGGACACTGAGAGACACATGCTGGTGAGAAAGAGAGGCCAAGAGACACACACTGCTGGGAGAAAGACTGAGATAGACTGTTGGCTGAAGAGATGACAGGCTAAGAGAGACTGAGCATTGTTCCTGAACTTGAATTGTAACCTGGTGTTTCTCACTAATAAACCCCATAATCTGTGAGTTCTGTGTGCCACTGCAGTGAATTATCAAACTCAGCAGAAAGGTGTTGGGTGCTTTGGGAGGAATGGTTGTTGAAAGGGCTGGAGGGAGGCAGCATGTCTGGCCTTGCAGAAATAAGCCTTGGGCTATTGGTGGTGTCTTCCTCTTGTGGGGTTAGAGGAGGTCAGAAGATGTGGCCTCCTTGCCTCTTTGGCAGAGACCAAAGTTGATTAGCAGTTAACAGAGTGGGAAAGAGTGACTCATTGCTTAAGGGGTGCTGAGCTTCTGTTGATGCTAATGGAAAAATATGAAAATAGATATGGGTAATGGCTGTACAATATGATGAACCTAATTGATGTCACTGAATTGTACATGTAAAAAATGTTGAAATGACAAAAGTGTAGATGATTACAGAGTGGGTTAAGAACTTGTCTGCTAAATGAAAAGTCATGGGTGTGAATACATCAGCCACTCTGAGGGTGAAAGATGTCCGTTTGCTTCCATAAAGTTTTACACGTAGCCTTGGAAACATGTTCTACTCTGTTCTATAGGATTGCTTTGAACCAGGGCCAACTCAATGATGGTGGGTTTGGTTTGGTTGGTTTGATACAAATGTAAATGTACATATAACCAAACTCACTGCCATCAAGTCGGATCTGACTCACAGTGACCCCTCTTTGGGTTTCTGAAGCAGTGAAGCAGTATCACTATGGAAGTAGATTTCCCCATCTTCCTTCTGAGGAATGGCTGGTGGGTTTGAACCACCAGCCTTCTGCTTAGAAGTCAAATGTCTTAGACACTACACCAATAAAAGTATGTATATGTATATGTGTGTGTGTGTGTGTGTGTATACACTTACCACAATAAAAAGATTTTAAAGATTTAAAAAGAGAATATGCTCCAAATTTTATTTTAATTATATTTCCCAAAACACTCTCAAAGGGTCTTCATCAAATAGATTCAAAGGACTCAACTTCCCCATAAGAGTATTTATATGTCAAAAAACACTATTTTTTTTTTTTGCTTCAAGTAATATTTACCTAAAAGAAGTTCTCTATAGGTTTCTTAAACTAAACACTTTAATTTATTGAACATGGCATAATAATTAATTGCTATCAAATTGCCTATGTTGCAGATGCTTCAAGACCCAAAGATTTGTTGTTTATAAATACAACAAATATTATAGGGTAATCCTTGGAAATTCTTCATTCTATTAGGTGCTTGTTAACCACTGTGAAAGAAGATAAGTCTGTACTGGCTCTGAAATAACTACTTATCCTGAGAAGCCAAATCCCATAAACCCAGCTAAATTGACTCAACACAACCTGGTTTGATTAGAAACTCACTTACTGGGAATCAGAGACATTTTCTACTAACACAAAATAAAAGCATCCCAAATCACTTTCAAGTTTGAACCAAGGACAGCAGTAGGATATAAAGGAAAGTATCAAAGATGAATCATTATGGGTCATTCCTTGGTTCTTCTAAAGTACTTAGCCTGACTTTATTTGAACTGTTATATGTATAATTGTAAAATACCACTGCCCAGTAAGAAGTCAATGGTAAACCAATTTCATTTAATGAGTGAACATAAAACTTGCATACTGGAAGAAATATTAAAGATACACACATATGTGTGTGTGCAAGTCTGGAAATTATATATGTACATATTATAATAAATATATAAAATTATAAATAATTCAGATTATTTTTATAATGCTATTTAAAAATTTTAGGTCAATGTTTCAATGATACTACTAACATTTATTAATCTTTTTTGATGGGAATAAGTATAACACAAGCTTACATGCATTACCACATTCTATCCTCACAAGAATCCTGCGAGTCAAGTTACTATGATTTCTCAATAAAGAAATAGGCACATCATAGCTAAGATAAGGTTTATTCACACAACACATTTATAGTTTAGGGGAGGTTAACAGATTAGTGCAGTTAAATTAGAAAGCTATTAAACAAAGCAAGACACAACTGAGTGCTAACTGGATTGATGCAGGGCATATAGAGAAACATTATGGATTAGAATAGTCATGGATAATTTCATAAAGTAAAATTAAGATTCAAGATGGATATGTATTTTATACACTCATAGAAAAAGAAGATATTGGAAGTGAAAAGAAAAGCATAGCCATAATTAAAAACAAAAGTTAGAACATAGTGAAACAAAACTTTGTAGAAATACCTTCATTATATACTGTTTTACTTTCATTATGTCACTTATCTCTTTTATTTAGAAAAAGACTATCTACATTTAATTATTCTCAAGTCTTATGTCTATATCCAAAATTCTTATTTGTGTAATTATTTTTATAAAATATGAGTTTCTGGGACCAGGAAAATGGCATCTTGTCAGTTGTCCCCACACTAATTCCCTCTAGCATCTTAGTGTCTGAAAACCTAGGTACAGCAGTTTGAAATACGGATTCTGGTGCTCTGAACAGCTCACTGAGTCAGAGTATGCCAGACTCAGGGGAGTAGGATTAGAAATGAGAAAGGGACAGAGGAGAAAAATAACAAAAACAGGAGAATCTACCCTGTGGAGCACTGACTGGCAGGAGAAAAGGGCCATCAGAGACCTCCCTCGGTTAGGGAAGAAGATGCACCACATCAGTGTACCAGTAGTCCCCCACGGATCTATCTTGAGCGCCTGCTTTTATCAGTAAACTTGGGTCTGCTAGGTGTGAGTGGGCACTTCCAGCACCACTGAAAACCAAACAGAGATACCATTAATGGTGCAAGCGGGCAGGCCTTGGGGGTACCTCCCGCAGCAAATCACAGAAGGGGCTTAGACGAGCTTTTTGGCACGGAGAGGCCAGCACTTGATTTTGTCAGTAAACTTGGGTCTGCTGAGTGCAAGCAGTCATTTTCCTGGTTCCAGCACTGCTGAAACCTGAACGGAGAGAACATGGGGTTGCAAGTGGTGGGCCCTAGGAGGAACTCCCATGACAGATTACAGAGCAGGGCAGTTGTCTTGGGTTGGCTTTTTGGCATGAAGAAGCATCAAGAGTGGGGTTTTTGCCTGTCTGAACCAGCAATAAAATGGCAACCCCCTAACAACTGGAGTCTTTGCTGAAGTTGAGCTGTGGGCCTGTGAATAACAACAATACAGAGTCATCATTAGCAACTACTCAAAGCGCTAGAAACCACCCCTAGCAACTTGAGTTATCCTTCCTTCTCACTTCTCCTCCCACCTTCTCTGCCTGTGCCTTCACTCATCCAATATAAAAATCACATTCAGCCACCATAATACCTGCTGGCTCAAATTCTAAACCCTCTTTATGACAAACAGAGACCTACATCCACATTCCACACAGTGATTCCATCATCACAAAGAACTGCAGAGCAACCCAGCATACCTGAATTAATAACCAAAAAAAATAAAATACACCAGCTCCACCATTTCAAAATATTAAATCATAAAACCAAGACAAAACAAATCAATACGTAACCAACAGTTAAAGACAACTTCAAAATGTCTAGAAAACAACAGGCAACCTCAAATCCAACAAAAAAATAGGACAAGGCATTAGAAACAAAACCCCAAACAAAGGTCTCATTAAATAAGGAGAAAAAAGTGCCAATAGAATTCTCTGAGAAGGAATTTAGAAGATATATTTATAGAGCTTTACAAGAGCCTAAGGAAACCCAGACAGAAGCAAGAAGAATGCAGACAGTTCCCTGGAGGAATTCAGCAAAATCATTCAAGAACAAAATAACAAGATTAATACACCATCAGAACTCATACAAAAACAGCAGTTAGAAATCCAGAAGATGAATACCAAAATTACAGAATTACACAATACAGTAGAAGCACAAAAGAGTAGGATAGAACTGGCTGAAGAACGTATATCCCAACTAAAAGACAAATCCCTGGACACCAACCTGTATGAAGAAAAATCAGAACAAAGATTTAACAGAAATGAAGAGAACCTAAGAGTTATATGGGATGACATGAAAAGAAACAACATCTGCCCACTGGAATTCCAGAACAAGAAGAGGTGAAAAAAAAAAAAAACACAAATAAAATTTGGAAGACCTACTAATGGAAAACATTCCCCAAATTATAAAGGAAGAAAAGATATTTGTCCAAGAAGCTCATAGAAACCCATACAAGATAGATCCCAAGAGAAAAAAACTCAGGCATATTATAATCAAACTCTTCAAAACTTAAGACAAAGAAAATATTTTGTGAGCTGCCCAGGACAAAAGAAACATTACTTATAATAATCAAAAAGTTAGTCTGAACTCCAATTCAGCAGAAACCATGCAAGCAAGAAGATAATGACATGGCATATATAAAACACTGAAGGAAAGTAACTTCCAACCAAGAATCCAAAATCCAGCCAAGCTATCCGTCAAATATGAGACATTCCCAGACAAACAGAAATTAAGAGATTTTGTGAAAGCCAGACCAACCCTAAAAGAAATGCTTAAGGAAATCTTTCCAATAGATAACCCACAACAGAGAGCAGCAAAATCTGGATACATGGCATCAACACTAAAACCAAATCAGATATAGAAACTCAAAATAAGACCATAAAACATTGTACACTAAAAATCAAGGAAGGCAATCTGCACTGACAACAGCAACTAAATTATTAGGGAATAAAACTTCTGGGTACAAATTTCCAAATGGAGAGGAAACAGGACAATGTCTTCACAGAATTGAATGTTCTAAAAATGCAGAGACAGAAGCCACTCCAAGGTAACCACAGAGAAAATTAACAATCCCCTTAAGCAAATCCAGAAGGAAAGAAAACATATGGGTTTAATATGTACAAAACCTAAAATAAAGAAGAAAAGAGAGGAAGCATTTGACAACAAATAGAATTCATCAGAGAAAAGTATGTGGACCAAGGAAACACCAACAATATGATTATATATATATATATATATATAAGCTCTGGTAGCAAGGCACTTGACTGCTAACCAGAAGGCTGGTGGTTCAAACCCACCAGCCACTCCTCAGAAGGAAGATGGGGCAATCTTCTTCCGTAGTGATATTGCCTTGGAAACCCCAGGAGGGGTCGCTATGAGTCGGTTCTGACTCGATGGCACATAACAACAACAACAAACATATATATATAGAATGACAGCAATCATTTCATATCTATCACTAATTACACTCAATGTACTAAATGCACCCTTCAAGAGAAAGAGAGTGGCAGACTGGATAAGAAAAGAAGACCCATCAATATGCTGCCTACAAAAGACCCACCTTAGACACAAAGATAAAAACAAATTAAGAGTTAGGGGGTAGAAAACAATATACCAAGCCAATGGAAACCAAAAAAGAGCAAGAGTGGCAATATTAATTTCTGATAAAATAGACATTAAGGTGAAAAACATCATAAGAGACAAAGAAGGACATTATATGATGCTGAAAGGGTTAATTGACAAAGAAGACATTATGATAATAAATATTAATAGACCCAATGAAAGTGCTCCAAAATATGTGAAGTAAATATTAGTTAAATTAAAAAGGACAACAGACAACTCTACAATGGTAGTAGGAGACTTTAACACACCACTTTCAAAGGGACAGGTCAACTAGAAAAAACTCAACAAAGATACAGAAGAACTCAACAATACAATGAACCAACTTGACTTCATAGTGATATACAGAGCATACCACCCAACAAAAGCACAATTCACATTCTTCTCCAGTGCATGTGGCTCCTTCTCCAGAATAGACCATATGTTAGGACATAAAACAACCCTCAATAAATTCAAAAGCATTGAAACATTACAAAGCATCTTTTCAGACAACAATGCTATAAAATTAGAAATTAATAATAGGAAGATCAAGGAAAAAACATCAAACATATGGAAGTTGAACAACTCACTGCTCAAAATCTACTGGGTAATAGAACAAATAAAAACTGAAATTAAAAAATTTCTGGAAACAAACAAGAATGAAGATACATCATATGAAAATCTATGGGACACAGCAAAAGCAGTACTCAGAGGACAGTTAATAGCAATGCATGCATACATCAATAAAGGAGTAAGAAACAAAATCAACACTCTAACCCATCAAAGCCAACAACTAGAAAAGAACAACAAAGGAATCCTACAGTATCTAGAGGTAAGGAAATAATAAAGATTAGAACAGAAATAAATAAAACAGAAAACAAGAAAACCATAGAGAAAATCAACAAAACAAAAAGGTGGTTCTTTGAAAAGATTAACAAAATCGATAAACCATGAGCAAATCTAACAAAAGAAAAGAAAGGGAAGATCCAAATCTCAAGAGTTGTATGAAAAGGATGTCATCACAGCAGAACCAACTGTAATAAAAAAGATACTGACAGAATATTATGAAAAACTGGACTCAAACAGATTTGAGAACTAGAAGAGATTGGACAAGTTTCTAGAATCACAAGACCTACCTAATCTATCCCACTCAGAGATAGAATACTTGAACAGACCTATAACAAAAGAAGAAATTGAGCATGTCATAAAAAAACTTCCCACAAAGAAAACTCCTGGCTCTGATGGCTTCAGAGAAGAGTTGACACCTATGCTACTCAAGTTATTCCAAAACATAGAAAAAGATGGAAGACTATCAAACTCATTTTATGATGCAAGCATAACACTAATACCAAAACCAGGGAAAGACACAACTACAAAGGAAAACTATAGATCAATATCCCTCATGAACAGAAATGCAAAAATCTTTAACAAAATCCTAGCCAACAGAATCCAACAACATATCAAAAAATTAATAAACCCAGACCAAGTGGGATTCATACCAGGTTTACAAGGGTGGTTCAACATCAGAAAAAAAATCAATGTAATCCACCATATAAACAAAACAAAAGAACCATATGATTATATCAATTGATGCAGAAAAGGCATTTGATAAAATCAAACACCCATTCCTCTTCAGAACTCTCAGCAAACTAGGGATAGAAGGGAAGTTCCTCAACATAATAAAAGGCATATAGGCAAAGCCAATGACCAACATCATTATTAATAGAGAAAGACTCAAGGCATTTCCCTTACGAAGGGAACCAGACAGGGATGCGCTCTATCACCACTTCTATTTAACATTGTAATGGAAATCCTGGCCAGGGCTATAAGGCATGAAAGAGAAATAAAAGGCACATAAATTTGCAAAAAGGAAGTAAAACTATCTCCATTTGTGGGCAAACTGATCCTGTACATAGAAAACCCAAGGGACTCAATAATAATAATAATAATAATAAAACTACTGAAACTAATAGAGAGGCTCAGCAAAGTGGCAGGATACAAGGTCAACATACAAAACTCAGTTGGATTCCTCTACACCAACAAAGAATCCTCTGATAAAGAAATAAGGGAAACAATACCATTTGCAATAGCTACTAAAAAGATAAAATACTTAGGAATAAACCTAAGCAGAGACACAAAAGACCTATACAAAAAAAACTATAAAAGACTGCTACAAGAGACAACAAGGGCACTACATAAATGGAAGAACTACCTGGTTCATGGATAGGTAGACAGAATATTGTGAAAATGTCAATATTACCTAAAGCAATCTACACACTTAATGCAGTCCTGATCCAGATACCAACAAAATTTTTTAAGGACATGGGAAAACCAATTACTAACTTCACATGGAAAGAAAAAAGACCTCAGATAAGCAGAGCATTTCTGAAGAAGAAGAACAAAGTGGGAGGTCTCACACTCCCAAATCTTAAAACTACTATACAGCCACAGTAGTCAAAACAGCATGGTATTGGTACAATGATAGACAGATAGTCCAATGGAACAGAATTGAAAGTCCAGATATAGAACCATCCTTTTATGGACAACTGATCTTTGACAAAGATCCAAAACCCATTAAATGGGGAAGAGACAGCCCCTTTAACAAATGATGCTGGCAAAACTGGATATCCACTTGCAGAAAAATGAAACAAGACCCCTACCTCACCCCATACACAAAAACAAACTCAAACTGGATCAAAGACTTAAAGTAAAACCCAAAACTATAAAATTCATCAAAGACAAATAACCCAATTCACCAATGGGCAAAAGACTTGAACAGACACTTCACCAAAGATGATATACTGATGGCCAACAAACACATGAGAAATCGCTCATGATCATTAGTCATTGTTGTTGTTGTTGTGTGCCATTGAGTTGGCCCTGACTCATAGCGACCCCTCCTTGGGTTGCCGAGGCAGTATCACTATGGAAGTAGATTGCCCCACCTTCCTTCCGAGGAGTGGCCGGTGGGTTTGAACCTCTAGCCTTTTGGTTAGCAGTCAAGTGCCTTAGGAGCTCAGAGATGCAAATCAAAACAACGATGAGGTATATCATCTCACCCTAGCAATAATAGCAAAGTTCAACCAGTCAGAAAATTACAAATGCTGGCGAGATTGCGGAGAGATTGGAACTCTTGTGCACTGTTGATGGGATTGTAAAATGGTACAACCACTGTGGCATACGGTATGGCGTTTCCTAAAAATCTGAAAATAGAAGTACCATTTGCCCCAACAATTCCATTACTAGGAATATATCCTGAAGAGGTGAGACACAGAATATGAACAAACATATGCACACCCATGTTCACTGCAGCACAATTCACTGTGGCAAAGAGATGGAAACAACCTAAAAGCCCATCAAAGAATGAGTGGATAACCAAATTATGGTACATGCAGACAATGGAATACTATGCTGCATTAAAGAACAATGAGGGATATGTGAATCATCTCACAACATGGATAAACCTGGAGGATATTATGCTGAATGAAATAAGTCAATCACAGAAGGACAAGTACTTTATGAGCCCATTTTTGTAAAAAGACAAAGAAGAGTTTGCTTGCGAGAGGGGTCTCCTGTTATAGGTTACCGGGGTGGGGAGGAAAAGAGAGGGATTAATTCCAGGATAGTTGGGGCCCACATGGTGATATGGGTAAGAGCAAGGATATACGGAGTCTGTGACCATCATGATAACATTAGGAAAAGTAAGGACACTGAATTGTGCACATAGGAGATAGAAAACAGATGCTAATAACAACCAGTGTGCCCACAATACTGTATTACCATTAACACCAAACACCAGGCTGCAGACAAACACACAAACACCCAAGAGGATCAGATGGGGTCAGTGAACAGGAGTACACTCTAGATCAAGGATAGATTCAGCACAGATACCAGTGATACAAAATACCTGCAATCTTTACAGAAACATAGAAGACAGACATAGAGTAATCCCTTGCAGACACCCAGACACTGTGGGAGAGAGAGCCAATGGATCTACCACCTCAGGACCATAGTCCTGGGGGACACCAGACTCAATTGGCACAACAAAATACATAAAAACCTTGTTCCTCATCCTTCATTGGTGAGTAGCAACTGGGGTCTTAAAAGCTTTCAAGTGGCCATCTAAGATAAAGCTAATGGTCTCCTACCATCAGAAGTGAAGAAGAGTGCAAAAAAAAATAAAGGGCATTTGGAAGCAATCAGCCCTAGGACACTATGGCCCTTGAGACCAGAAGAACTAGATGGTGCCTGGCTACCAATGCCAACCACTCAGGAAATGATCAAGTGGAGATCCTGGATAGTTGTTGTTGTTTTTAGATGCTGTTGAGTTGTCTCTGATTCATAGCGACCCTATGCACAGCAGAACGAAATATCGCCTGGTCCTGAGCCAGCTCCATGATTCTTGCTATACTTGAGCCCACATTCTATCCTAGACAGAGTTGGAGGAAAAATGTGGAACAGAATCCAAAAACTCAATAATGACCAGAATTCCTGGTTGTATGGAGTCTGATGAGTGCCCCAATACTATGGCCCTGGAATATATTCTGTGCCTGGAATAAAACCCCCAGGGGCTGGCTATCAGCCCAATAGTTAACAAGATGTACATGCAGACCACTCAACCCAGGGTTACGCACCACATACTCTACGAAAATACATCCCTTACAGAAATAGACCACAGGGCACCAGAGGGGCTTCACATGGAAGTAATGCAGGACAAACAGGAGTGCATAACTATAAGGGGCACAGGGGAAGGGTTACTGCACAGGGAGGGGAGGAGACTGGGTTAGGGCTGGGCTTGGTAAATGGGGAGTGAAACTAAATGTATGCAAAATGGTGAATGTAAAACAAACTCTTAAAAAAAAGTGACTATTGCAATTAAGCGATTACACAGATTATTTAGTTCCCCAGTGCATATATAAGCTATGTTTACACTATACTGTAGTCTACTAAGTGTACAATAGCATGATGGAAAAGTTTGAAATATTCTGAGAATTACCCAAATGAGAAACATGAAAGTGAGTACATGCTGTTAGAGAAATGAGCTGTTAGACTTGTTCAATGCAGGGTTGCCACAAACCTAGAATTTGTAAAATGCTTAGTATCTGCACAGCACAGTAACCTGAGATATGCCTGTACAAATCTCTCTATTGATCTGTTGATCTTGTTAAGGACAGAGAATATATCTTTTCTTTTGTGTATCCTCAGTCCTTAGTATGATGTTTGGCTCATGGAAGCATTTAAAAGAGTGCTTGATGGCCATCTAGATGCAATGATGGGTCTCTCCTTGTCCAGAGCAAAGAAGAATGAAGAAAACCGAAGATGCATGGAAACAATTAGTCCAAGGGACTGGTAGACCATGTGATCTTCGGTCTATATGACCATGAGGCCAGAACTAGATGGTTCCTGGCTACCACTGTCAACCACTCAGAGGGGAGATCTGTATAGGAGAGCCTGGATAGAGTGGGAGAACAATGTCAAACAAAACTCAAAATTATTAAAAAAAAAAAAAAAAAAGAAAGAAAGAAAGAAAAGACCAGGTTTGCTGGTCTGATAGAGCCTGGTGTAATCCCTGAGACCCTAGACCCTACCTGCCCTTCAGGTCTGGAATTCAACTCACTCCTGTGGCTTCCAGCCAGATAAAAGACCAGCATATGGACTGAATATTTATATCAGGTAGATACACTCCTTGGAGAAATCAGTCATGGGAGAACAGAAAGGCAGTGTATACCCAGGGAGACAGTTTGTGGGGCAGGAGTGCATGGGAGGGAAGGACACAGGGAAGAGGTAACTATGGGAAGGAAGTGGGAGGGGAACTGTTGCTTTGCGGGAAATTGTAGTTATTGTCATGAGACAAAATGTGTACGAACCACTGTATGGAAAATGAATTTCACCCAAATCACAATATTTTTTTTTTAAATGTGAGTTTCAGTAAAATGCATTCTTTTTATTTAACAAACTACAATTTTAAACATGACATTTTGTTTCTTAGGATGTTTTCTTTTATGGAGGTTGTAAAGAAATCAGCCAGTTCTTTAAGCAGTTTTAAAGTATTAAACATTTTTATGGAAGGAAGAATATTTATTTACAGATTCCTTTGATGGAAAACATCTTCATATGCTCAGAAATTCCCTGCACTGTACAAATTGGTAAGATAACTAAAGAAAACAAATTTTTTTCCGAGGATTGTTGTTGTGTGTTGTTGAGTTGAGTTTGACTCATTGTGACCCAAATAACAGAGTAGACCTGCATCTATAGTGTTTCTAGGCTACAATCTTTACAGAGAAGATCACCAGTTTCTTTAGGTTAGCAACAGAGCACATAACCATTGTTATGTTGTTTGAAAAACTTGTTTTCCCTCCTTGAATATCTTATCTATTTCAAAAAAACAGTGTCTACTCTTCGAAAAAATATCATCAGAGGTGTCACTCCCATCAGACCACAAGCCCTCTGAAGAGTGAATATCTGTTGCCTTGGGAGACAAAAATACCATTGTCCTGACAAAAAGATTTTCATTCCCTTATGAGCATAACCAACCTGAGTTTGCCCATCTATTGACGCTTCTATGGTTTCTTCTGTAGGAGAGGGTTGTACAAACTAATTTGGCTCACTGAAGAGTTGACCAGGGATTTCTTTCAATTTTCCATACCAACTTCCTCAATTTCTCTTAGAAAACCTGTTTGCTGAGCTCATGACTTGAGACCTATCAAAAATCACCTTGCACTGAAATGACAGTCTTTCTGTGGTACCACAGTATCAAAATTTTTCAGTCAACAGTTTCCTCGATATCTCATATCCATTTAATCCTGGCTTGGGCAATCTACTTCTGCAGTGATACAGCCTTGGAAACTCAAGGAAGGGTCACTATGAGTCAGCTCTGACTCCACAACAGTGGTTGTGTTGCATTTAATGCTCCCCTCTAATTCTGTTCTTCATTATACATATGAGAATTTTGTCTGACTTTTTAAAATCCTGTCTTTCCTAAACATCTTTTTCACTCTGTTCTCTGAAAATCACATTTCATGTTTATCTACCCTCTGAACTCAGGAGCTCTGGTCTAATTACAGGTCTTTGCACTTTTTTTTTTTTTTTTTATAAAACTTTATTTTGTCTTCTCAAGCCACCATTTGAAATCTTCTGTTCAGCTCTTTCACTTCATCATTTCTGTGGTGGTTAAGGCATTTGGCTACTAACCAAAAGGTCAGTGGTTCAAACACACTAGCTGCTGTGTGGAAGAAAGATGGGGCAATCTGCTTCCTTAAAGATTTATAGCCTTGGAAACCCAATGGGGTTGGCTATGATTTGGAATAGACTCAATGGCAATGAGGGGTTTTTTTTGTTGTTGTTGTTGTTATGAACTCAATTTTTATTTCAAAATCTTACCTTTGTCTCTATTTCTTGACCTCACTGAAATATATATTTTCTCTGAGAATGATGGTTCTACAGACATTTTTCCAGAAGAACCTACTCATCCTCTTAGGTTATATAAGCCACATCACTTGACAATATTAATAACTATCCCTTTTGTCATCTCTTCTATACACATCCTTACCAGGTTACCAATCTGCATTGTTAATTACTGATGATTGAGAAGCAAAAGTTGGAAACAAAGGATAGGTAGATCCTAAATATGGCCTTAGGGATAGAAGTAGGAGATCACATGATAGAATTTTTCAAGACCAATGATTTATTCATTTCAAACACATTTTTTTTTTCAATAACGTAAACTGTGACTACACACATAGAACTTAACAAATGGAATGCACAAGTATTAAATCAATTTAATCTGTAGAAAGAGATGATAGAGAACCTCAGTATCATTAGTTAGGACAAAGGTAGGGACCAATGACAGAACAGACCATCAATTGCTCCTATGAAAGTTCGAAGAAGAAATGATGATGTAAAAGAGCTGAACAGAAGATTTCAAATGGTGGCTTGAAAAGACAAAATAGAGTGTTAAAATAAAATGTGCAAAGACCTGTAATTAGAAAACCAAAAGGGTAAAACATGCTTGGCATTTCTCAAGCCAAGAATGGAAGAAAAAATTCAAGCTTCATGTTGCAATATTGAAGGATTCTACAGGCAAGTTATGGAACTATGTAGGAAGCATCAAAAGAAGATGGAAGGAATAAACGGAGTTGCTGGACCAAAAATAATTGTTGGGCAGTCAGTTATTTCAGAGGGTGCATATGATCAAGAACCAGCGGCACTGAAGGAAGAAGTCCAAGTGACAATGAAACCATTGGCCAAATACAAGCCTCCAGGAATTGACAGGATACCAATTGAGATGTTTCAAAAAATGGTTACAATGCTGAAAGCTCTCAATAATCTATGGCAAGAAATTTGGAAGACAGCTCTACCTGGCCAACCAACTGAAAGATATCCATATGTGTGCCCATTCCAAAGAAAGGTGATCCAACAGAATGTAGAAATTATCAGACAATATCATTAATATTCCATGCTAGTAGAACTTTGCTGAAAATATTGAAAAATGGTTGCAGCAGTACATCAACAAGAAACTGCCAGAAATTCAAGCTGGATTCGGGAGAGGACACAGAACTAGCGATATCATTGCTGATGTCTCATGGATCTTAGCTGAAAGAAGACAAAACCAGGAATATGTTTACCTGGACTATGGATTATGTGAGGATCATAACAAATTATGAATAACACTGCTAAGAATGGTAATTTCAAAACGCTTAACTGTGCTAATGCAGAAGCTGTACAAAGACAAAGAGGCAGTTGCTCAAACAAAAGATACTGCATGGTTTAAAATCAGGACAGGTGTTCATCAGTGTTGAATCCTTTCACCATATGTATTCAATCTGTATGCAGTGAAAATAATCCCAGAACCTAGATTATATGAAGAATGCAGCATCAGGATTGGAGGAAGACACATTAACACCTGCAATATAGAGGACGCAACTTTGCTTGCTGAAAGCAAAGAGGAGTGGAAGCACTTAGTGATGAAGACCAAAGACTACAGCCTTCATTATAGATTACATCTCAAGATTAAAAATAAATATATCACAACTGGATCAATAAGCAACATCATGATAAAACAAAAAATAAAACAAAACAAAACTCACTGCCATCAAGTTGCTTCTGACACATAGAAACCCCCATTGGTTTCTCTGGCTGTAATTCTTTCTGGAAGTAGATTGCCCCATGTTCCTTTTGCTGAGTGGTTGGTGGGTTTCATCAGCAGACCATCTAGTTATTAGCCAAATGCCTTAATCACTACATCATCAGAGCTCCTTAACACCATGATAAATGAAGAAAGAAATTGAAGTTGTCAGGGTCATTTTATTTGGATACATAATCAATCCCCATTGAAGTAGCAGTCAAGATCAAATTATGTATTGCATTGGGCAAATCTGCAAAAGACCTCTTTAAAGTGTTAAAGACCAAAGAAGTCTCTTTGAAGACTAAGGTGAATTTGACCCAACACATGGTATATTCAGTCTCCTCATATGCATGCTGGACATTGAATAAAGAAGACTGAAGAATTATTGCCTTTAAATTATGATGTTGGCAAATAATGTTTAATATATCATGGACTTCCAGAACAGACCAATCTGTCTTGGAAGTACAGCCATAATGTTCCTTAGAAGGAGGGTGAGATTTTGTCTCATGTACTTTGGTCATTTTTTCAGGGGGACCAGTCCATGGAGAAGGGCATTGTGCTGAGTAAACTAGAGGGTCAGTGGTTAAAAGAGTAAGACTTTCACCAGGATGAATGGAAACAGTGGCTCCCACAATGGGCTCAGATATAGCAATGGCAGAGAGAATGGCACAGGAGCAGGCACTGTATAGTTCTTTTGTAAATAGGGTCACCATGAGTCAGAACTGACCTGATGGCACCTAACAACAATCATGTCTCCTTCCTTTCCTTTTCCATCTAGATACAGGCTCCCAACATTACTGATTATTTTTTTCCTGGGAGACAGAATTTCTTTCTACCTTAAATTACAGCATTATTTCATAACCTCAACTCCTTGAAACTCTTAATTCCATTTAACTAGACTTCCATCCCCTTATCACCTACATTTGCAATTATGAACTCTTTCTTGTCAGAGACCATAACCTCACCACTTGACTTCAGTTTTTCTTTTCTTTTCTTTTTTTTTTTTTTAACAGCTTTTTTGTAGCATCCTATACTAAAGTCAGGGAGCTCTGGTAGCATAGTGCTTAAGGCACTTGACTGCTAATCAGAGGGCTGGCAGTTCAAATCCACCAACCCCTCCTTGAAAGGAAGGTTGGGCAATCTATTTCCATAGTGATACCACCTCAGAAACGTAAGGAGGGGTTGCTATGAGTCTGGGTCAACTTGACGGCACATAACAACAACAATGCATACTATAATCATAATGAACAACTTACAATTCCCTGAATATGCCAAGCTCATTCTTACCATTGTAAATCTTTGTACAAGCTGCCTCTACCTTGACAAAAATGTGCCAATCAGAATGATATCATTTGCAAATAACAGAAAAATAATACAAGATGTCTTTAAAAATAGGACATATATCAGAACCTATTCAATAGCACCTAGCAACAACATACTGGTTCATCAAGTTTTAGAGTTGTTGATCCAGAGTACAACAACATTATCAAGTTCATGAATTCTTTCCACATTTTGGTTCAATCATGCATCCTGCTGGCTCCATTTTATCTAGCCTCCTTGTGTGCCTAGGATGTCTGCCAGTTGAAATCATGATGACATGCTTTCTTATTGGCATCTAGAGTTGGATTTTCATCTCCCCTCCAGAGGAGCTATGATTTCCCCTTCCCAGAAACTCTCACAAAGCCCCCTTTATTTCTCATTCCCCAGAAAAGAGTCATATGTTCATTCCAAAATCAATAACTGCAGCGAGGCAGATAAAATTACTTTGATTGGCCCAAAGGAATTAGGACCTCACCATAGAGCCAAGGATGGGGGTTTGGATAGGCATTTATATATAGTGCTAAGGGAATGATTCCTCTTTTAGACATTCATTCAGTATGATACAAGATTTGAGATTTAAAAATGCATTTAAAAAATGGAGGGCTCCTATGATCCTGATATCAGTGATTTGCAAACCTCATTTCCAGTTGAGAAATGTGTTCCACAAACAAATGCTTGTTCAGGGACTCAGTACTTGAAAGACATAAAGCAGAGCTCCTCTGTTTATAGTGGGTAGGGTTAAGTGACAGTTCTTCATATACTTAGGAAACTTTTTAAGATTAACTTGAAAATTTTCTGGAGTGACCCTAGGGCTCCATAGGGCACATGTGAAAACCACTGTTTTTTGGCTCTTGCTAAATTATCTCAGTGAGGTTTTTAAGAATACATAATATGAGAATGATATCTGAAATGAGTTATTCTTTGTTATTGATTGAAAAAATAATCTATAAATTGTAAATATCAGGCATGTTGCTTTCATAGTTGATATTTAGTTATGAAAATTAAGGAAATCGTTATGATTCTACCTTAAATCTAGGGTTCTCTATCTCTGCATAAAGACAAGTATCAGGTTTGCCTGTATACAGAGCAAGGATATTTCTCATGAAGAGTAAGATTTACTCTATCCACATCAAAATCTCATCTGGCATTAATTTGTTTATGTTGAGAAATGGCTTGGCCAAAGAAAATTTCTTTATTGCCTAACATTTAGAAACACAATCAAGGTCTCATTGAACCAAGTTTGGAATCACTAGTTTTGTTTTGTTTTTTTTCTTTTTTACATAGCTAAATGCATACCATATTGACCTTGAAAGATTCATTTGCATTTTGAGTTATTTATATTTTCAGTCCCTGACATTTTGAGCAAAACTTTAAAGATCAAACCTGTAGTTTGTATAGTTCTTGTAAATAGGGTCTCTGCCCATGTATTTCCACCATTATTTAATTGATGAGATATGAGAAAAAGAGATAATAAAATGTCACGTATTTACAGTAATCAGGCCAGATTGCCTATACAGACACTCCCTTTCTGGAATAATTGTTAAGGATAGTCATTTGGGAGAGTTCAAAAAGTATGTTAAACTGAGATATCTGAATTGACTTTTTGAGAGCTGCCAAGTCTTGGTAATGCCTGTCAACTTCTTATCAAGGCCACTGTCACATAAGAATAAAGTGAGCAGTGAAATTACTGCACATTTGGAAGCTCCCGATTTCCACATCTCAGACTTCTAAGTCAGTTACCTCAGTGTCCGAAGTAGAAGTGAAACCAAGATTACATTTCAGAACACCAAACCCTCAGTTTCACTGTTAATGTTAACTTGTTGGTTTAGATAAACAAAATCAGTAAAAAGTATAATGAGGTACAGGGCATGTGTGATGCATTTCTCAACTGTTTGCTCATCGCAAACATCATTAATCAGAGCTGGTTCCTTGTGGTAACTATTTGCCATCCCTGATTTAATACATTAAAAATACATTTAAAAGTGAGATAGATTTGAAAACCACAATACATAAGCCATTCAAAGAAATAACTATAAACCAAATAAAATGAAGAAAGATGGATCATAAAGAAATAAGCACTTTATGTGAAGAAAGTTGACATAAGGAATAAACATACATGAACAAGAAAAGTTCACAAATCTAGTAAAATGGTATGTCCTTTAAAAAGCTAAAGTTAATACATTGAATGCATAAAACAAAAATAAATGAAGACAAAAATAGGGAAAATCTTAAGTATGAGTATCAAAAAATAGAAACTTCTTGTACAAGTTTAGCTAATAAGGCAGATAGCAAAAAGAAACTGATGAACATAAGTAAGATACGCAATGACACAGTTTAGAAGTCAAAGCATGAAGAGGAGTGTGGAATAGGAACATAGTGTAATTGCTAACTAGTGATAGAAAAACTGACAGAAAAACATCATAAATTCTGCCTGACAACCACAAATGGCCCTTATGTTGCACAGCACCATAGGTTTCTCTAGTCAGTTTGTCATTGACACACTCTGAGAACTTCAACGTTGCAAACAAGCCTTGTGATTATGTACTTTTTAATTCCAAGAAGCACTATTCTCATGATAATTTGGATGAATGCTGACCCTTAGAAACAAGTGGGATGCAACCTGCTCCTTAGCTCAGTAATGATTTTCTCCATGTTTTCAAACATCCTCCTTTCTCTTCAACACTCTGACTCCTGGTACCATCCCTTCAGTCCCTCTTAGTGGGAGCTTCATCTTCGATTACAGATATAACAGAAAGAACAAATGGAACTTCATCAAAACTCTGCCACCAAGTCTATAAGTATTTCTGCATCTGCCTCAATCCTTTCCTATAGTTCTAGTACATGAAATTGTATCCTTATTTTTTTTTTTAATTTTTTACTGTGATTTCAGTGAAATTTTACAGAGCAGATTCATTTTCCATTCAAGAGTTCATGTACATTCTGTTTCGTTACATTGATTAGAATCCTCACAATGTAACAACAACTCTTGTCTCACTTCCTCCCTGTACTTGGTTATCTTTTCCCTTTGGACTTTTTTCCTATGCATTCTTGCCTCCCTAATTTTCTCCCTGTGCAAATGCTGGCTACTAATCCCCACGGTGATTGTTCTAAGGAGTGCATCTCCCTGCTGTAATTGTTCAGCCGGTAGTCCTGTCCACTGTTTGGCTGAGAGTTAACACACAGGAATGAGTTCAATTCCAGGTCCATTGGGTAACTAAGTGCCACAGTTTTGGGAGATTCACCAGTCTCTATTCAACCAGTAATCTTGGTGTTTCTTAAGTTTTTGGATGTTGTTCTACATTTTTCTCATACTGTATCCAGGATCTCTGATTTCAATCCCTTTCTGAGTGGTTGGCATTGGTGGCTGGCTATCATCTAGTTGTTCTGGTCTCTGGGTTATGTAGGCTGAGGTTCCCATGGCCCATTAGTCCCTTGGACTAACTGTTTCCAGGTGTCTTTGATTTTCTTAGCTTTTCTTTGCTGCAGATAAGAAGACACCAATGGTTATATCTTAGATGACCACTCCAAAGCTTTTAAGATCCCAGTTGCTACTCTCCAAAGTAGATGTAGGAGAATATTTTTGTGTACTATGCTGTGCCAATTGAGTTTGATGTTCCCTGTGCCATGGTCCTGAACCCATAGGTCCAGTAACTCACTCCCTCAAGGTTCTTGGATTTGGCTAAGAATTTGTCTTAACTTTGCCCTGTTAGTTCTGTTCTATATGTGGGCATTTTTATGGCACATAAAAATATTTATGTAAAGATATTGTCTGCCAAACCTATATATGGTCATGGACGTATTTTCACTTGCCTGCCCACCTGATCATCTTCCCAATCTACCTATATACCCACCAGTAGATTAATGTTTGTTATTACTGGCAATGCAGCATTGTGTATGTAATAGTATTTGCCTTTGTTGTCTATAACTCTTGTGCACTTCTTCATGTTTTCCTTTTCTTTAGTGATATTGTGCTGGTTGCAAGCTTTTGTTTTATTTCCTTTCCCTTCACCCAAGTCAATTCATGTTTCTTAACTAGATAGCAATTTTCCTTCTCCTTCCTTCCCATGTCTGGTAATCAACAAAGAAAATTTCCTTCCCTGTATGAACTTTTCCTTTACTTCTTGTACTAATACAACATTTCTCCTTCTGTAATTGACTTATTTCATTCAACATATTGTCCTTCAAGTTCATCCATGTTATGAGGTGTTTTGCGGATACTCCACCATTCTTTAATGTTACATAGTACTCCATTGTGTGTATATACTGTACTTTGGTTATCCAATCATTTGTTGATGGGCATTGAGGCTGTTTCCATATCTTTGCTTTTACAAATACTGCTGCAATGAACATAAGTGTGCATATCTATTTGTATTCTAGATCTCATTGGATTTCGTGTCTTTAGGATATATTCCTAGTAGTGCTGGATCAAATGATATTTCTATTTTCAACTTTTTAAGGAAACACCATACTGTTTTCCACAGTAGTTGCAACATTTTACAGTCCCATCAGCAGTGTATGAGTGTTCCAGTATCTCAACACCCTCACCAGCATATGCTGTTTTTTGCCTGGTTGAATTATGCTGTTATTGCTGTGGTGAGATGATATCACATTACTGTTTCAATTAGTATCTCTCTCATGGCTAATGACCATTAGCATTTCTTCATGTGTTTATTAGCTGCCTTAATATCTTGGGTGAAGTATCTGTTCATGTCTGTAGACTTTTATTTTATTATTGTGATTTGGGTGACAGTTTACAGAGCAAATTCACTTCCATACAGCAGTTCACATACACTTTGTCTCATGACATTGACTACAATTTACTACAATGCAACAGCTTCCCTCCCACTTCCTCCCCAAAGTTACCTCTTTCCTGTATCCTTCCCTTCCATGCATTCTTGCCCCCCAGCAGTCTCCCGGTGCATACACAGCCCTTCTATTGTCCCATGATTGATCACTCCAAGGAGTGTATCTACCTAATGTAAATGTTCAGCTCATATGCCTGTCTTTTGTTTGGCTGGAAGCCACAGGAGTGGGTTCAATTCCAGACCTGAA
>NW_006921588.1:7782491-7800488 GCF_000298275.1 Orycteropus afer afer | reverse complement strand
CGGCACTTAACAACAACAACAACAACATTATGTCAAGAAATTTCTCTTCTATTCTTATTTTGCATAAAGTTTTTATCACAAATGAGTGTTGGATTTTATCAAATGCTTTTTTTGCATAAATTGATATGATCATGTGGTTCTTGCCCTTTGTCTTATTTATATGATGGATTGCATTGATTGTTTTTTAACATTGAACCATCCTTGTATATCTACTATGAACCCCACTTGGTCATGCTGTATTATTATTATTTTTTATATAATGTTGGATTCCAATGGCTTGGATTTTGTTGAAGATTTTTGTATCTATATTCATAAAGGAGAGTTGTCTATAATTTTCCTTTGTAGTGGTGTCTTTGTCTGGTCTTGGTATCAGAGTTATGCTTACTTCATAGAATGAATTTGGGATTATTCTATCGTTTTCTATGTTCTGGAATATTTTGAGTAGGACAGTGTCAGTTCAGAACGTTTGATAAAGTCCCCTTATGTAGACTTCTGAGCCAAGACTTCTTTGTGGTGAGTTTTTTATATGACCTGCTTGGTTTCTTCTTTTGTTATGAGTCTGTTCAAATTTTGTACTTCAGTTTGTGCTAGTTTAAGTAGGTCATGTGTTTCTAAAAAATTGTCCATTTATTCTAGGTTTTCAAATTTGATGGAGTACAGTTCTTCGAGTTGTTGTTGTTAGGTGCTGTCAAGTTGGCTCCGACTCCTAGCAACCCCATGTACAACAGAACAAAACACTGCCTGGTCATTCGCCAGCCTCACAATCCTTGCTATATACCTAAGTCCATCATTGCAGCCACTTATGTCAGGCCCTCATTGAGGGCCTCTACCTTTTTCATTGAACCTCCACTTTACCAAGCATGATATCCTTCTCCAGGGAATGGTGCCTTCTGACAACATGACCAAAGTAGGTGAGATGAAGTCTGGCCATTCTTGCTTCCAAGGAGCAGTTCTTTATAGTATTCTGTTATTATCCTTTTTTATTTCAGTTCCTTCTGTTGTGACATTTCCCATTTCATTTATTATTTGCACTATTTACTCCTCTTTCTTTTCCTTAGTTAAATTTATCTATGGTTTGTAATTTAATTAATCTTTTAGAAGAACTAGCTTCTAACCTTACTTATTCTATTATTTTTCTGTTTTCTGGTTTGATCTTTATTATTTCCTATCTTCTGGAGATTGTAGATTTCTTTTGTTGCTCTTTTTTTTTAATTGTTGATGTTATTGGGTTAAGGTATTTGTTTTGGTTCTTTCTTCTTTGTGTGTGTGTGTGTGTGCATTTTTTTGCTATGAATTGATCAGGGAGTACTGCTTTCACTGTGTCCCAAAGGCTTTTTGGTATATTGTGTTTTCATTCTCATTGTTTCTAAAAAATGTTTTTCTTTCACATTTTGTTTCTTCTGTTACTCAGTGGTTCTTGAGCAATGTGTTATTCAGTTTCCAAGTATTTTATTTTTTTTCTTATTCTTCCTATTATGGATTTCTAATTTTATAGAAATGTGATCTGAGAAGTTGCTTAGCAGTATTTCAATATTTTTAAATTTATTGAGGCCTATTTTGTGGCCTAACGTGGTCTATTGTAGAGAATGATCCATGTGCTCTGGAAAAGAATATGTAGTGTATTTTTATTTGGTGGAGTGTTCTGCATATATTTATGTAGTCAAGTTGTTGATTGTGTTGATGAGATTTTCAATATCTTTGCTGAGCTTTTTCTTAGTTGTTCTGTCCTTCTTGAGAAGTGGTATATCAAACAATTGTAAAATTTTTTATTTCTCCTTTCAATTTAGCTAATATTTGTTGGTGTATTTTGGTGCTCTTTCATTGGGTGCATGGGTATTTATTATTGTTATGTCCTCTTGATAGATTTATACCTTCATCATTATATAATTCCCTTCCTTATTCCTCATTCTGGTTTTTGCCTTGAAGCCTGTTTTATTAGGAATTAATATTACCACTCCTGCTCTTTTTTGACATCATTAGCTTGATACTTTTTTTCCATCCCTTTATTTTTCATTTATTTTGATCTTTGTGTCTAAGTTGAGTTTTTTATTGGCAGCAAATTGATGGGTCTTGTTTTCTTACACATTCTGTCACACTCTTTCCCTTGATTAGTGTCTTCAATCCATTTATACTTGATGTAATTACTGATAGGAATGAATTTATTGCCATCATTCTTTTGTGTTTTTTATTGTGATGTTGATGGTTCTTTGTTCTGAATATTTTTCTGTACTGAGTTCATTTTGTTACCAAGTTTTCTTTTCCTTGTCTTCATTGTTGTTGATTTTGTGTTTACTAAGTCCTTGTGATTTTCTTCTTTCTTACATTGGTAGAAGGGTTGTTAATTTTCTTTGTGGTTACCCTGTAGTAAATTTTTATCTTCCTAAGTTTGCAAAAACTTGTTCTATATTGATATTTTTCTGACTTCCTCTCCATTTGGAAATTCTGTAGTTTTACCACTTATTCTCTCTTTTTTCTGTGTAATACTTGTCTTTTACAGATTGACGCTCTGGCTTTCTATTTTCTATTATGTATGTTTATTTTTGTTTAAGAATTCTTTTTCTGGGTTGGTTTCTGGGTGGTTTTGTCATGTGTCTTAACATTAAGTTGTTGTTTTCTGCTATTGTTTTCTATCTGAAGGACACCGTTTAGCATTTCTTGTAAATTTGGTGTTGTTTTTACAAAATCTCTTAATTTCTGTGTGAATTTCTGAAAATGTCTAATTTCACCATCATATTTCAGGGGCAGTTTTGATGAATATATAATTCTTGGTTGGCAATTTTTTTCTCTCAAGGTTTTGTAAATATCATCCTACTGCGTTCTTGCCTGTATGGTTTCTGCAGAGAAATCAGAGCTTAGTCTTATTGGTTGTCCTTTGTAGGTAACATTTCATTTTTCCCTAGCTGCTCTTAAGATTCCTTGTCTTTGGTTTTGGAAAATTTGATTATGATATGTCTTGGTGACTTTCTCTTGGGGCTTCTTTTATGGGGTTTGTTGAGCTTCTTATATGAATATCTTTTCTTCTTATATAATATTGGGGAAGTTTTCTGCTAGCAGGTCTTCAACAATTTTCTCGTAGTTTATTTGACCTTTGTTTGTTATGGAATTCCAATCACAGTCAGGTTATTTCTCTTGATAGCATCCTAAATAAATTCTTATGTTTTCTCGACTTCTTTTTTCTGATTTTTTCCTCGAACAAGCTGGTGTCAAGAGATTTGTCTTCAAGCTGGTTAATGAATTCTTCAGCCAATTTGATGCTACTCTTTTATCCTTCCACTGAATTATCTATTTGTAATTGTTAATCTTCTGTATTTCTAATTGCTGTTTTTGTATGATTTCTAATTTTCTATCCATTTTGTCATTTTGCTTTTATAATGTTTTCCTGAATTCTTCAAGGGTATTGTCTGTCTTTTCCTTGCTTTTGTTTATGATTTCCTTGAGTCTTCAAAGGTGCTATATACATATGTTTTCCATTTCTTATCAGATAGTTTTATTACCTATTCTTCCTCAGAAAGGTTTCCCAATTCTTTATTTTGGTCACTTGCTTCCACTATCTTGTCCTGTTTCTTTGTTTGAATTGAACTTGTCTACTGTCGTTGAGACGTTTTAAAGTTGGTGTTTTTATTTGTTGGTTGTGCTGTTTGTTTTGTTTGATTTGCTTCAATATTTATTAATGAGTGGGGCAGGTGTGTTTCTTTAGTTGTTGGCTTGGCAGCACTGAGACACTCCCCAGCTGTTTCCTGGCTGGTGGGAATGTGGGCACGGGCATGAAAAGGGAGGTGTGATGAGCAGGTATTATCCACCCTCTGTCATCGATCCAGTGGTGCAGGAGCTGGTCATCTTCTAGATAAGGTGGTCAATTCAGTAGACATGGCTAATTAGTGGAGAGTTAATGGCCTCCTCCCTTTGGATGGGGCAGGAAAGGGAGAAAAAAAAAAGCAGGGAGAAGAAGAAAAGAAGATAGAGTAAAACTTTTACAAAAATAGAAAAAGAAAAGGGGAAAGGGTGAGGAGAAATATGAAAAATGAAAGAAGAAGAGGAAGATGGAGACATGAATAAATAAAAATGATGAAAAATTTGAAAAAATGAAAGGGAAAATAAGAAAGCTGAGGAAGTGAGACTTTTATAATTATGATCAGCCAGTAGCCTAGAAGCAGGTAGCTGTGGTGCAAACCAAAGATTCACTGGGGCATGTACCCACTTAGGTGGAAGGAGGCTGTCACAGTGGGCATCTCCAAAAAAGGGGGATGTAAGTGTGTGCCTCTTCTGTTCAGTGTTAGAAAGATCAGCCAATGACAGTAGTGTAGGAATAGGGACCCACAGCCCCTCCATCCCTCTGGAGTGGGTTGCTGAGGGTGGCTCGCTTCAGAGGTAGCCAGAGGATCTGGGTGAGATTTCCCTACCCACCAGGTTGGGGAGCAGGGAGAAGTTTCAACCCGTTGTATCAAGGAATCGGTGTTTGTTGGAGGAGAAAATGCAGCTCTCCAGTTGTGATTCACTGACGTGGGTCTAGGTATACGCAGCCATTTATCTCTCTTCTGCCATGATTCAAGTGAAAGGCTGCCCTGAGTCTGTCTTCTCCAACTGCTCCAATATAGGCAAAAAAACTTTACTTTTGCAGAGTGGGACTCAAGCACCAGGTAGGCAAGCTTCAGCCTCTGGCTCTGTCTTTCAGAGGCAAGTTGTTGGGGGGTGGCTGGGCTTCTGTGAAGGTGGCCAGGCTTCCAGGTAGGTGAGGGTAGGGCTTCCCTTATCACTGGACTGATGTGGGAGGAAAGAATATTTACCTCTAGGTGCCAGAAAGATGTGTGTTTGTTAGAGCAGACAGTGTAGTTCTCCAGTTGCAATTCACTAGCATGGGTCTGGTGTCTTTGTGGGCACCAAACCAAAAAGAAAAACCAAATTCACTGTCGTGGAGTCAGATCCGACTCATAGCGACCCCTCCTTGAGTTTCCGAGGCAGTATCGCTATGGAGGTATATTGCTCAATCTTCCTTCCGAGGAGTGGCTGGTGGGTTTGAACTGCCAGCCTTCTGGTTAGCAGTCAAATGCCTTAGGTACTACACCACACACACAGCCATTTATCAAGCATTTGCCCAGATTCAATCAAGCAAAAGTCCATCCTGAACCTAGCTTCTCTAACCACCCAAGACAGTTTTTTCCTCTCTTCTAGGTCCTCAGCCCAAATGACTATTGTCTAATAGTGGTGATAATTTCATTCCTTTTCTCTGGCTGTCTGGTTGTCCCAGAGCCACCAGTGCCACTGCAGGTCTGACCCTTTCCCCTGCATGTTCCTCCCCCAGATCCCGCGTGTCTTCCGCTCACCTTAAATTCCTTCCGATCTCTCTTAACTGTGTCTATTGCAATATGGATTCCATGAAGTTGCTTTCTCCTTGTTTGTGGCTGTTGTCTTTATCCTTAAAAAGGCGGTGCTTCAGCTGGCCCTGGCTTCTTTTCTCCTCCCAGTCACTGACCTCGCTCCATCTCTCTTTCCAGTCAGCGCTCAATCTGATTCTCCATCCTCCCATTTGATGCTCAGAGTTCCAGAATCCTTATTTGGATCTGTTTCACTTGGTTTTACTGGTGTCTGTTGTAGAGGTATTGGGTGAAGTGTTAACAGGATGCCATCTTGTGTCCTTAACTTCTTGTCTCAAGACAATGATTCCTTCATCAATATGATCTTTTTCTCAATGTCTTCAAATTCTATGCATTTGTAGTTTATTCCATAAGAATTTAATTATGTCAAAATATTAAGTTGGAAAGCCAAAAGTGAAGAACACTCTTGGCATTTCTCAAGCTGAAAGAACTTATTAAAAAAAAAAAAAAAAAAGCCTTGATTCAATCCTTCATTTTCCATCTGCTGTCCCAGTCTCTGCTCCTTCATGACAAAACTTCAAAAGTTACCATTTCCCACTCACAGTCATCACTTTCCAATATACTGTAGCTGAGATCCACAGGAGAGACCATTTTACTGAACATACAGAGCACTTTTCTTCCCTAAGTTGTGTGAATGTAAGTGCCATTTCTAACTTACTATATCCTTAAAAGGAAACAAGATAACCCTTCTCTTCCCCTTCTTCCTGGATAAAGGCAGTCTTGATGATATAAGCTGGAGTAGCCACCATGGATGTAAAGGTAAGATCATGTGTTGAGGTTGGCAAAATTACCTTGTCAATACTGTGTCACCTTCTCCTTCCCTGCTAGAAAATATAGTAATGAATTTCTAAGTTGTTTAAGCCATTATATGTGTGATTATTTTCATTACAACAGTTTAGACTAAACTCTGATTTAGCTTTTTCAAAAAAGGTTACTATTTGTTGATGTGTGTTGTTATTGTTGTTTATCCTAAACTTTTCACACCATTTGATGTCTTGATGTGTGGGCTTATTGCTGAATTTTGAAATATCAATTGCTTATTCCATGATTCTTTAATATTCTATATTTTCTACCCTATATTTCATGGGATATTTGTGTCAGTCTTGCCACCTAACCAATACAATAAAATCCCATTATAGTTTTGTTGAGCCCCTACTTTTCATTATCTAATTACTATATGCTGGTTATTAAGACATATTCTTACTTGAAACCAGTTCTTTTCACTTTCCTAAGGGTATATCTGCCTAAATATTTTTAGCAGTCCTTCAGACAGAAACTTCTACCATCAAGGCCCTTCATAATTAAGCTTATGTGTATATGCATTGAACATATTTAACTTAATTAAGCAACAGTTTTAAAATTTAATAAAAATCATGCTAAGATCTAAAATATCTGAAGAAAAATTTTATTTTAAAAGAAGATAGCTAACACTGAAAGAACAGTCAAGGTGATTTAAACTATTTATCTTCCAAGAAGAAAGACATACAAATCCCAAGATAAAAGTTATAATAGTTCCATTTGATCAATATCTAAACATCATAGACAGTTTTTTCTGTAATTGAAAAGAAAGCTCATTTCTTAAGGGACAATAACACAAAACAACTAGGACATCAGTGACAACTCACCAATTTGGGATTCAGACAAAATACAGAGTGAGAAAAGGAAAGAGGTTTCGTAGAGAAAAAAAAAAATATATAGATAGATAGATAGATAGATAGATAGATATAGAGATCTATATCTCAGTAAAAAGGTAGGATTAGCCACATTTATTTGACTATACTGCTACATAAAATAAAATTGATGCAGAGGTAGAACCACAAAGCATTCTAAAAACTGCAAACTTTAAGTTTGAAGAATAAATCCTTTTTTTAAAAAAAAAAAGTTTTATTCTGTGTTGGGTACAAATTTAAAAAGCAAATCTGTTTTACATTCAACAGTTCATGCACATTTGTTTTCATGCCCTGATTGTCATCCCCAACCATAAAAAACTCTCCTCCCCTGCCAGTCCCTATGACTACTTCCTCCCTGTGCCCTTCTTAACTATGCATTCCTGTCTGTCCAGCTCTCCCTCTATGTAAATGCTGCCCCTCTAGTGTCTATAAATACTTCTTCATGATTCTTCTACTTCACAATTCTTTAACTAGTCCAGGATTCATCCTGAGAGATACAGAGAAAAGAAAACAAAGAAAATCCAGTCAGTTGACCTTCAGAACAATATCTTCACTTCAGGGACTTAGTACTTCAAAGTACAGGCATTTCTATTTCAAACTATTTAGGTTTTGTTTAGGTTTTCTAACTATTAAGTGAACAACTGGAAAAATTCACAGAAAAGCAAAGCTTTCTAAAATATATATATATCAAAAAAATAAGTCATCTTTGAGTATCAAAGGAACTGTAGGAAAGATAACTCAGTGATGCTAATCAAATCTGCTTTATTCTTTTCTAAGCTACATTTGAGAACTTTCTAGATTAAGAAGCCAGTACCCTCCAGACAACTTAACTCTACCAATTAGAAAAATATCTTACATGTAGTGAATGGTCCAGGATAATGTTGGCTGTCTCGGGCAGCTTAAATATATAAACCCAAGATCATTTTAGAAAGTAGTTTCATTGTTCTTCTTATCCATAAATCTTCTTAACTGAGATGTCAACAAATATAAATGAACTTATATAACCTTTATATTCTATAGGTTTCTCTAAGCATTCTGGATAGAGTATTGTTAAGAAAATATTTCAGATTAATCAAACTCTTGTATCAGTCATCTAAAGGTCAAAGTAGCAACTCAAAACCTAACTCACTACCATCTAGTCAATTCTGACTCATAGAGACCCCCATTGGGTTTCTGAGGTGGTAAGTCTTAGATTATCTCATCTTTCTTCCTCAGAGTGGCTGATAGGTTTTAACCACCAACTCTCTGGCTAGCAGTCAAATTCCTTAGGCACTGTGCCACCAGAGCTCCTTTAAAAGTAGCAAAAGGAAAATTAATTTGCTCTAAGAAAACTCAAAGAATGTGTGAAACCTCTCTGCACTTCCTCTTTCCATTAACCAAATGAAAATGCTGACAGCTTTTTCCCAGTGCCTCGTAATGTAGCTCCACATTATGTAGGAAGAAAAAATGGAAGAAACAAACCTAAAGGGCTGTACAAATTTCAAATGGTAATTCTGTTAGAGACCTAACTCAACTCTAAGGAACATGAAAAATAGAGGGCAGAAAAATTGCTGTTATCACAACAAAGAAGATTATCACTTTTTTTTTTTTTTTCTGGTCTTTGTTTTTAACTTTTAAATTGTGATTTGGGTGAAAGTTTACAGAGCAAATTCACTTTCCATACAGCAGCTCACATACACTTTGTTTCACGATATTGACTACAATTTCCCACAATGCAACAGCTTCCCTCCCACTTCCTCCCCATAGTTATGTCTTCCCTGTGTGCTTCCCTCCATGCGCTCTGGTCCTCGAACTGTCTCACTATGTATACACACCCTTTCTATTCCCTCATGATTGATCTCTCCAAAGAGTATATCTACCTGATGTAAATGCTCAGCTCACATGCCTGTCTTTTGTTTTCCTGGAAGCCACAGGAGTGGGTTCAATTCCATACCTGAAGGGCAGTTAGGGCCATAGTCTCATTGGACCTATCAGGCTCTATCAGATCAGCAAACCTTGTCCCTTTTTTTTTTTTCTTTGATGATTTTTATTTTGTTCGACATTGTTCTCCCACTCTATCCAAGATCTCCTTCATAGATCCCCCTCCAAGGGGTTGACAGTAGTAGCCGGGCACCGTCTAGCTCTTCTGGTCTCATACTTGTATAGGCTGAGTATTGTATGGTGTACACCTTGCTTGGAATAATTGTTTCCATGAATCTTTGGTTTTCTCATTGTTCTTTGCTCTGGATGAGGGGAGACCCATCATTGCATCCAGATGGCTACTTGCAAGCTTTTAAGATCCTAGTTACTACTTACAAAAGTAGGATGTGGAAAAATGTTTTTGTGTAGTATGTTATGCCAATGAGCTTGATGTCCCCTGCAAGTATGGTCCTGAGCCCACTGGTCCACCTACTCGCTCCCTCTGGGTAGCTGGCTGTGGCCCGGAAGTGACTACAACCTTGCCTCTTGTCAGCTCTACTATATACCTGTGAATTCTTACAGAACATACAAATACATTTGCAGAAATAGTGCCTGCCCACCATATACATAGTCTTGGGTATACTACCCCCTTCATAGACACACGTAATATTTCAGCCTGTCCATCCATCTATCCACCCATATATCCATGTTTGCCTTCACTGACAAGGCGGTACTATATGTGCAAAAGGGTTCATCTTTGTTGTCTGTACCTCCCATATACCTCTCTATGTCTTTCTCTTCCTCAATGCCACTGTGTTGATCACTCATATTTGGTACATTGGCCTTTTCTTTACCCAAATCAATACTTGTTTCTACCTATCTAACAGTGTTCTGTCCCCTCCCTTCCTACCCCTGGTAACCAACAGAGAAAATTTCATTCCATATAGAAACTTTTCCTTGACATTTTACAATAATGGACTAATACGATATTTGTCCTGTGACTGACTTATTTCACTCAACATAATGTCCTCCAAGTTCATCTACGTTATGTGATGTTTTGCAGATTCTACGTTATTCTTTAGAGTTGTATGGTATTTCATCATAGTTTGGTTATCCATTCTTCAGTTGATGGACACCTACGTTATTTCCATCTTTTAGCTATTGTAAATAGTGCTGTAATGAACATGAGTGTGCATATATCTGTTTTTGTCCTGGTTCTCACTTCTTTAGGATATACACCTACTAATGGAATGGCTGGGTCAAATGGTATTTCTAATTCCAACGTTTTAAAGATTTTCTGTACTGCTTTCCACAGTGCTTGTATCATTTTACAGTCTTATCACAATTTTTTAAAAATCAAAACTACTTTACAAAAGTATATAGTTTTGATCATTTGAGTACTACATTAATAGTTACAGCATTCATGATGTTATCATACTTAATTTATAATCAGTGTTTCCTTGTGTAGTGCCTAAGGCACTTGACTGCTAACCAGAAGGTTGGCAGTTCAAACCACCAGCCATTCCTCAGAAGGAAGATTGGGCAATCTAATTTCATAGTGATACTGTTTCAGAAACCCAACGAGGGGTCACTATGTATCAGAGATAACTTGATGGCACATAACGACAACAACAATTAAGTAAATAGATTCTGATTCTGAATAATTTTCCATAAAAGGAATAAACTGTAGATATGTATTATTGAAAGTCAAATATTCCTCTATCCATTAGCAGCTGTCAATTTCTTTCACTTCATTCCAAATGTATGATTAGATTGTTTTTTAAGATTTTTTTTTTTTAAAGGTACTGTCTGCAATAGAAACTAGTTGACTTTTGACTGCCCAGCTTCTGAATTTCTTTTTCTATGTTTAGAAATCTCCACAACACCTAAGTCTTGATGGAAATCACAGGCTACCCCCAAATATGAAACTTGGCATCCTGGAAACTCTCTTTCCCAGCCTTTCTTGTAGTAAGGGCATGGCCACAAGGCAAACTCAGTCCATCACAGGAAGCAGAACCTAGGTCTTCAAACACAGCTTGAAGAGAATTATTTCAATCAAGCAAAGTCCCACCAACATATAAATCTGTGTATGTTAGTGGTAGCAATAGTAAATGTAGTGTCAGCATCATCAGAAGCACAATCTTTGAGACTAAGTATTCAATGGTGGTACCAATAGAGTCTTCCTTATCTAATTCAGTCATGATTTTAATTCTAATTCTAACTCTAGTTGTGCAGTTCCTCCTTCTATTTCACCAAGTTAGTCCTATAGTCTTTCTTTATTCTGTTAGTAAGCAGTATTATTTTAATAAATTCCTAAGTCAACCAAAGTTGACTTGTATTGTTGGTACATTATTGTTACATGGACAAGGAGTAAAATAAATATATAAATAAACTTTATTTTTTTCCCCTAAATTTCAGAAAAATAGGATAATGATACTACAATAAAGCATATGAGAAGGAATGAGAAATAATTTAAAGAAAGTATATAATGACATAAAATAACAATTCAGTTATAATTAATTGGCTAATTCAGAGAATAACATGGAGAAATAATCAGCATTTTTATTTTTTGTAAACAATGTACCCAATGGCACTGTACTAAGATATAATCTAATTCTCAAAATAAGCTATAAAGTTAGGTATTCCATTGTGGATGTGGATGAGAAACTTGAGACTTATGATGGTCAGATAATTAGGTCACACTGGGTATATAGAGCACAGATGTATACCTGGTTATGCCTAATTCTAATACCAAGCTCTTAACCTTCATTACCTTTCCTAGTATAATGTACTAATTGTTACATCATTAATCACTCCATTTGTGTATGAAAATGATGATAGCTACCTTCTAGTAGCCTCTGGTTCACGACCACTGTAGGAACAACAGGATGAAACATTGCTCAGTCCCATGTAGTCGTCATAATTTCCAGCATGTTCGATTCCACCATTGTGACTGGAAGAGCAAGTTTCTTCATATCTTAATGATAAAAGTCCTAATAGTTTAGATTATCCATATCATCTGAATTCTCTCATTCCCACTGGCTTCCAGCATCACAGCAGGATGCAAGTCACAACAGTATGACAAATAATGATAAAGAAAAAGCAAACCACAAACTTAATGTAAGCTTTGCTTGCAGGTCCAGAATTTAAATTATACCCCTTCACAAAATCCCTTTGCAATTCTCTGAACAGTAATTTTGATATGCTCATCAGTAACTCTTTATCAAGGTAATATGGTATAGTATACTAAAAAACAGTGAGTTCTAAGTTTTCTTTGAATAGATTTATGATGCAATAAAAGGCAATTGAGTAAATGATTTCTTTTCTTCAGCCTAATACATGTTCACTTGTTTTATGAAAATGTATAAATTCTCAACCAAAAGTTAGAAAGCATAAATGCAGCCCCTTTTTCTTTGGTCTATATGGAATTTCTTCTATCTTGCTATATCTCCATGCCCTCTTTTAGCAACATTAAATACATAGAGCTGTTTCATCTGTCTTTTCTGTTGCCACATAACCTGATCCCAGGAAAAAGTCAGAAATAACATGCATAATCCATAGTTTTGCCTCTGCTTTACCAGTCTCCACTACCCTTTTCCAACTATTTTACCTATTAAAAACTAATCAATTGAAATAGAAGGAATTGTTCTTGTTAACACTATCAAAAATTTAAAAAAATAATGACCAGAGAACAGAACCCTGACAACTTAGAAAATCACAACAGTGGTTGTGTAAGGAAGACTGTTAAGTCACAAGAGAATACAAGTTTAAATACTCCAGGAATTCAGTCCAATTAAATTTTATTAGTATAAGAATTTAGCCTCATTATTTTGGAGAGAGGCAGCAGGAAATGCAGTAGATCATGCCGCTTATATGGCTACAACAATGACTGAGGGTAGAGGGTCAGCTTCCTTGGAGAGACCAGTGTGGAAAGAGTTCAAAGCTGCCTGACCCAGGTGGCAAATGGACAATAATTACTGACCCTGTATTTTATATTTGGTACTGCTAGTACATACCAATATGATAATCAGGCATAAAAGCAAAAAAAAAAAAAGTTTTGTTAATTTTTCTGTAAGAGAGACGATGAATGTTATCCCATGCAAATTATGGTAGGTTACTTAAATGTCAACTAAATACTTTTTCTGATGAAAATTTACTATTTTTCCTAAAATTATTATTTTTCTTTATCCATGTGCTTAGTAGAATGTAATCAATATTTCAATGTAGAAATTGTATTAGTTTAGTGCTTGAGAATCATACACATGATTTACATGAAGAATTTCTTTTTGCTGTATAATTAAATCATATTTAATTTTGAAACTTAATTGCTTCCTACAGATGCAAATCTTAATGGTTTAGATTATTAAAAATACTCAAATTCATCTTCAAAGAATAAAAATTTTCCACCACTAAATTTACCCAGTGATAGGTATCTTAGACAGCCAAAATAACCCCACAGGTGACGCCTTAACAAACAATCTTTCAATCCACAGTTTTTGTTAAACTACATTCGAAGACTACTCCCTGAGCTGGAGTGACTAGAGCGGAAAATACGTGGATCTAGAAATTATGCTAAATGGTGTTTCTTTTTTAAAAAATATACCATGAAGATGAAAACAAACAGAATGACCAGTAATATTCCTGACTCCAAAGAAAAATTAATACCATCTAACATTGTAATGATGTTTACATCATCACCCAGAGCTTTTCAAATAAGCCTTGGAATGAGAGGAATCCTCTAGGAGAGGGCTTGTTTCCAGTGTTCTCAGAAACTTGTCATCTCCACTTGGCAAACTTCACTCTCATTGTTGAGTTGTTACAAATTAATTTTGCTACTTGTCATTTCAGATTTTTTTCTTACCTGCATTAAAGTATTTAGTGTTGAATTTTCTAGTCAAATCGTCACACATATGAACTTTGTAAATCTGGGTCTAAAATCTTTGTATCCTATCCATAATACATAAAAAATATGTGTACATATTATGTATGTGTGTGTGTATGAAAATAATTCACATTTTATGTAATAAATATAAGCTATTAAAGAGAAAATATTTTAATCCATATAATTTACTAATTCTTAAATTTTATTTTTTATTATGCCTTTCTAGACATATATAACTTGCCTTAAAATTGATTAAATACTTTCTGAAAACAATGCCATTTTTCTTTGTTGCAGAAATAACTTACCACATTAACATAGTCTTCCTGTATTTCTGTTTGTTTAGGCTTGGAGCTTGGGTGGATATTCCTTGTATTGTGTGTGATTTTCTAAAAGCAAAAGATAAAATTTTTGTATAGCTTATTGTTAAATTTAAGTCAAAGACTTTAAGGTGTGGAAAGATTTTGAAGGTAATTCTATTAAAATTCTTTATATAGTCATATTCCAGTGTTAGGGTCTCATTATATATAGGTAAACCCATTTATTGTATTTTTAAAATGTTGATTTGAATTAATATTGAATTTATGGTATATACTTTTGATTTCTCTTTTCTCTAAGATAAATAATAATAATATATTTTCCTGCCATGTCTCATGTTTCCTTGTCCATACTGTGAAAGCAGAGTCTGTCTCATTGACATTTTAATCTCCATGACTAAAATATATCAGACATGCATTACATAACTGCTCAATTAAATTGACTCTTTGCCACATTTTGATAAATACTATACTGTTAAAAGGGTAACCTTTACTTAGTGCTTATTATGTGGCCAGGTTCTGTTTGGCAAGAATTATGAATAGTCTGCAATTTTATTCTACTTGCAAGTTAATGATTTGGCCTGCTACAATTTCATAGATAATCTGGCAGAACTTCTGTCAAAGACAAAGAATTGTATTATTCACAGCACAGCAGACAGTATGAGCTTCAAGTTCTTATTGGTTCTCTTACCCCCAAGACCCACAGTGGACAATATGGAGGAGGACCCATATGGATGCTGCACACAGTGGGTTTGTGTCACAACTCAAGAACCTCAAGTTTAGAAGACCCAAATTTTTAAAGCAAAGTTTCTAGATTTGGTTTCCTGACCTCTGCCCTGATGGGGAAATGTTTTCTTTCTCCTCCAGGTTTGTTTCTTATGTAATCATCCTTGTAAATTTAATCTAGAACAAAAGTTAATATAAGTATGCAAAAGGGCCATGAAAAACTTGTCCCCCAACACTAAGTAATTTATATCTATTAATTTATTTATTCCTTATTTCAACCTTATTTTTATCCACTTTTCTAGGTAAGCAAACTAAAGAAGTACCCGAGATCATAGATAGTAAATTCTATGACATACAGTGACTGGAGCTGTTTCCTTTGCCTCCTGCTTTTCTTTGGGGTTTAAAGAAATCTTAGGTTTTGATTTAATGAGTGTTTGCTGTGTTTTAGTAGCTATTTCATATATTTTATCTTATTTATGATAATTCTAAAATATAGGTAATAAAGGAATGAATGCCTATCTTACTGAGTAGTGTAAGTACTAAATGAGTTAATAACTGGAAAATGCTGTCCATATTCCCTGACATGCTCAATAAATAGTAGACATTATTTTTACAGATGGTAAAACAGTGCAAAGAAAGATTAGATGCCCCAAATTAGAAAATCACCAGTTGTTGCTGTTGGTTAGGTGCTGTCGAGTTGGCTCAAACTCACAATGACCCTACGTACAACAGAATGAAATATTGCAGGGTCCTGCACCATCCACTGTGCCAATCCATCTCGTTGAGGGTCTTCCCCTGATTTGTTGACCCTCTACTTTTCAAGCATGATATCTTTCTCCAGGAAATGGTCCCTTCTGACTACATGACCAAAGTAGATGAGATGAAGTCTGGCCATTCTCACTTCTAAGGAGCATTCTGGCTGTACTTCTTCCAGGACAGATTTCTTCATTCTTCTGGCAGTCCGTGGTATTTTCACTATTCTTTGCTGGCAACACAATTCAAATTCTTCAATTTTATTCAGTCTTCCTTATTCATTGTTCAGCTTTCACATACATATAACACAATTGAAAATATTATGGCTTGGGTCAGATGTACCTTAGTCTTCAAAGTGATTTCTTTGTGCTTTAACACTTTAAAGTGATCTTTTGCAGCAGATTTGCCCAATGCACTACTTTGTTTGATTTCTTGACTGCTGCTTCCATGGGCATTGATTGTGGATCCAAGTAAAATGAAATTTCTGACAACTTCAATATTTTCTCCATTTATCATGATGTTGCTTATTGATCCAGCTGTGGGGATATGTGTTTTCTTTATGTTGAGTTATAATCCATATTGAGGGCTGTAGTCTTTGATCTTCACCAGTAAGTCACATTCACTTTCAGCAAGCAAGGCTGTGTCATCTGTGTATTGCAGGTTGTCAATGAGTCTTCCTCCAATCCTGACACCACATTCTTCTTCATATAGTTCAATTTCTTGGATTATTTGCTCAGCAAACAGATTGAATAAGTATGGTGAAAGGATACAACTCTGACACACAGCTTTCCTGCTTTTAAACCATGCAGTCTCCCCTTGTTCTGTTTGGACAGATGGTAAAACAATACAAAGATTAGTTGCCCAAAATAAGAAAATTATTGGTGGCAAAACTGAAATTTAAATATAAGATATCTGATTCCAGAGCTAAGTCTTCTAAATATCACACTATAATTGTAATACTTGCCCATCCCCTTCTTTTGATGTCTCATACTCTGTCTGCTCACGTAGGATGCTTGATTCTCCTGACATCTCTTTGACTCTGTCTCTGACTCCCTTTCTTTCCTGACTCTTCATCATTTCTCCGTTGGTTCCAGGATAGTTCTATTTCTCCAGAAGTATGACTCGGAGCCTCCACCAACCCTCTAATACCTATGGGGCCTCTCCAGGGAGGCAGTTGTGGTACACCACATGCCAGGCATTGACATTCCCTTGTCAGTTCCCATGACCTTCTTAGAAAAGGAAATCTGTAAGAATTCTCAAACTTCTGGGATAACATTAGTGTGGTATGAAATACACATAATGTGTCAGCAACTACACCTTAATGAAATAGACTGAAATAAAATATAACAGAATACAATAAAAATGTTAGAATGCACCACATGTAGTGAAAGTAAAGTGTATGTGTGTGTGTGTGTATGTGTATGCATGTAGGCGTGCTCACTTTTATAAACACACTGGATAGAAAAGTAATGTAAAACGAATTTTTAATTGTAGGTCATTGTCAAAAGGTTTGAAAGCCATTTCTTTAGTGAAATTATATACTTAGCACTCTGTCTATGCTAAAACCCAGTCACTCTAGAATCTGAATGTCTGTTCTAAATCTAATTTTATTGTCCTAGCTGTTAAAATCTTTTTAGACTAAAGTGTGAAATTTGCTGTCATATTGCTGCAATTACATTACTGTACTCTATGTTTTCTTTTTTTCTCCCAATATTCTTTCTCAGTAGCAAATTATCCAGAAAATAGAACATTTCAGTCATTCACAGAAACCCACATTCTTACAAGATCATAAAAAATAATAAACGTGTTCTCTTCTATTTTCCCAGAAATAAACACACAAAATATTTATGTTAATAAAAAGTAAGTTTTCAGAATGACCATTTCTCTCTGATCTATGTTGTTCACACACTGAACTAATTTCTTAACTAATTTATCCGTAATTTCCTCATAGACTGGGCTCCATCTTTCAAGGACATTCTCTTAGTTTCCATCAGGAATCAATTGGTAATAATTAATTAATCTGTCATTTATCTCGTTTTTCAATGTCAATGTTGCTTTCTTTTTGGAATATTCATATCCTCTCAAGCAACATCGACTTCAAAGAATATAGGAGATTACAAATAGTACAGATTATGAGTACATGGTAGAGCTCACAAAACATAAATAAACATAAGGCTCAATGATATTATAGACTATGTACTTAGGTCTTTTCCAAATAATTGTTTTCACTTATTTTTACTACCTTCTTTGGGCCTATTAATTATGGGTATATCATTTTCTTATTGATATCAACAAATTTAACCCTTTGATTTTAATATAAAATTTAACCCACTGCCATCAAATCATTTCTGACTCATAACTTAAGATACATAAAATATTTA
>NW_006921588.1:7777846-7781601 GCF_000298275.1 Orycteropus afer afer | reverse complement strand
AAAAAAAAAAAAAAAAAAAATGAATGCTAACATTAGATACAAATTAAATGAAAATTAACTAAGAAACAATGGAGAGACTTCTAAATTTTTACATGCTAGTTAGTCGAGTTTGAGTATTCAATATAATCCTTTTCTCTATCAGCATCTCATAGGCATTCAAACAGAGTAGAATATTGTCCCTGAAGTTAAGCAGCACAACTGAAAATCCAAACAAGTTAATGAATAAAATACAAAATATGCTAAGTGAAAAATAATACCTGACAAAAAACAAAGCAAAGAAAAAGAAACAAAACACAGTCTATAAATTGTTTAATTGTAAATCCATTTTTTGAAGAAATAAATCTTCCTCTCTTTTCAAACAAAGGTTGGCTTTTATTGGTAGCTGTCATACGTTGAACACTCAGAGTTTAGAAGATGCTTGTTCTCTGGGAGCCCCAAAAAGGTTTTCTCAAGAGAAGAATTGCTAGATAATCTTTATCCCAACCCATTGCTGGATGTACAGGCAAAGAAAGTTGGCCTTGTTCTCCCATAGTCAGTTATACAGATACACACTAGATACTCACAAGTACCTGCATTATCTGGCATAAACCAAACTTGTCAGTTTACTTCGCTGGATTCCTCACCATCTCTCCAGCTGAACATCACTTTCATTACCTATTTCCTTATGTTTCCAATGCTCACCTTCCCTCCTCTTCCTCTTCATCTAACTTCTTTTTGCCTCCTCTACCAACAACACATCATCAAAATCACCATCTGCTACAACTTGCCTCTCCTTTGAGATTTTGCTGAATACAAACTTGCCAGAAAAACATTTTGACTTTCTCAAGTTATATATGCATCACTGCCAAGTTCATTGCACTATGCTTTCACATCTCTTAAGAGCCAGTATTTTGTTATTTAATATTTTCTTCTTAATGACATAGACAATAAAACTTAGGTGAGACATTGCATATAAAAATGCTTAATACTGGCTGAAGCTTAGTAGATTTTTTATAAATATCACATTATTATTATTAAGATTATGATTATATCTTAATTCATCTTTTATCCTCAACTCTAGTTAGCACAGTGTTCTATACATAGGTTGGTCCTCAATAAATAGTTTTAGGATATGTTACATAAACTTTTTCCCAGGAACTCAAGTATGAAAAAATAATTATTTATTTATTTATTTTAAATTTATCTTTTTATCCAGTAACTGATATTTATTTTTAGACAAAATAATGTTTTCTATCTTTTCTTGAAAGTTGTGTTAAGTTCCAAAATATGTATACAATACCAAAGTAGTAGAGGTAGTAATATTAATGACTAGAAGAAGAAGCAAGCTGGCCTTTGGTATAATCAGTTGTTCATGTTGATGATGATGTTATATTGGCATTCCCATCTGGTTTTCAGTTTTCCATACATTCTTGCCCAACTCTAGCCTTTGAGCCACATTCGAGTCTCCTTTGGGTTAGGTAAACATGCACTGCCTTGACACAAGGAATTCAGAGAATATACTTTAGATCTGCCTTTGAGGATATACAATGCCAAACATTACTTTTTTTCCTGCTACCATGTCATGTCAAGCCTGGAGGAACTCCACAGACTTCACTCTGCCCTGTAATGATGTTATACATCCTCTCTTCTCTCAGATCTCCAAACCTTTAAAATGGTCTGTCATCTCCTTCCCTAGGGTTTTGGCCCAGGGGGCTGTAGTTCAGGAACTCACCATATTTCAAACTCTTTTTCCTTTCTGTCTTTCTTCCCTTTCTAAAGCTAATGATACATACCTTTGCAGCAAGCTGAGGTAGAAGGCAAAGTAGTAGGAGTGAGACAAAAAAAGATTTCTTCTACTCTCTGTGTATCCACATTGGTCACATCTTCAGCCAGCTTCTAGGGTGGTGATGTTTAATAGCAGTATCGCTCCTTTTCATTGGTGCCCTGCTGAGTTATCCTTTCTCTGAAGCAATGAAAGCATAATGTCTAGCTGCTTGAATGTTGAGGTAGGTGAGGAAGAAAGAATAACTGATAAAATATGCTAGTTAATAAATGAAAATGATATCACAAATGACTAAATGTAAATATATTAATTTGCTTCTTAAACACTCCATTTATCATTGGATTAATAATGGTTTGGCACTTATAAGAGAAATGAAAAGAGTCTTTCTCTAATTATAAATTTCCTTTATAAAATATGTGTTACCTTCCTTGGGTATACCTTATGAAATTTACTTCAAGATACACAATATGGTTCAATCAAAAGTTTGGAGGATCATTAGGAAAGTTTGGTTTTGTCCTAGGAAGATAAAAATCAGTTGAAAAGCAAAAAATAAGCAGAGATTTTGTCAAGAAGACTTGATTAAGATTAATAAAAGTGAAGAAAAGTAAACTTTTGTTTTAGGATTAAATTCTTGTGGCATCTGTGACAAAAGACCCAAGATGCTTGTTAGTGGGAATAAAGCAAATAAGATGAGACCAAGAAGGCAGGACTCAGCTAGTATATGGTGAAGTGTCTGGCAAAACCTACTGAGACAGAAGGGAGGCAGAACTCAATATTTTCTAAGAGAAAATAAGAAAACCATGGAATATTTGAGTGGTCAAATGCCAAAATAAAATGTATTTTGTTATGCATATTACATGCAGCAAAGTCAAACACTATTACAAATATCTCATTCTAATTGAAGGGAAGAGAGGTGCTAGATATTATTTTTAAAGTAAAAAGAATAGTAGTAAATGCAAGCATTCAGATTATCCATTATTCCTGTACAAGATATGTAAAATGTCATTGACATTATCTATAGTTAATGTGCTGATTTTATTTTTTGATTTTGATAGATACAAAAATACAAAGATCCACACATACAGGTTACTCCAGACTATTGTCTCCAAAAATATTTTTTCCAAAAAAACTGAAGCCATGAGCAAAATCCTATCATCCGGGAGGCATTTTAAAGATTCTATGTACAAGTGTGAGAAGGTACTGCTTTCAAGAACTGAACACAAGTAGAAACAAAGACCTTTTCTGAGATTAATATTTTACAGCTAAATTTAAATAACATAACAAATTGCATCATTATTTTATGTGCATGACACTTGAAGTCTACAAATTGGCATAAGCAATTATTTTCAGTTTTATCAACTTTCTGTTCTCTCTCTTTTTTTTTTTTTTTCAACTTCGTTTTTGGACCAAAAAAGTCAGTAATTTTAAGGTGGTACAATATTTTCCTCTCAACATTTATGTTATCATCAAAAATAAGATTCTCCAAACACTTTGTACTGAATGCACTTTCATCCTAAATTGTTTCTTTGCCATCACACAAATATGATTTTTCAACTGTTCAAAACAGAAATCCATCATCTTATTTAGAGAATTAAATAAATGAGGAATGAGCAGGCAAAATATTAAGACATTTTGTGCCTGGATGAATAGAACTATGTGAGTCTACATAAACATACATAACTCAAGTTTTCCATTTATGGTTTTATATTTCCATGATTCAGTTTGTGTGCCTTTATTATTAAATAACTTCTAGCATTTACTGAAAGCTTACTATGTGTATACATTGTCATTTAATACTTACAATTATCCCAGAATTGTTGTTGCTGTATGCTGTCGAGTTAATTTCAATTCAATTTAAGTCCATTTCAACTCATAGCAATCCCATGTGAAAGAGTAAAACTGCCCTGTAGGGTTTTCTTCACAGTCATCTTTATGGTGAAAAAGAGATCACCACATCTTTCTTCTGGGGATCTACTGAGTGGGTTTGAACTGC
>NW_006921588.1:7773381-7777171 GCF_000298275.1 Orycteropus afer afer | reverse complement strand
ATGGCATAAAAATAAAGAGGATATTAGTACCATTCTCCAGAAGTAAGCCATGAGAGTACCTAAAGACAGGCTAAAAATTGGATGCACATTTAAACAGATATTCTTTAAATATCAGTCTTCTGTGTAATTGGATAAAGTAAGTATTTTATTTCTCTTCATGTTCAAATTTTAAAATGAAATTTATTACATGCATCCAAAAAACTTTAATAACTTAATGAAATTGTCTGCATTTCAATTTTGTTTATCTCTGTGTTCTTAAAATAATACATAATGAAATCCTTCCTTAACAGGGAAAATTGTGTATGAAATACATTTTTTGTTTGTTTGTTCATTTCAGAATGTCAGCTGCCTACAATTGCAGACTGGGAGTCACTACCAGCTGGCCCTTTTCAAAAGTGCAAAACCTAGAGTTGCGACTTGCAATTTGCATATTAACCAAATATCCAGTTGAAATAGTTCAGCACAGTAAAGATTGCTTTCATTTCCAATTAAGTAAACAACCTATACTTTAGAAGGGGCAAGTTTGTATTACATTTCATCAGTTAATATGGCAAAGTGTGTAGAAATTATATGGAAACTTGAGTTTACTGATATCATATTTCCAATTTTTTCTAATGAAGTTGAGTGTCCTTTTAGTAATTGGTGTTCCACAGAGGTGCCTGGCTGATTTACTCCTCAATCCAGTTTTATCTACTTCATGGAAAGAAGGAGATGAAATAAGTCATGCAATAAGTGAAATAATTCATGCACAGGTCTTTATGTGACATATGGCTCAATCAATATTAACTATTGACATTCTGGGTTTCTCCATGATTTTGCTCATGTTATTTCACCAGCTTGAAACAGTCTTCTCATTTGATTCAGAAGAAGTGTGTCTGCTCTCCTCGTGGAGCTCGGTACCCATGCAAACCACTCCTAACAACCCAAGATGGAAATAACCACTCTCACCTGAGCTCTTATGATCCTGTGTCAGTCATTGTTTACTTGTGCACACCTATGTGCACACCTTGCTTCTATGGATGTCTTTCTCTATTGCATGTGACTATCTTGATTTTTTTTTCTGAAGACATAAAACCATTTTATCTTTCCCACAATTGTGTACTCAGCACTAGGCACAGTAGCTGATTGACAGTGACTGCATTCAGCAATTATGTGGGGGGAGGGGAACCTGATTATAACAGTTATATGTTATTATTTTTTTTCCTGGTTATAAGCAGGGATATAGTATAAAGGAAAAATGGATTGTACTAATTTAAATATGAAAAAAGAGAATTTTAGAGACACAGAATGACTTACAAATGATTCTCAATAAGTGATGATGTAGATAGTTTTCTCTGCTTTTTAAATGCCTACAGGTATTAGTTTCCTTTGTCTGCTGTAACAAAGTATCACAGGCTTAGAGGCTTCAAACAACACAAATTTATTATCTAACAATTCTGGGGGTCAGAAATCTGACTTGTGATTAGGAAATGAAAATTAAAACCTCCATAAAATATCATTTCACATCCTTTAAATTGGGAAAAATTTAAAAAGTACAACAATGATTGAGTTTAGAGAGGAGAAGAAGAAATGGAAATTCTTATACACTACAGAGGGAAGTATCACTTTGTCGTATTTCCTTTAGAGTGCAAATTGTATCATGTTAGGTATGTGATCTAAAACCCAGTATTTTTCATTCTGAGTAATACATATCCTAGAGAAACACTTCCATTCATGTACAAAACACATATATAAGAAAGATTTTTCCATCATTTACAGTGCTGTTGTTAAGTGCCAAAATTCAGCTCCAACTCATAGCTACCCTATGTACAATAGAACAAAACAAAACAAAAAAATGTGTACCATCCTCACAATCCTTGCTATACCTGAGCCCATGGTTGCAGCCACTTTGTCAATTCATCTCATTGAGGGCCTTCCCCTTTTTCACTGACCCTGTACATTACCAAGCATGATATCCTTCCCCAGGGAATGGTGTCTTCTGACAACGTGATGGGTCAGACCAGGTCTGGCTATTCTTGCTTCCAAGGGGCATTCCAGCTGTACTTCTTCCAGGACAGATTTTTTAGTTCTTCTGGAAGTCCCTGGTACTTTCAGCATTCTTCACCAATATGACTGAAAAGCAACAATTCTTCTTCGATCCTCCTTATTCATTGCCCAGCTTTCACATGCATATGAGGTGACTGAAAATGCCATGGCTTGGGTTAGGTGGACCTTACTCTTCAAGAGACATCTTTGTTCTTCATCACTTTAAAGAGGTATTTTGCAGCAGATTTGCCCAGTGTAATACAATGTCTGGTTTCTTGACTACTGTTTCCATGGGTGTTGATGTGGATCCAAGTAAGATGAAATCTTTGACAACTTCAATCTTTTCTCCATTTATCATGATGCTGCTTATTGGTTCAGTTGTAAGGATCTTCATTTTCTTTATATTGAGGTATACTCCATATTGCAGACTGTAGTCTTTAATCTTCATCAGTAAGTGCTTCACGTCATCTTCACTTTCACCCAGCAAGGTCATGTCATCAGCATACCGTAGGCTGTTAATAAATTTAATGAATCTTTCTCCAATGCTGATGTCACATTCTTCTCCATACAGTCTACCTTCTCAGATTATTTGCTCATAATACAGATTAAATACGTATGGTGAAAGGATACAGCCCTGATGTCATCTTTCCTGATTTTAAATCATGCAGTATCCCCTTGTTCTGCTCAAATGACAGCTTCCTGCTCTGTCACAATGAGCACAATCAAGTGTTCTGGAATGCCCATTCTTTGTAATGTTATCCATAATTTGTTATAATCCACACAGTTGAATACTTTTGCACAGTCGGTAAAACACAAGTAAACATCTTTTTGGTATTCTTTGCTTCCAGCCAATATCTATCTGACATCAGCAAGGATATCCCTTCCTCGATATCCTCTTCTGAATCCAGCTTTCAGTTCTGGAAGTCCCCTGTCAACATACCACTGTAACCATTTTTTAATTATCTTCAGCAAAAATTTACTTGTGTGTGATATTAATGATATTGTTTGATAATTTCCACATTCAATTGGATCGCCTTTCTTTGGAATGGGTACAAATATGGATGTCTTCCAGTCACTTGGCTAGGTAAGCTGTCTTCCAAATTTCTTAAAAGACATTCCATTTACAATAGATAACGTATATTATGCAATAACACCTATTCTTCTTTCTTGTCTATATTAAATGGTTTAAATATCCCAATGACCCTTTGAGGAAGATGTTAATTTTCTCACCTTTTACAGATGAACTTGAGTGATAGAAAGAGTGAAAAATTTACCAAGTTTGCATAGCCAGCAAGTGGTGAAGCAAAGATTTTAACAGACAGCTGAGCTCTGGAGTCCATAGTTTAGTCCATGTTTTATCCTGCCTCTCACATCTAAAGAGAAAAATGTGGTAGCAACCTGAATGTCAATTAACAAGGGGATAAATATCTTCATGCAATGGAAAATTTTGCTGTAGCTTTGTCTATCAAGATGAATATAACACAAATAATAATTGTGAACAAAAATGAATCATGAACACTAATGCATATGTCAGCTTGATATCATTTATGTTGTTGTTGTTGTTGTTATTTGCCATCAAGTCGGCCCCGACTCATAGCGACCCCTCCTTGGGTTTCCGAGGCAGTATCACTACGGAAGTAAGAATGCCCAACCTTCCTTTCGAGGAGTGGCCTTCTGGTTAGCAGTCAAGTGCCTTAGGCTCTATGCTACCAGAGCTCCATACTACTTTAAATTTTTATGGATATTTTTATATAATAACCTCATT
>NW_006921588.1:7764831-7772901 GCF_000298275.1 Orycteropus afer afer | reverse complement strand
CTTCTGTGCTCTATATCTTTCATACTGCAACTTTCCACAGGTTTTATGCAAATGTTTCCACCTGCTACTCAGGAGTCTTTGATCACATTCTACCAAAAACATTAAGGAAATTGTATTTGTAAGGAGACAATAGCAACAATGAAATCCTCATCACCATAAATGCATATCACTTAAATGAACCACTTACATTTTTTTCTTGCCAAGCAACTGTGATTTATCCCAAGATGACCTACTGCCAATTCAATATTAAGAAGCTGTTGACAACTTTAAAAAATTGCATTGATTGCTCAGTTTCTGACTAATCAGGTTGCCACCAATATGGTTCATCCATATTTAAATATTCTCTTGAAGAAAACCTGAATGTGGATATGATGATATGCTGTCTCTAACTTTCATGTCAGCTGTAATTTAAAAGAGGTGATTTTCATTGTGGTAAAATGAGACATTCTAACAGGAATTTAAAGCTTTATGTGGAATAAGTTAAGCTTCCATGGCACAATTTCAGGCATCAGTGAGCAGGTGGAAGATTTTTCCCCTGATTCTATTTTTCTTTAAGACTTTGTTTATCACTAAAACTAAAGATGTTATTTTATTAATGTATTTAATTCCGTGTAATTGACTCAAATTCCTTCATGTCAAAGTGCATCATTTCTACCTAAGCAATGTTTATTTTTGTATAGAAAATAGATGTCTAATGTGTGACTGCTTTGATAATGTTTAAAAATCTATTCAACTCTTTATGCAATACTATGTAAAACTTAAGGCAGGAATGGGTTATTATGCACTTACATGATTTTGTACTTCTTTCCCCTGCCTTTTGTATTGGGGTAGAATGTCAAATGTAAAACAATATTGTTTAATATTGTGACGTATAATTTAACCTAACATTTTAAGAACAAATATTACTTCAGATGTTTATCTCTCTTAAATTATGTAGACTGACTTACTTTGTAAGTCTATATAACTAAATCTACAGCAACTGATACTATAAGAAGATAAACTGGACACATCTATTTTTGAAAAAGCAAAAGAAAGCCTATCTCCTGAGGATGAATTTAAATGACATGCCTTAAACAGTTTAATGTCTTTCCACAGGTAATTCAAATTCCATTGTAACTCTGCCACTCTTTATTTTACTGATGAGAGAAGAGAAGCAGACAAACTTTCACCCATTTCTTTTAGATCTTAAGGAAGAATCAGGCACAGGATATTTTTTGATTGAACTCAAAATGTGAGTATTCTCTACAAAACTCTTTCAGAGCTTCTTTTAGGATTCTGATACTGGCTCTGCAACACACCTGACATGATAAGATGTGTGCAGCAGATGATATCAGGATATAATCTAAGAATAACTATTCATGTTAGAAGCACATATGCCTAAGGTCATGTGATTTTGTCATAGGAACACCAGTGATGGCAAGCTCTAGATAAACTTATGATGTTAACATTCTTTACCTTTGATTAGTTCATTCAGTAAACAATTGTCAAATACCTAGTACATGTCAGACATTCACTAGGTGCTAGGGGAAACAAAGACTCAAAATTAGTTTCTTGAAAAAAGAAACATCGATTTTATGAAGAGACAAACAAACAAATATACAAGTATAAAATAGTAAAATAGAATGTAAAACAGTTTAATCTGTTGGAAAAATTTTATTCTCCACACTGTCTCTACTGTAGAGTACATTATTGCTCATAAATACTCTCTCTTTTCTGGTTGGGAAAGGTAAATTATAATGTTCTTATCCTAATGATGCCAGGTGTGGCTGTGATCAAGGAATGTGAGGTTAAGTGATGTATGTCACATCTAGGCAGAGAGTTCAAAAGCCAAAGGATGGATTATCATGTTCTCCTTCCCTCTGCCACATTAATTGTTAATGTTTCTGCTTCTTGTTGTTGTGTTAGGTGCATCAAGTTGGTTCCAACTCATAGCGACCCTGTGTACAGCAAAACAAAACACTGCCCGGTCCTGTGCCATCTTCATAATCATTGCCATACTTGAGCCCATCCCTGAAGAGACTGTGTCAATCCATCTCACTGAGGGTCTTCCTCTTTTTGGTTGACTCTTTACTTCACCAAGTATAACCTTCTCCAAGGACTGATCGCTCTGTTAACATGACCAAAATATGAGAGAGGAAGTCTGGCCATTCTTACTTCTAGGGACCATTCTAGCTATACTTCTTCCAAGACAGATTTGTTCACTCTTCTGACAGTCCATGGTATTTGCAATATCCTTGCCCAACACCACAATTCAAATGCATCACTTCTTCTTTGGTCTTCCTTATTCATAGTCCCGCTTTCAGTTGCATATGAGGCTTTGAAAATAACATGACTTGGGTCAGGCACACCTTAGTCTTCAAAGTAACATCTTTGTTCTTTAACATTTTAAGGAGGGATGTCTTTTACAGCAGATCTGCCCGAAGAAATATCTTATTTGACTTCTTCACTGTTGCTTCTGTTGGCATTGATTGTAGATCCAAGTAAAATGAAATCCTTGACAATGTCAATTTTCTCTAAATTTATGGTACAGTTTTGAAGATTTTAGTTTTCTTTAAAGAAAGAAAAGACCAAAATGGATGTCAGAAGAGACTCTGAAATTTTCTGTTTAATGGAGTACTTAAAGCAAGTGGAAGAAATGATGAAATAAAAGAGCTAAATAGAAGATTCCAAAGGGCAGCCTGAGAAAACAAAGTAAAATATTACAATGAAATGTGCAAAGATCTGGGGTTAGAAAACCAAAAGGGGAGAAAACATTTTGCTTTTCTCAAGCTGAAAGAACTTGGGGGAGGGGGGATTAAAAAAAAAAAAAAAAAAAAAAAACTTCAGGCCCTGAGTTGTAATGCTGACGGAACACCTGTTGAGATGTTTCAACCAGCAGATGCAACACTAGAAGGCTTCACTTGTTTATGCTGAAAAATTTTGAAAACAGTTGCCTGGTCAACCATCTGGAAGTGATCCATATTTGTGCACATTCCAAAGAAAGGTGATCCAACAGAATTTGGAAATTATTGAACAATATAATTAATATCACACACAAGTAAAATTTTATTAAAATAGTTCTAAACAGTTGTAGCATTACATCAACGGGGAACTGCCAAAAATTCAATCCAGGTTCAGAGGAGGATGTGGAACAAAGGATATCATTGCTTATGTCAGATGGGTCTTGGCTGAAAGCAGAAAACAGCAGAAAGCTGTTTATCTGTGTTTCATTGACTGTGCAAGCATTCGACTGTGTGGATCATAACAAATTATGGATAACATTGTGAAGAACGGGAATTCCAGTACACTTAATTGTGCTCATGAGGAGCCTGTATATAGACTAAAAGGCAGTCATTCAAATACCATGTTATTGCATGGTTTAAAATCAGGAAAGGTATGCATCAGGGTGGTATACTTTCACCGTATTTATTCAATCTGTATTCTGAGCAAATATTCTGAGAAGATGGACTATATGAAGAATGTGATAGCAAGTTTAGAGGAAGGTTCTATAACAACCTGCAATAAGCAGTTGACCAACATGGCTTGCTCACAGTGAAGAAGTCCTGAAGAACTTACTTATGAAGATCAAAGACTACATACAGACTTTAGTTTGAATTACACCTCAACACAAAGAAAACTGAAATTCTCAAAAATGGACCAATGTTTCTGCTAGAACTAGCAGTATCATTCTGAATACTGAAGTAAAGTAATTAAAGAACTTAAAGTTTTCTTGAAGTAAAATACTTTGTGTGCTTAAAGAAGAGTCATAACTGACCTGGAATGAACATGTAAAGTGAGTAATCAATAAACCTTTCTTGATAAGACACTGAGATTTGAGGGTTATTTGTAATTGAGGCACAATCTAGCCTATCTGGATTAATACAGCCCCTTACAGTGGTATAGTATGTTGCAAGTAAATGTTCTGCTAAGCCTATGCGAAGTAAAATTGAAGCCTATGAATTTATAAATGTTAAATGACTCCTGACATTCCAAGAATTTACTTGCTGTTAGTGAAATGGGCCAATGTTACTGAAATTGGTTGTGGAAAGGAGAGAAAGTACCAGAAAAATGAGTAAAACCAGAGAAAGAAAATCACTACCTAAAAGTGAGACTATGGTAGTGTAGTGTCTAAGGCACTTAGCTACTAACCAGAAAGCTGGTGGTTCAAACCCACCAGCCACTTCTCGGAAGGAAGAGGGGGCAATCTACTTCTGTAGTGATATCATCTCAGAAACCTAAGGAGTTGGGTCTGACTCAACAGCACATAACAACAACATTGTGGGTTTGGGTCTGGACTGTAAGAAGTTATCAAAAATCAGGGAAACTGTTTTGAGTTTTTATAGGCCAATAACTGGTCTAGGTATCAGAATGTATAACTGTATCATTGAGTACTATGCTATTGACATGATCATCTATGAAGAAATATATCTAGCATATGTTTTTGTGTTCCATCAAGTCAACTCTGACTCATAGTGAATCAAATGGCAATGTAGAACTTCCTCATAGGATTTCCTAGGCTGCAATATTTATGAGAGCAGTTAAGTTACAAAGATAGATTTGTTGAAATATACCAGGAAGACAGAATACAAAGAAAAACATCTTAGCAAGGTGATATACATTTAGTGTTCCATTATTACATTCCTCCCAGTTCACTAGTTCCTGTACTTGTGTTGTCAAGCTGCCTCATTTGAACTTTACATAAAGTTTGAATGTCTTTAAGGCAAAAGGAACTAAAAACCTTATCAAATATATGAAATGATGTAAATATACATATTTTGGTTTTCATCTAAGTTATCCTGAAGTAGGGCCCTGACTTATTTTTAAGCTCTCCAGGCAATTTTTAATTTCAACCAGAATTTAGAGCCCTTGTAATAGAGTAGTAGAGAACTGTCATTGTTGTTAGATGCCATCGAGTTGTCTCAACCCTATGCACAGCAGAACCAAACATTGCCTGGTCCTGTGCCAGCTCCATGATCCCTGCTATAATTGAGCCCATCACCACAGCCATTGTGTCAATCCATCTCATTGAAGGCCTTCCCCTCTTTCATCAGCTCCCCCACCATACCAAGCATGACGTCTTTCTCCAGAGAATGGTCCCTTCTGACAATATGACCAAAGTAGGTGAGACGAGGTCTACAAATTCTTGCTTCCAAGGAGCATTCCTGCTGCACTTCCTCCAGGACAAATTTTTAGATCTTTTAGCAGACCATGGTACTTTTAGCATTCTTTGCCAGCATCACAACTCAAAAGTATGAATTCTTCGGTCTTCCTTATTCATTGTCCAGCTCTCACATGCATATGAGGTGATTGAAAATATCATGGCTTGGGTCAGGTGCATCTTAGTGCCCAAGGAGACATCTTTGCTCTTCAGCACTTGAAAGAGGTCCTTTGCAGCTGATTTGCCCAGTATTATATGTCATCTGATGTACTGACTGCTGTTTCCATTGGTGTCAATTGTAGAACCAAGCAATGTGAAGTCTTTGACAACTTCAATCTTTTCTCCATTTATCGTTATGGTGCTTAGAGGTCCAGTTGTGAGGATTTTTGTTTTCATTATATTGAGATGTAATCCATACTGCAGATTGTATTCTTCAATCTTCATCAGTAAATGCTTCAAGTTATCCTCACTTTCAGCAAGCAAAATTGTGTTGTCAGCATATTGCAGGTTGATAATGATTATTCCTCCAATCCCAATGCCTCATTCTTCTTCATATAGTCCAGCTTCTCAGATTATTTGCTCAGCATACAGACTGAATAAGTATGGTGAAAGGATGCAACCCTGACACACTCTCTTCTTGATTTTAAACCATTAAGAGTCCCATTGTTCTGTTCAAATGACAGCCTCCTGGTCTATGCACAGGTTCTTCATGAGTACAATTAAGTGTTCCGGAATTCCCATTCTTCTCAATGTTACCCATAATTTGTTATGATTCACAAAATCAAATGCCTTTGCATAGTCAATAAAACACATGTAAACATCTTTCTGCTATTCTTTGCTTTCAGCCAAGATCCATCTGACATCAGCAATGATATCCCTCATTGCATGTTCTCTTCTGAATCCAGCTTGCATTTCTGGAAGTTCTCTGTCAATATACTTCTGGAACCATTTTTTAATTATGTTCAGTAAGATTTTACTTGCATGTGATATTAGTTATATTGTTCAATAATTTCCACATTCTGTGAGATCACCTTTCTTTGGAATGGGTACAAATATGGATCTCTTCCAGTCAGTTGTCCAGGAAATACATGTGCACTTCAGTTTTATCCCATTAGACATTGTGGTCTACATTTATTTATTTTCTATTCTTTTAGTAACTCTGTTGCTGTTGTTGGTTGCCATCATCCAATTGATATCTCCACATAAGTTGGAGTAAAACTGTGCTCCATAGAGTTTTTAAGACTGTGCCCTTTTGGAAGTAGATCATCAAGCTGGTCTTTTAAGGTACCTCTGGATGGCCAACCTTTCAGCTTGTAGTCAAGTGCTTAACCATGTGTGTCACCCCTGGACTCTTTTTGTAACTCTAGTAGTGGAGATTTCAAGATAGAAAATTGGAAGTTCAAAGATAATGAATGACAGACATTGTTACCTGAAAATAGTGTAGGATCACAAGTAGTCAAATACCACAGACAACATTTATAAATCATTCCACAGAACATGTGTGACATGATATATTTCTGACACTGTGCTAGACAGATTTGGGTTCCTGTGAGCCAATTTAGAACATCCATTTCAGTTATCAGGATCTAAAACTTGTCCCAAACTATCATGCCTTGAACGGATTCAAAATGGAGTCTCGTCAGTAATCACCACGTTATTTCCCTCTAGCATCTTAGTGCTTAAAAAACTAGGTACAGCAGTTTGAATTAGGGATTCTGGTGCTTTGAACAGCTCACTGAGTCAGAGTGCACCAAACTCAGTGAAGCAGAATTAGAAAGGAGAAAAGGACAGGGAAAAAATACCATGATTAGAAGATCTATCCTGAGGTGTGCCAATAGGCAGCCGAGAAAGGCCATCTGAGACTTCCCTGGGGGAGTGCCGACCAGCGAAAATGGCCATCTGAGACCTCTCCGGGTTAAGAAAGAAGACACACCACCCCGGCATACCAGCAAACCACACCAGCATACCAGTGATCAACCCAAGGATCTACCTTCAGCACCTGATTGTATTGGTAACTTGGATTGGCTAGGTGCAAACAGGCATATCCAGTGCTGCTGAAACCCAAGCAGAGAGTCCATTGGTGTTGCAAGAGGGCAGGCCCAGGGAGGTGCCCCAGCAGTGAGTCACTGAGTAGGCTTGGGTCAGCTTAGTGGCACTGAGAGGGCTGCGCTTGCCTTTATCAGTAATATTGGGACCACAGATTACTAGCAGGCACTCTCCTGACTCCAGCACTGCTGAAACTGAGTGGATCTTTGGCACTGTGGGTAGGCAGACCCACAGAAGACTCCCGAGGTGGATCATGGTCAGGGCCAGTTGGGCTGGTGCTGTGGGTGGGCAGGGTCAGAGAAAGAAACTCCTGCAGCAGATCATGGAGCTAGGAAGTTGTCTTGGGTTGTTTTTCTGGCACCAAGGGGGCTGGGGAACGGGGTTTTTGTATCTGTCTGAGCCTTGCAGAGCTGGCAATGCCCTAACAACTGGAATCTTTGCTGAAATTGAGCTGCAGGCCTGTGAGTAACAGTACAACGTCATCAGTAGCAGCCCACTCAAAGCCCTAAAAAATGCCCCTAACAACAGTGAGCTTTCCTTCTTCCACTCCCACCTTCTCTGCCAATCACATCACTCATCCAATAGAAGAAACCACATTCAGCCACCATAAAACCTCCCAGTTCAAACTCTAAACCCTCATTATAACAAACAGAAACCCATATCCACATTCCACACAATAATTACACCATCACAAATAAAACTGCAGAGCAAACCAGCACACATGAATTAATAACTAATAAAATAAAATATACCAGCTTCACCTTTTCAAAATATTAATCCATAAAACCAAGACAAAACAAATCAGTACATAACCAACAGTTAAAGACAACCTCAAAATGTCTAGGAAACAACAGGTGACCTCAAATCAAACAAAAAAACAGGACAAG